>NC_042616.1:707117138-707417138 GCF_901001135.1 Rhinatrema bivittatum | reverse complement strand
ATTTGAGCTAGCAGATGTGTTATCTTTGGAAAGTGATTGTCCCAGGTTTTTAGTGTGCTTATGATGGTTTCTTTTATGGGTAGCAGAATCTGAATGTCGTCTGTTAGTCCAATTAGCAGTGTGCATAGGGGGAGGATGTAGATGTTGAAGAGGGTGGAGGAGAGGGATGATCCTTGAGGTACAACATGTGTCAGGGGGATTTGTTTGGATTCAACGGAACTGAGTCGGACTTTGTATGAGCAGTTTGTTAGGTATGATTTAAACTAGTTGAGTATGGTGTTGCCTAGGCCGATGTCACTTAGTCTGTTAAGTAAGGTTTCATGTTGACGGTGTCAAAGGCAGCAGAGATGTTGAGTAGGTAGGATTGGCCATGGTCCAGGTCTCTGAGGATGTGGTCTGTGAGGAACAGGAGGAGAGTTTCGGTGCTGAAGTGTTTTCTGAAACCATGTTGTGAGGGGGATAAAATGTTGTGATTTTCCAGGTGTGCTGAGAGTTGACAGTTGACGACTTTTTCAAGTATTTTGGCGATGAAGGGGAGGTTGGAGATGGGTCAGTAGTTTGAAGGGTTGGCTTTGTCGAGTTGTGGTTTTTTGAGGATTGGTTTGATGCTGGCACATTTAAGGGCATTGGGGAAAGTGCCTTGTTCAAGTGACAGATTAACTATGTCTGCTATGGGTCTGGCTGTGATGCAGCTGGGTTAAGTTTTTGATTATCGATCCTATTTCGGTTGAAGCCACTGTGTCGAATTGGGTCCAGGGTGGTGTGGTGGGATGTACTGAATTGGGTGGAGGCTGGTTGGTGTGCAGGTTGGTGGTGATTAGTTTAGTAATTTTGTCGTTGAAGTGGTTGGCGAGTTCTTCGCAATTTCTGGAGGAGGATTCTTGTTGAGGTGTGTTGGAGTTAGGTTGTATCAGGTCTGGGATGTATGCAAATAAGGTTTTGGGGTTGAATTGGTGGTCATGGATCTTTTTAGCGTAGTAGTCTCTTTTGGCCTTTTGAATGTCTGTTCTGTAGATATACAGTATGGTTCTATATCTGTCTTTTAGTGGAGGGGATGGATCTTTTCTCCATTTTCTTTCTGCTTGTCTTAGGAGGTACTTGATCTTTTTAGTTCAGGTGCGTACCAGGGTGTTTTGTGTTTATTTGCTGTCTTGATTACTTTTTTGATAGTTGGGCATTTGATCTTTGCTACTTCAGCATTGATGGCTGTCCAGGAGTTCGTGGCGGTGTTTGCGTCATTCTTGTCGAGGTTTATCAGTTTAGATGGTAGAATATCGGTGAGTTCGTTGACTGGGCATAGTTTGGTGAATTCAATTGTTTTGTTGGTTCAGTTTGCTTCCGAGGGTGTGTGATGTAGTTGTAGAGGTTGGTGTGGATGAGTTTATGGTCTGACCAGGGGATGGTGGAGGCTGTTGGGCGGGTGGGGGCGGTCAATGTGATTGTTAATGAGTATTAGGTCATGGGTGTGTCCGGAGTTATGGGTGGGGGTGTTGATTATTTGTTTGAAACCAATGACTGTCATGGTTTCTAGGAGGAGTTCACCAGTTGGTGGTAGTGGGGTTTTGTCCATGTGTAGATTGAAGTCCCCTAACACGATCGCCGGTATGGCCATGTCAATGTTTGTGGCGATGGTTTCAATCAGGGCGGATATATTGCGTTATAGTGTTCCCGGTGGGGCATATAGTAGGATGATTTATAGAGATTTTGATTTGAACAGGCTGATTTCTATAGGGGTTGGAGGTGGGGGGTTAATGGGGTGGGCTATAATGTTGAGTTTTTTTAGGGCCATGAGGAGTAAACCTCCACCTTTCATTTTTGGTCTTGTTTTTGAGCCATGACTCTGTTATGCAGAGTATGTCGGGGTGCGCATCAATAAGGAAGTCATGTATAATTGGTATTTTTTTGGTGATGGATTGTGCATTGAGTAAGAGTAGAAATATAAGAGTGAAGGTGGTGATTTGCTTGTTTGGGTGTGTGGTGGTAGTGATGAGTTTACGTGTTTTGGAGATGCGTGTTGCTATTGTGTTACTGGAGGCATCATGTTGCTTTAGAGTTAGGGATGTGTGTTTTGGGTTCATGTTGGTGTGGGGAGAGAGGTATAGTTATAGGATGGGGTAGGAATGCTGTGTGGGTAGTATGTGTGGTGTGGGGTGATGTGTCGGGTAGGGGGGTTGTGTGGGTGGAGTGTGTGCGTGGGTTGAGGTGCCGGTTGTTGAGGGGTGGGTTGGGGAGGGGGGGTTGTTGTGAGTGGGTTGGGGAGGGGGGGTTGTTGGTCATCTGTGGGTGGACAGAAGGACAGGATTGGAAGGGCTTTGTGCCGAGATAGGGAGGGGTAGACGTCTTGGTATGAAAGGCTGTCTGGTATTATGCAAGGGGGGGCGTAGTCAGAAGATTGGGGGTTGCGAGAAGTTATAATTGGGGGTGGAGGAGAGGTGGAGAGGCAAAGGGGTCGGCACGAAGGGGTGCACAAAGGGGCAGGCCCCTGCGACCGATCTTTTTAAAGGGTCCGGTCGTCTGAGGAGGCGGTCCTGGCTGGGTGCAGGGTCACTTCCGGTGTCGATGGGAGCGCTGCGGCCTGGCTCGGAGGCGACAGTGTGGGAGGAACAGGTGGCCCACGACCCTGGCGGGTCGGCATCGGCCACGCGGGGCTTAGTGTCTGTCAGCGAAAAGAGAAGCGGTCGGAGCCTGTGACCGACCTTTTTAAAGGGTCCGGTCATCTCAGGAGGTGGTCCTGGCTGGGTGCAGCATCACTTCTGGCGTCAGTGGGGGCGCTGCGGCTTGGTTCGGAGGCGGCAGTGAGGGAGGAACGGGTAGCCCATGACCCCGGCAGGTCGGCATCAGTCACGCGGGGCTTAGCATCTGTTTGTTTTAACAGAGACCCTTGAAAAGCATCCACTATTCTCTCTACTTCTTGTAGATTCCACAGAAGGGATACTCCAATCCATATCCAGAAGATTAAAATTTCCAACTAGCAACACTTCTCCCTTATTTCCCATCTTTTGTATGTCTTCAAACAGATTTCTGTCCAGTTCTTCTGTTTGTGTCAGAGACCTGTAGACCACACCAATGTAAATGGAAGCACCATCTTCTATTTTTAGGACAGCCCTTATTGCTTCTTCCTTATTTCATGTCTCTTGCATTTCATTTGCTTGGATATTGTTTTTGACATAAAGAGCTAAATAGATAACTATTAAAATCCAACACCCAGCACCCTTAGCTCCGAATGTTGTACCCTCAGGCTTTGGACAATTTATTTATTTATTTAGAGCTTTTTTATACCGACATTCATGATCCCAATCATATCATATCAGTTTACAATAAACAATGGTGCAATAACATTAACATCAACCTGAACAATAGGCGAGAAGTGATAAAAGTTACAATAAAACAGGGGCACTCGAACTGGGAGGAGGAAGAGCCAAAGATATGTGTAACTCAGAGATAAATAATATCTGGTTATACACTCAGGATTAACAATAATCTGAACTCATGGCTGAATACTATCAAATATCTAAATAAGATCATATGCTCAGGACTGTATTAATATCGTATATTCATGACTAAATAGTGTTAGGTCTTAGAACTCGGAACTAACTAATATGGAGACAGAGGCCATGTCAGTGCAGGGGTACATTGACTGGAGGACCATGAAGTTATTGTGGTTGGGGAGGTCATAGCTCAGGGAAGGCTTGTAGAAATAGCCACGTTTTGAGTTTCTTTTTGAATGACAGAATGCAAGGTTCTTGTCTAAGGTCAGGGGGCATGGCGTTCCAGATGGTTGGTGCCGCTGTCGAGAAGGCTCGATCTTTGGTGGATGAGAGGTGAGTGGATTTGGCTGGGGGGGGGGGGGGGTGTAGCGAGCCCTTGTAGGCTTCTCTAATGGGTCTAAGAAGAGGAGTGCAGCGTGAGTGGGTAGTGTAAATCGATGGGTGTTCTGTTGTATATAGCTTTATGGATGATGGTGAGACACTTGTGTAGAGTTCTAAAGTTTACAGGAAGCCAGTGCAGGTTTTTCAGGATGGGTGTGATATGGTCTCTTCTGTTGGAGTTTGTTAAAATTCTGGCGGCCGAATTTTGTAGCATCTGAAGCGGTTTGGTGGTAGAGGTGGGAAGGCCTAGCAGAATCGAATTACAGTAATCTAATTTGGAGAATATAATGGCCTGGAGTATCGATCTGAAGTCTTGAAAGTACAGGAGCGGTTTGAGTCTTTTTAGTACCTGAAGTTTGAAGAAGCAGTCTTTGGTTGTGTTGGTGATGAACTTTTTTAAATTTAACTGGTTATCAATTATAACTCCGAGGTCTCTTGCTTGGCTGGCCAAGATGTTGGTGTGGATTGAATGTGGGTTATCGTTGTGGTTGAGAGATATAAAGAGCATTTCTGTCTTAGACTTGTTAAGAACAAGGTTTAAGGTAGTGAGGTCGTTGATATCTTGGAGACATTTGTCCCAGAACTTCAGTGTTTTTGTGAGGGATTCGGTTATTGGGATCAGGATTTGGACATCGTCAGCGTAGAGATAGTGTTTGAGTTTAAGATTCGTAAACAGCTGGCAAAGGGGAAGAAGGTATAGGTTGAATAGTGTAGGAGACAGAGAGGAGCCCTGTGGAACACCTCTTGTGGTGTTGATGAACGGAGATTCCTTACTGTTGATCTTTACTTTGTAGCCTCTGTTTGTGAGAAAGGAGTCGAACCATTTGAAGGCCGTACCTTTTATCCCGATGTCTGAAAGTCGTTTAAGGAGAGTGGAGTGATTCACCATGTCGAATGCTGCCGAGATGTCGAGGAGTATTAGAAGGAAGGAGTGACCAGAGTCCATACCCATGATGAGATGATCTGTGAGGGAGATGAGGAGGGATTCAGTGCTTAGTGCTTTGCGAAATCCGTATTGCGATGAGTGGAGAATATTGTTATCTTCCAGGTATTCTGATAGTTGGGTGATGACTATTTTTTTTGTGATCTTTGCCAGAAAAGAAAGGTTGGAGATGGGGCGGAAGTTGTTGGGTTCTCTGGGGTCTAGGTTTGCTTTCTTGAGAAGGGGTTTGAGGGTGGCAATTTTTAAGACGTCAGGGAAGATTCCTTGAGATAGTAATCAATTTACGATGTCCGCTAAGTTCTTGGAGATGGAGTCTGGCACCGATAGAAGAAGCTTGGTTGGGATTTGGTCGAGTGGGTGGTAAGAGGGTTTCATTTTCTTTATTAGAGATTCAATTTCCAGGGTAGAGGTGAGTTCAAAAAATTCCAGTGAGGGTCCGAAATTTGAGGCGGGGGGGAGCTGGAGATGCGAGCGGAGGCAGAATTGGAAGGCAGGAGTGTTAGTAGTTTAGAAATTTTGTTGTGGAAAAATGTTGCCAGTTCATTTGCCTTTGCTTGTGCCTGTTCGTCTGGGATGCATGGGGTAGAGGTTTTTGTGAGCTCTGATACGTAGGAGAATAGAGTCTTAGGGTCAAAGACAAGGTCATGTATTCTGTGACCGTAGAAATCTTTTTTCGCTCGGAAGGTGGCGTTTCTGTATAAGTGTAAGGTTGATTTGTACGCGTTTAATGTGCTCGGGCATGGTGTCTTCCGCCATTTGTTTTCTTTTTGTCTGAGGTTTCGTTTAAGTTCTCTGAGTTCATCGGAGAACCAGGGTGTTTCCTAATAGGCGTCTGCTTGATTTTTCTGACTGCCCGGGGGCATACTTTGTTCGCTATTGATTCTGTGATGCTAAGCCATGAGTGGAGTGCCGAGTTGGGGTCAGAGACTTCTAGTTTGTGGAGTTCCTTTGTTAGATGCTCGCTGAGGACCTCTGGGGAGCAGGATCTCCAGTAGTGTATTGTAGACTGAGTGGGTTGCGCTTTGGGGTTTTCCTTGCTTGAGAGGGTGGTGGTGATCAGCGAGTGGTCAGACCATGGGACTGGTGTGCATTCCGGAAGGATAGAGGGTGAAAAACTGGAGTTGATGAAGACGAGGTCGAGAATATGCCCTGCTTTATGGGTGGGCTTGTTGATGATTTGTGTGAAGCCCATGGCCTTGAGAGAGGTGAGGAATGTTTCGCAGTTAATAGAGAGCGGGATTGAATCGACATGGAGGTTGAAGTCCCCTAAAATCAAGGCGGAGGCATCTAGGTTGATATGTTTGGCTATGATTTCAATTATGGGGGAGGCATCTGTGTCCAGGAGACCAGGTGGAGTGTAGATAAGGAGGATTTGTAGATGGTCGGATTTAAACACGCCTAGTTCTAATTTAGAGGCTGACTTAATTGGTTGAAGGGTTAGCCTAAGTTCCTTTTTGGCCATTAGGAGCAGGCCGCCGCCTCTTTTTTTCTGTCTGGGAAGAGAAAAGACGTCGTAGTGATGTATAGGTAGTTGGTTTATCAGGGCTGTATCTGTTGGTTTAAGCCAGGTTTCTGTTATGGCACAGATGTCTGGGTTTGCGTCGAGGAGATAATCATTTAGGATGTGTAATTTTTTTGTGATCGATTGAGCGTTAAATAGCGATACTGAGAGTAGTGCAAGACCCAGTAGTTGGGTGAGAGGTGAGATCATGATGGGGATAAGGGATCTAGTAGTGCATGTTCGGGGTAATGTGAGAGATATTTCCCTGGTAAGGGCGCTGTGGTGGAGGATGGGAATCGGGTAGCCTTGCGTCATGTTCCCCTTGTGTTCAGGCTGGACTGGTTTTTGGTTGTCTGTTTATTGGAGCAGTGGGAATCCTGGGATGGGAATTCTGGAGAGCTGATGTTGGCAGTGTGAAGAGCAGTGTGTCCTGGTGGTCTGGGAGAGGATGCGAGAGGATTAAGCGTCCTTATTCTGTGAGTGGTTGGATGAGTGAGAGGCGTCCTTCTGCTGGGAGGGGAGGGTGAATGGAATTATGAGAGAGCGCCCGTCTGCTGAGTGAGGGAGGTGAGTGATGGGAGGGTGACAGTCTGTAGAAGTTATCGGTCTGTTATGTGAGTCCGTTGAGTGTCCGTCTGCAGTGTGAGTCCGTTGGGTGTCCGTCTGCAGTGTGGGTCCGTTGGGTGTCCGTCTGTAGAGTGGGTCCGTTGGGTGTCCGTCTGTAGAGTGGGTCCGTTGGGTGTCCGTCCGTAGAGTGTCCGTCTGTGGAGTGAGTTTGTAGAGCGTTGATCTGCTGAGTGAGGAGCATGGATGAATGAAGGCAGAGTGTTTGATGAAGAGGTGCTAGGTGTTGTTCCGGTGCGCACGAAGGGGTGCACAAAGGGGCAGGCCCCTTTGTCGCGCTCCTTAGGTGCGCGACGCCAGGCCTAATATTGATTAATATTCATTGACTCTCTCTCTATATATGCTGTATCAAAACAATAAAACGTGTATTTTTTAGAAAACAATATTTATTACATTTTTACTGTTTATCTTTGTACTTGTTTTCTTTTTCACTTTTTTGTTTTTTTTATTGCTATCCCTATGCGTAACAAGATATGAACAAATATTACACTTTATACAAAACTTATAACATCACACATTAAACATTTTAAATAAAAGTGTTATATGGTTCCTAACTATGAATGTCTCTGTTGAGCAATTTCATGTGCCCTATCCCTGATAGGGCAAACTGTCAAAAGTTCCGACAGAATGTCGAAACAAAGGGCCTTTATCGAGGAAGAAATTTGAGTAACAACTGTTGTGAGGAAGAATTTAGGGTAACAACTGATAATCAAAAGAATTAATGACAATGGATTCATCTTGACCACAGAAAAACTTGGAGAAGTCTCTCTTTTTCTAAAAAGTTCCGTCGGAGCTTTTGATAGTTTGCCCTAATTGATATGAGAAGGAAAGCTGAAATTCTATGCATTTATCAAGAAAATTGAGTTTAAGATTCAAAGGAAATATATCAGTTCATGTATGTGTCTGACAAAAAATATCTGGTAATGCTCTCTTTTTGAGTTCTTGATTTATGTCTGATCTCCCTCTGAGGAAACCATTACTGGCAAAACAAAGGGCCTTTTTTGGGGGAACAAGGTGCTCAGTTTGCATCTTACGTCATTTGGGCTTTTCTCAGATGAAGCATCTGCCCATTAACATCTTTGTCAGAACGCTGACATACTGGGACTTTTGTACAACTATTTTGGAACATATTGCTTCAGCACTCTGCATTTGTTTTGTGGCTTACAATCTATCTAGACAATTAAGCAGACACTAGTTGGTAAGATAGATTGTATACTAGATGATTTTACATTGTATCAAAAAACATTAGGATCTATATTTTTGTATGTAATCATTTGCTCAATGTTTTCTATATGTTTATATTAGGTTGCAATTAGTTATTTAATATTTTGTATTTGGGGGATTTAAATAAATATTTTTATTGCTTTTGATAATTTTTAATATATATGTATCAGTGTTCTTTGTTCTAATTTCAGTTTGCACACTTTTTGAACATTTGATGTATTGTTTCTGACTGCCTACCAAAATATAATATATATATATATATATATAATTTTAAAACAAGGGACATTATCATCAGTTTATTTAAATTTCCATCTTACTTTTAAAGCAGAGTCCAAAGTGGATTACAACAGTAAAAATTAAACAAATAAAAAGCAAAAAAAGTATGGGGTAAATATTCAGCCATTAAGCAGCTAGTTAAGTTAGCCATATCAGACTAACTTAACCGGGATATTCAGCAGCAGTGAATCTATGCTGCCTTTCAGCAACTCACCTGATTGTAAATAGTTCACTATCCTTTCCTTCAGCAGAATCACCATTAATTTTCCCACCACTGAGGTAAGGTAGTTTCCACTCTCCTCTCTGCTACCATTCTTGTGAAGCAAGACCACAAATGCTCTTCTCCAATCTTGCTTTTCCAGGGATCTGTTGAACAGGTCTTTCAGTGGACCCACCAGCACATCTGTGAGCTCTCTTAGTATCCTGGGATGTACTTCATCCAATCCCACAGCCTTGCCCACTTCCAGTTTTCGTGGCTCTTCTCATACATTGTCTTCTGGAAACAGAGTTGCATCTACCCCACTCCTATCCATGGTCTTGTCAACCAGCAATGGTTCTTCTCCAGGGTCTTCTTTAGTAAACACTGAAGAGAAGTATTTGTATAATATTTCTACCATTTCTTCATCTCTTTCTCTCTACACATTGCTCTTTGTCACCTTTCAATTTTACTATACTACTTCGGGCCTTCCTTCTTTCTCTGATATATCTGAAAAATGTTTTGTCACCTCGCTTCACCTCTGTGGGAATCCTTTCTTCCACTTGACCTTTCACTTTCCTGATCTCTCTTTCATTTTCAACCTCAGTTGCACCAGGTATTCTTCCCTTGGGATGAGAGGTAAAAGACAGAGGATGGGGATCTGGTCTTGGGTTGCATATGGAAATTTATGCTCATCCATCCAAAGTGGAAGAACCTCAATTGGGCAGACTGGATGGTCCAATTTGGTTTTTATCTACTGTCATATACTTTGTTACTATGATTCAGTTCAGTACACCAGATGTTTGAAGGCATACTCCCGGCCCAGAAATGTGGAATGCAGCCCAATTGGACATTAGACTAGAGACTAATTATCTGCCATTCAGAAAAAAAGTGAAGGCATAGTTATTTCCCAGTACTTGAGTCCTGTATGTTCAGGGGTTTTGGATGGTGCAGATGAATTTAGGGATTTTACATCTTTAAGGGTTTTGGGTGGTGCAGATATTTTTATTGTTTGTTTTATATTTTTATTTATTTTAGTATTGCTGGTTTTGATATGTGGGCATTTATGATTTTGTGGTTGTACACCAGTCAGAGTTTTCTGGGAGAGTGAGTGTTTGGAAATAAATAAATACTATCACTGCTATGAAATATCTTAAGACTCAATCTTAAATGGAATTACATTGGGCTTAGTTTTTGGGTACTTGCCAGGTTCTTATGGCCTGGATTGGCCACTGTTGGAAACAGGATGCTGGGCTTGATGGACCCTTGGTCTGACCCAGTATGGCAATTTCTTATGTTCTTATGTTCTTTCTTATTTTGTATAAAAGGCCAAAAATTTGTAAGTGGTATTTTATTATTGAACTAACATAGTAAAACTCTGTCTAGCTTTAAAGATTTAAATTCTCTTTAGCGGACCAGTTCAAATGGCACTACAGATGATGTTCTCTGACTATACAAATAAAACGTAAGATGAAAAACACAACCAGAGTTTGTTTAAAAGATATAACCTAAAAGGAAGGGTGAAAGGTGGTGGTGTAAGGATGGATGTGTCTGATTGGAACTGTGGGACAGTAACATTTTACATGGAT
Organism: Rhinatrema bivittatum; assembly: GCF_901001135.1. Lineage (NCBI taxonomy): Eukaryota > Metazoa > Chordata > Amphibia > Gymnophiona > Rhinatrematidae > Rhinatrema > Rhinatrema bivittatum. The sequence continues at coordinate 707,406,916 of NC_042616.1, read as the reverse complement.
ATAATGAAGGATTTTAATTTTTAAAAGCTAGCTACAAAGGTACTGAATTAGAATAATAAAAAAATATATACTGTATCACCCCCAATTCGTTTTGCTGACATAGTGCTTAGAGCAGCAAGCTGAAGCCTAATGGTCAGAATAGCAGGCTGAGACTCAGAGAGACCAGGATTCAAATCCTACTTCTCCCACAGATATTCCTTGTGACTTTGGGCAAATCACTTTATTCCCCATTGCCTAAAATACAATTTTATTGTAATTCATCTTAGGCAGGGAAATACTTACAGTACCAGAATTGTAACTCATTATGAGCTCAGTTATGGAAAAGTTGAGTAATAAATGTAAAATCCAAACCTAATTGAACCAATATGGCAACCATATAACCTAATTTTGCATAAAAGATTAATTCCATTCAATGACTGCTTAAGGCAGCTGAATTATCTAAGATGTCAAGCATAAAGGCTTGTATATGACTTTTTAATGAAACTGAATTCTCAATCAGTATTTTATTGCAAAATAAATTGATAGGAAACAAATCTGATTGCAGGAAAATTCTAACTCATTTTATACTGTACATTTTGCTAATATGTATGAATTAGTATAAAATAAAACTTCAGATTTACCTCTTGTTGCAGGTATGTTAGAAGAGCTGCTAAAACAAAGTTTTGGGAAGCCAAATCAACAATGGAGAAAAATAGTGTGTCAAAGATGAGAAGGGTTGCTTCATTTCCATAATACAGAACATCACTGAAAGAATGAGCTTCATCTACAGGGAAAAATACAAATTTGTTTCAATTAGAAAACTTCCTTACAATTTCAAAGAATAAGAGAAAATACATTTTTAAAAAGTATCAAGATCAGTGTAGAAAATAACATTTAAACAAATAATTTTGAGTTGGTGATTACAGTTTAATAGATAAAAACATACAAGACTATTCCTGTGGAGATGAATTTAAAATATTATCAATAAAGTATAACATACACTAACCCTCCAGAACTCAGGTGACTACATTTTTTGAGCCACAGCCCCCCTTCTATTCATGTAATTGGTTGCCCCCCCCCCCAAGATGTGTGTATATATATATATATATATATATATATATACATACATACATATATACACAAACACTCATACACACATACGTGAAGGGTATTCACCAGTGTCAACCAGTGGCTCAAAGCACCCATTTTGTTTCTCTTCAAGTTGCTGAAAGTAGTAAGCTCAAACAAATACATGGGCACATACAGGAAGATAGCCCACATCCAGATTAACAGAGAGCGAAATAGATACTCAGTCAGACACAGACAGACAAAGGCAACCCACAGAGAGGCAGAAATCCAACACCCAAGACAGGAACAGAGACAGACATACCACACCTTGACAAAAGACAGATAGAAGATAGATATCCATCTGGGGGCCAATGACCTCGATAGAAATGGTTGCCATGAAGTACAAAAGATTTCCAAAATCTAGGAAGATGATAAAACACACTGCAAAGTACTACCTGTTCTTGGAAAGAGAAATGAGAAGCTATGCCATATAGATAATTTCAATTTCTTGCTCAAAACCTTGTGTACAGAAAGTGGTTTTGGATACATTGGAGGCTGAGGTAGTGTATGGAAGCAAAAAAAAGCTTTATGTAAAGGATGGTCTTTATTTGTCTGTAGCAGGAAGGAGGATGCTAAGTGTGAAATTTAGATAATATATTATCAGACATTTAAACTAAAGAATGGGGGTGGCAGGAAATGGCCAATGAAACTGACATGTCACCCCCAAGCAATAGAGAAAGTGTGAGGAGAATATAACAAAATCAATCAACTCAAAAAAGCAGAAAATGTGACTAGGAAGTGTAACAAATCAAGAGAGAAAAATTGGAAAGTGATGACTACAAATACTCGCAGTTTGGGCAATAAAATACCAGACCTGCAAGCCCTAATGGTGGAGGCGGACCTGGACATTGTGCGGTCATAGAGATATGGTTCATGGATTCTCATGAGTGGGATACGGCCATTCTAAGCTGTAACTTGATAAGGAAGGACTGAGAGGTCAGAAAACAGGGAGGAGTAGCTCTTTATGACAAAAACAATATCCAAGCAACTAAACTGTAAGGAATGTGGGGTACAGAAGAAGCATCATGGACTGTTCTAAAAAAAAAAAAAAAGATGATCGTGCATCCATTTTTACTGGAGTGGTTTACAGGCCTCCAACCCAAACAGAAGAGCTAGACAGAGATCTGGTTGCAGGTATCCAGAAGGTGGGACTAAGGGAGAAGTGTTGATTATGGGAGATTTTAATCTGCCGGATGTAGACTAAAGAAACATAGAAATGACGGCAGAAGAAGACCAAACGGCCCATCCAGTCTGCCCAGCAAGCTACGCACTTTATCCATTTTTATTTCCCTTTTTCTCTCTCCCACCTGTTACTATTGGCTTCCAGTACCCTCCAGCCCTAATTCTCCTCCACCCCACCACCAATTTAGAGAGCAGCGCCGTATCTGCATCCAAGTGACATCCAGCTCAATTAGGGGTAGCAACTGCTGTAACAAGCAGGCCATACCCTTGCCCCATACTCTTACCCACCCCCGTTATTTTTTGTTTGTTGTTTTAAATTTTTTTTTGGAGATAGCAGCCCTCCATCCTTCTGCTCCGTGAAGGTGGAACAATAACTACTGGCCACTGGCATCCCGCTCCGTGAATGCCTCTGTGGCTACTGCCGCTCCGTGCAGTGTTTTGCTGCCTCCACTTTATTCACGCCCTCTAGACTTGATGGATCCACAGTGTTTATCCCACGCCCCTTTGAAGTCCTTCACAGTTTTGGACTTCACCACTTCTTCTGGAAGGGCATTCCAAGCATCCACCACCCTTTCCGTGAAGAAATACTTCCTGACATTGGTTCTTAGTCTTCCTCCCTGGAGCCTCAGCTCGTGACCCCTGGTTCTGCTGATTTTTTTCTGGCAGAAAAGGTTTGTCATTGTCTTTGGATCGTTAAAGTTTTTCAAGTATCTGAAGGTCTGAATCATATCACCCCTGCTCCTCCTTTCCTCCAGGGTGTACATATTCAGATTCTTCAATCTCTCCTCGTATGACATCCGATGAAGACCCTCCACCTTTCTGGTCGCCCTTCTCTGTACCGCTTCCATCTTGTCTCTGTCTCTTTGTAGATACGGTCTCCAGAACTGAACACAGTACTCCAGGTGAGGCCTCACCAAGGACCTGTACAAGGGGATAATCACTTCCCTTTTCTTACTCGATATTCCTCTCTCTATGCAGCCCAGCATTCTTCTGGCTTTTGCTATCGCCTTGTCGCATTGTTTCGTAGACTTCATATCATTAGACACTATAACCCCTAGGTCTCTCTCCTGCTCCGTGCACATCAGCCTTTCCCCCCCCCATCGAATACAGTTCATTCGGATTTCCATTCCCCATATGCATTACTTTGCACTTCTTGGCATTGAATCTCAGCTGCCATATCTTCGACCACTCTTCCAGTTTCCTTAAATCCCGTCTCATTCTCTCCACTCCTTCCGGCGTGTCCACTCTGTTGCAGATCTTAGTGTCATCCGCAAAAAGACAAATCTTACCTTCTATCCCTTCCGCAATGTCGCTCACAAAGATATTGAACAGGACCGGTCCCAACAACCGATCCTTGCGGTACAACCACTTAACACCGCTCTCTCTTCAGAGAAAGTTCCATTTACTATCACACATTGTCTTCTGTCCGTCAACCAGTTTGCAATCCAGGTCACCAACTTAGCACTCACTCCTAAGCTTCTCGTTTATTCACCAGTCTCCTGTGCGGAACAGTATCAAAAGCTTTGCTGAAATCTAAGTAGATGACATCGAGCACTCTTCCTTGATCCAATTCCTTGGTTACCCAATCAAAAAAGTCAATCAGATTTGTCTGACAGGATCTTCCCCTGGTGAATCCATGCTGCCTCTGGTCCAGCAATTCTCCCGACTGTAGATAGTTCACTATTCTCTCTTTTAACAGTGACTCCATTACTTTTCCCACCACCGAAGTGAGGCTAACTGGTCTGTAGTTACCAGCCTCTTCTCTGTTCTCACTCTTGTGAAGCGGGACACCAATGCTCTTCTCCAATCACTCGGCACCACTCCCGTTTCTAGGGATCTATTGAACAAGTCACACAGCGGACCCGCCAGCACATCTCTGAGCTCCCTCAGTATCCTGGGATGAATTTCATCAGGCCCCATGGCTTTGTCCACTTTCAGTTTCTCCAGCTCTTCCCATACATTTTCTACTGTAAATGGAGTTACATCTACTCCGCTCCCCTCCAGTTTCTTGTTAACTAGCGACGGTCCTTCTCCAGGTTCCTCTTTAGTGAACACAGAACTGAAGTATTCATTTAATATTTCTGCCATTTCTTCATCTCTCTCCACACATTGATCCTTTCCATCTTTCAATTTCGCTATACCACTTTGAACTTTTCTCTTTTCACTGATGTATCTGAAAAATGTTTGTCACCTCTCTTTACCTCCTTGGCAATCCTCTCTTCCGCTTGACTTTTTGCCGTCTTGATTAATTTCTTCGTCTCCCTCAGTTCTACCAGATATTCTTCTTTGTGCTCCTCCCTTTGGGATCTTTTATATTTCTTGAACGCTGCTCTTTTAGCTTTTATTTTGTCAGCCACCTCCTTTGAGAACTAGATAGGTTTCATTTTTTTTTTTGCTTTTCTTTACTTTTCTAACATATAGATTAGTTGCCTTGGTAATTGCTCCTTTTAGATTGGTCCATTGTTGATCTACATCTCTCTCATTCTCCCAGCCTTTTAATTCTTCCTCCAGGTACTTCCCCATTTCATCAAAGTCCGTGTTTTTGAACTGCAAAACTCGGGTCTTTGTGCTTCTTTTCCGTATCCTTTTTGTGATGTTAAACCATACCGTTTGATGATCACTGGTGCTGAGGTGGGCGCCCACCTGGACGTCAGAGACATTATCTCCATTAGTGAGCACTAAGTCGAGTATAGCTCCTTCTCTCCTGGGTTCCATTACCATTTGTTTGAACAAAGCTACTTGCAGGGCATCCACTATTTCTCTACTATTATTAGATTCTGCAGATGGGATTCTCCAGTCTACATCTGGCATATTAAAGTCTCCAACGATCACCACTTCTCCCTTCTTTCCTATCTTTTGGATGTCTTCAACCAGATCTCTGTCCAGCTCTTCCTTTTGCTTTGGAGGCCTGTAAACCACTCCAATAAAAATGGATGTCCCATCTTTTTTTAGGTCAGCCCATAGTGCTTCTTCATTGCCCCATCTTCCTTGCAGCTCAGTTGCTTGGATATTGTTTCTGATATAAAGAGCCACTCCACCCCTTTTCTTATCCTCTCTGTCCTTCCTTAACAAGTTATAGCCTGGTATTGCCGTATCCCAATCGTGAGATTCCGTGAACCATGTCTCCGTGACAGCAACAATGTCTAAGTCTGCCTCTATCATTAGGGCTTGCAGATCTGGGATTTTATTGCCCAAACTACGAGCATTTGTGCTCATAGCTTTCCAGCTTTCCTTGTTCAGGTTACTGCTGTTCCTGGACTCCTTTTGTGAATTTAGTTGAGTTTTGTTGTCCTCTTCACCCTTCCCCTTTGCATTTGTGCAAAGGAAGGGATTAGTGCCTTTGGTGACAGATTCATCCAGCACAATGACCTTTTTCCTTTGGTTATGGATCTGGATTTTCTTTATGCATTGGGTGTCTTCTTTCTTTTCAGATATCACTTCAATCACTTTCTCAAGAGCTTCTTCAGTATTTACTACAGAGAGGGCTTTTTGTACTTGTTGCACCTGATACAGGGTGTGTCTCTGCATCACAGGTTCAATTCTACCAGAGCCCACTGTAATCTTGTTTTTTGAGGTCATTAATGCCCTGTGTGAGTGTGGGGGTAGTAGACTTGTGGGCTGCACAGCTATCAAGAATGGGTGCCTGTGGGTCACGGGTCTTATCCTACCTGAGCCCACTGTAAATCTCTTTATCCTTGACTTTTTGTTTTTCTGTGGTAATGGGGAATTAATTGCTGATAATTGTAAACAGTTACCCCTTAGCCAGGGCTGTTCCCTGGACACTGTATCTGCTGCTTTTGAACAGACCTTCCCCCAGGTAAGGCTAGCTAATGTAAGCTTTTCCTCTGGTTATCCCTAAGAAGAAGGACTTCTGTCTGTCTCCTTCAATGTCCAAGCAGACTGAAGAGGAGTTAATTCCCTCCTGCTATGCACTATGTCTGTTGCCAATAGCTGTTAACCACTCCCCTTTCTTTGTAGTTTTCTCTTTTGATTAGACAAACAGCACTTTAAAACAGCAATAGCATATAACTAGAAAAATATAACTAGAAATATACAGATAATATTAGCACTACCCAAAAACAGTAAATTTCTATAATAAGGATGAAATAAAGTGAAATAAAGTTTAAATTCCTTAGCTTTGCCCAAGGAGAGGGACTTCTGTCTCCTTCTATATCCAAGCAGAATCCCTTCTGCAGAATCTACCAGAAGTAGAGAGATAGTGGATGCCCTGTAAGAGGCTCTCTTCAAACAAATGATAATGGAACCCATGAGGAAAGATGCGACATATCATAACATAACTTGGCATCTTAGGGAAGGCGAGGGGAACGATGACTAATAAACATACTAGGAGCGAAATTGATAAGAGATATAATGGGAGTGAAATTGACAGACTGTGTCTACTGATTGGGGTATCAGAGGAGGAGTTAAGAGATTGACATGGCTAGAATTAAGAGTTTGTGATCGCTGGAGTCTGGCGTCTGGGCAGGAAAGAATTAGGAGTCCGGGAAGGCTAGGCTGAATAGCCATGTTTTAAGTCTTTTTTTGAACGATGAAGGGCAATGCTCTTGCCTGAGGTCTGGAGGTAATGCGTTCCATTGGTGAGGGTCTGCTGTCGATAGGGCCCTCTTTCTTAAGGATGATTTTGCTTGTGGGGCAAACAGAGTGTCTTTGTAGGCGCTTCTAATAGGTCTGGATGAGGTATGTGGTGTGAATTGAATGGAGGTGTCAAGGGATATGAGGTTGTGTATGGCTTTATGGATGATCGTGAGGGCTTTGAAGAGGATCCTGTATTTGATGTGTAGCCAGTGGAGGTGTTGAAGAATGGGGGTGATATGCTCCCTTTTTTTGGTGTTGGTGAGGATCCTGGCTGCTGAGTTTTGAACCATTTGAAGAGGTTTTATGGTGTTGGCTGGGAGTCCTAGCAGGAGAGAGTTACAATAGTCCAGTTTTGATAGGATGATGGATTGCAGCACCAATCTGAAATCTTGGAAGTGAAGGAGAGGTTTTAAGTTTCTGAGTACTTGTAATTTTCGCGGTGGTGTTCACAAAGTTCTTTAGGTTGAGCTGGTTATCTAGGATCACGCCTAGATCTCTGACGAAAGGAGAGGATTTAATAGTTGTGTTAATAGAATGGGGGGAGGGTGGGGGAAATGGGGTGTGGTGAGGATTTCCTTTGAGATGATAAGAATCTCGGTTTTGTCGCTGTTAAGGACCAGGTTAAGAGTGGAAAGTAGTTGGTTAATTTCATGGAGGCAGGTGGTCCAGTGGTTAAAAGTTTTTTGAAGAGAGTCTTTGATCGGAATGAGGATTTGGACATCGTCTGCGTAAAGATAGTGGGGTAGTTTTAGCTTTGTGAGTAGGTGGCAGAGTGGTAGGAGGTAGGCGTTGAAGAGTGTTGGGGATAATGAGGAACCTTGTGGGACACCCAGATTGGAGCGTACAGGATGAGATTCTTTATTGTTGATCCTGACTTTGTAGAACCTGTTGGACAGGAAGGATCTGAACCAACAAAGTGCAAGACCTTTGACGCCAATGTCTGTTAGTCGTTCAAGAAGGATGTTATGGTTCACAGTGTCAAAGGCGGCGGACAGATCGAGGAGAGCGAGCAGATAAGTTTGACCTTTTTCCATGTTTAATATGATGGGGTCTGCAAGTGATATGAGCAATGGTTCAGTGCTTCGTGTTTTTCGAAATCCGTGTTGCGTGGGGGAGAGAATGTTGTGCTCCTCGAGATAATCTGATAGCTGTTGTTGACTATTTTTTTTCCATGATTTTTGCAATCATGGGAAGGTTAGCTATTGAGCGGAAGCTAGATGGGGTCAGTAGGAGGTAAGTTCGACTTTTTTTAGAATAGGTTTAAGAATAGCGAGCTTGAGAGGGTCTGGCACTGATCCTTGGGATAAAGAGAGGTTAATGATATCAGAGATTGGTTTTGAGATGGCATTTGGGATGTTGAAGAGCAGGTTGGGCGGAATTGGGTCCAAAGGATGTGAATCTGGTTTCATTTTTTTGATGATATTTTCTACTTCCAGTGATGATGTAAGTTTGAACGTTTCAAGCATTGAGATTGGTTTCGGTGAGGAGGGGAGGGCGAGAGAAGGTGTTCCAAGGGGCATGTGAAACGAGGCGGTAAGGTTATTGATTTTTTTTCTCGAAGAATTGAGCAAGTTCAATGGCTTTGTTGAGTGCTAGATCGTCAGGAATGGTGGGGGGAGATGGCTTGGAGAGTGCCGAGACATATGCGAAAAGAGCTTTCGTGTCGAAGATGAAATGGTGGATTTTTTTAGCGAAGAAATCTTTCTTCATTCTGAGGATGGTGATCCTGTAAGCGTGAAGAAAGGATTTGTAGGCTGCAAGTGTAGAGGTGGATGAATTTTTACGCCAGATGTGTTCTTTTTTCCTTAGGTCTTGTTTGAGGGCTTTTAGGTCTGGGGTGAACCATGGTTTTCTGTTCTATGAGGATGGGGATATGACTTTGGTGGAGGTAGGGCAAACCTGATCTGCAACTTTTGAGGTGATATTGATCCATGATGAGATGGCTGTGTCTGCGTCTGTGAGGTCTAGTGGAATAAGTTCCTTTGAGAGGTGGTAGTTGAGGTGGTCAGAGGAGCAGGGCTTTCTGAATTGTATGGTTGTTTTGGGGAAGGATAGTGGAGGGTGTTCTTTGATCTTCATCGATGTGGAGATGATTCGATGGTCCGACCAAGGGACAGGAGAGCTGTCAGGCATGGAGGAGATAGAGATGCTGTCATTGATGAAGATAAGGTCAAGGGTGTGGCCCGCTGTGTGTGTGAGGCAGGTAACTATTTGGGAGAAGCCAAGGTAGCTGAGTGCAGAGAGTAGAGTTTCGCAGTTGTTAGATTGAGGGGAAGCGTCTACATGCAAATTAAAATCTCCCAGTATAACAGCTGGTTTGGTTGTGTTAATGTGTTTCGTTATGAACTCGATGATGGGAGATGGGTTGGATTCAAGGGTTCCTGGAGGAGCGTAGATAAGACATATTTGGAGGTGAGGTGATTTGAAGAGGGCCACTTCTATGTTGTGAGTGGTGTTGGAAAGTTGTAAGGTGAGGCCTAACTCTTTTTTTGCCGCTAGTAGAAGACCACCTCCTCTTTTCTTAAGTCTGGGTATGGAAAAGATATCGTACAGATGAGTGTGAAGTTCGTTTGTGATGACTATGTCCGTGGGTTTCAGCCATGTTTCTGTGATGGCATATATGTCTGTGCTGACTTCTAGGAGGTAGTCGTTGAGGATGTGTGATTTTTTAGTAAGTGATTGGGCGTTGATAAGTGAGAGAGTGAAGAGTGAGAGACCCAAAAGCTGTGTGAATGGAGAGATCATAATTGGTAAGAGTCTCTGTTGTCGGGTGGAGGGAGGGTTGATTATTGTAGCATGATTTTTTTCTGTTTTTCCAGTGGTGTTTAATTGGGGGGATAGTGAAGGTTCACATTTTTATTTATTTATTTGTTTGTTTTTTGTTTATTTTATTTATTTATTTTCAATTTTTATATACCGAAATTCTTGTAAGAACTACAAATCATTCCGGTTTACATAAAATGATAAACTGCCCCACAGAGAGGGGCTTTACATAGAACTGTAGAACAGATGGAACAATATAACTATGTTAATTTAACATAGTAATAAATAAATATTATAGTTTAACATAGTAATAAATAAATATTATAAATACAGTTTAACTATTTAACGTAGAAATATTGACATATTAACGCTGCAAAATAGATACAATAAAATGTGATGAGCTTTTGGACTCAGAGATTGTTGTACAGTTGCAGGGTCCTGGAAGTAGGACTTTGTGCGGTGTCCATAATTTGGGGATACCTCATATTTAGGATGTTTTTCTGTCTGAGTAGAACTAAGAGTTTGGGAAGGCTTGTTGGAAAAGCCAGGTCTTCAGTCTTTTTTTGAATTCTTGATGACTGGGTTCGAGTCTTAGATCTGGGGGGAGCGAGTTCCACTGGAGGGGGCCTGCTGAAGAGAGTGCTCGTTTGCTTAATGATGATTTTATTTGTGGTGCATGCAGTGTTCCTTTGTATGCGCTTCTAATAGGTCTAGATGATGTGTGCGGTTTATTTATTTATTTATTTATTTTTGGTTTTTATATACCGGAAGTTCCTGTATACAATACATATCACTCCGGTTCACATTTAACAGAGATAACTATCGCCGGGAAGGCGGTTTACAAGGAACATATCGTATATAATAAACGGATAATCTAAAATAAAGTACAATCAATTATGAAACAACTAAGAGTTGGAGTTGAGAGCTTAACATAATAGGAGCTAGTTTGTTTATCGCTTTGTGGACGATTGTGAGTACTTTATAGAGTATCCTGTGTTTAATAGGAAGCCAATGTAGGTTGCGAAGGATTGGGGTGATATGATCTTTTTTGTTAGAGCTTGTGAGAATTCTAGCAGCGGAATTCTGTACCATCTGTAATGGTTTGATGGTGTTGATAGGTAGACCTAGCAGAAGGGAGTTGCAATAGTCGAGCTTAGAAAATATGATGGATTGCAGTACTAGCCTGAAGTCGGAGAAGTAAAGGAGGGGTTTAAGTTTTTTGAGGACTTGCAGTTTGTAAAAGCAGTCCTTTGTGGTAGTGTTTACGAACTTTTTTAGGTTTAGATGGTTGTCTAGCCAGGCTCCAAGGTCTCTGACGTCAGGTGAGAACATGCTATTTGTGTTTGGTGGAGAGAGGCTAGAGGATATTGTAAGGGGATCCTGGGAGACAATGAGCATTTCGGTTTTATTGGCATTCAATACTAAGTTGAGGCTTGAGAGTAAGTCTTTAATAGGTTGTAGGCATTCGTTCCAATATGTGATGGTTTTTTGAAGGGATTCTGTAATCAGGAGAAGGATTTGTATGTCGTCTGCATAGAGGTAATGGGTGAGCTTGAGGTTTGAGAGTAGGTGGCAGAGAGGGAGGAGGTAGATATTGAAGAGGGTGGGTGAAAGTGAAGATCCTTGCGGGACTCCTTGCTCTGAAAGGATTGGATGCGATTCTTTGTTGTTTATCCCGACTTTGTAGAATCTGTTGCTTAAGAAGGAATGAAACCAACTGAGAGCTGTGCCTTTGATCCCTATATTGGCTAGTTGGTCTATAAGTATAGTGTGTTTTACCGTGTCAAACGCAGCAGAAAGATCTAGAAGAACAAGCAGGTAAGATTGTTTTTTCTCCAGGTTAACGAGGATGGTGTCAGTGAGGGATAGTAAGAGAGATTCGGTGTTTAGGCGTTTTCGGAAGCCATATTGAGCTGGGGATAGAATGTTATGATCTTCTAGATATTCTGACAGTTGCTTGTTGACAATTTTTTCCATCAGTTTTGCGATGAGTGGTAAGTTTGCGATAGGTCGGAAGTTAGCTGGGTCTGATGGAGAGGCGTTTGGTTTCTTAAGTAGAGGTTTGAGGATTGCCAATTTTAACTGGTTTGGCACTAAACCTTGAGAAAGGGATGTGTTGATAATTTCTGCAATTGGTTTTGAGATGGGGTTTGGTATGGCGATGAGGAGATTTGTAGGTAATGGGTCTGATGGGTGGGTGGATGGTTTGAGTTTCTTGAGTGTATTTTCAATCTCCAGTGAAGAAGTGAGTTCGAATGAATTCAGGCTTGTGTTTTGTTGAGGCAGGGCTATGAGATGGTGTGTTAGGGTGAGGCTGTTGGTTGTGACTGTTGTTGTTGTTTTGTTTTTTTTTTTATTGCGAGGAGGTGATATCCAGTGAGGACGTAGAGTAGATGAGAGGTAAGTGACAGGCGGAGGTGACAGTAGAATCCTGTTAGGGGTAAGTCCGATGCTGGATCCCAAAGGTGGTGTGAAGAAATTGTGCTATAAGAACTATGTGGTAAGAGAAAGGTTAAGGGCTGCTCCTGCAGGGCTGCACTAAGGGGCGCACAAAGGGGCTGGCCCCTCTGTCGCGCTCTTCGGCGTGTGACGCCCGGTGCTCGACGCCGGGAGGAGCAGCTGGGGTTTAAATCCCCCACTTACCGCAGCTGATGACATCTCGGAGGGGCTCCGTCCTGATAGGCTGCATGTCGGATGGGCGGAGTGGAGGGCCTAGATGCGTGGCCGGCGCTGAAGCCTCGGAGGTGAGTGCTGTGAGGAATTAGGCCTTGCCCCAACGGGCTTCAGCGCCGGATGCACAGGCCTGGAGCTGCCGTCTGGGTCGGGTAGAGCGTCGGCGGCGATCGCAGTGGGCAAGAACGCCAGGAGGAGCGGCTGGGGTTTAAATCCCCCGCTTACTGCAGCTGATGATGTCTCGGAGGGGCTCCGTCCTGATAGGCTGCGTGTCAGATGGGCGGAGTGGAGGGCCTAGCCGCGTGGCCAGCGCTGGAGCCTCGGAGGTGAGTGCTGTGAGGAATTAGGCCTTGCCCTGACGGGCTTCAGCGCCGGATGCGCAGGCCTGGAGCTGCCGTCTGGGTCGGGTAGAGCGTCGGTGGTGATCGTGGTGGGCAATAACTCCGGGAGGAGTGGCTGAGGTTTAAATCCCCCGCTTACCGCAGCTGATGACGTCTCGGAGGGGCTCCGTCCTGATAGGCTGCATGTCGGATGGGCGGAGTGGAGGGCCTAGCCGCGTGGCTGGCGCTGGAGCCTCGGAGGTGAGTGCAGTGAGGAATTAGGCCTTGCCACGACGGGCTTCAGTGCCGGATGTGCAGGCCTGAAGCTGCCGTCTGGGTCGGTAGAGCGTCGGCGGCGATCGCGGTGGGCAAGAACGCCGGGAGGAGTGGCTGGGGTTTAAATCCCCTGCTTACCACAGCTGATGAGTCTCGGAGGGGCTCCGTCCTGATAGGCTGCGTGTCGGATGGTCGGAGTGGAGGGCCTAGCCGCGTGGCGGCGCTGGAGCCTCGGAGGGTGAGTGCTGTGAGGAATTAGGCCTTGCCCCGACGGGCTTCAGCGCCGGATGCGCAGGCCTGGAGCTGCCGTCTGGGTCGGGTAGAGCGTCGGCTTCGATCGCGGTGGGTCAAAAGATGTCTTTTGACATCTTCCTGGTGGGTATTCAGTCCTGGGAAAATATCAAGATGTCATCCAAGTACACGACGACACATTGGTAGAGTAGATCACGCAGCATGTCGTTCATCATGTTTTGGAAGACAGCCGGGGCGTTGCACAGGCCGAAGGGCATCACCAGGTATTCAAAGTGCCCATCCCGGGTATTAAAAGCAGTCTTCCATTCATCTCCAGAGCGGATGCGAACGAAGTACCAAATGTGCCTGATACTTCACTTTCGATGCACATCCAGCATGGCTCTCTGCTTCAACGGCATGGGAGAAGACTTATACGTCACACATATCCAGCATAGCTCCCTGCTTCAACGGCAGGGGAGAAGAAAAACAACCAATAAGGGCTAATAACATAGTCTGGGTAAAACAAATAAGCATGGGTGCAGCTTGCTTATTGCGGCGGCTACTACCCCTAACGAATCAAGCTAGATATTTCACTTGGATGCAGCTCCATCACTGCTCTCTACATTAAAGGTGGGGGTGGAAGGGAAATAGAACCAAGAGCTAAGAGAAACAGATAAGTATGAGAGAAAATATGGGTGAAGCTTGCTGGGCAGACTAGATGGGCCATTTGGTCTTCTTCTGCCGTCATTTCTATGTTTCTATATGTTATGAAGTTATAGGCTCCTTTGAGATCAAGCTTGGAGAATATCTTGGCTCCCTGTAGTCTATCGAATAGCTCTGAGATGAGTGGTTGGGATAGCGATCCTTTACAGTGATCTCATTTAGACCTCTATAGTCAATGCATGCACGTAATGTTCCGTCTTTCTTCCCCACGAAGAAGAAGGCTGCGCCGGCAGGAGACTTGGAGGGTCTTATGAAGCCTTTCTGAAGATTCTCCTGTATGTACTCTGACATAGCTTTATTTTTCTACTACGGAGAGAGGGTAAAACCCTTCCTTTGGGTGGTTCTGTGTTGGGCTTCAAGTTGATGGCGCAGTCGTAGGATGTGTTGTGGAGGCAGCACGTCTGCGGCTTCTTGGAAAATACATCTTGAAAGGATGCATATTGAGCGGCAACCCTGGCAACAATGGGGTAATTGGCATAATTAATCAACTTCCCCACTGACATATACAATGTTTTTCCAATTCCAAGGAACAAAAAGAAAGGTGGAGGCATTCTCCTGGCAGCCAAAAGAAAATTTAACCTAAAAATTCATCCTACTTCCTCCTCTCACAAAAATGGAGACTGGGCCTTTTCAAATCCAAGGAACTTCAAATCTGCCTGATTTACTCTCCCCCTAGTGTACTTGAAAGTAACCCATCTCTCCTTATATAATTTTTAACCAAAAACATTGATATACACCTCCCAACTATTATTCTTGGGGACTTGAACTTACATTTTGATCGTCTCCCCTTAACTTCAGCCTGCGAAGCATTAATGACCTTTTTGAATGCCCTAGGATTTCAACAATATGTGACCAACCCGACTCACAAAGCTGGTCACACCCTTGATGTCATCTTTACCAACTCTCTTATTGAAACTAAACTGCCCCGTTGCACCCCTATTCCCTGGTCTGACCACTTCCGGATTGATACTTGCTGCACACTAAAACACTCACCAACTACTGTCTACAGCAAAAAAACTATCAACTTTCGAAAACAAGGTCAAACAGATGAAATTACTAAAGTGATGTCAGAAGATCTTAAAAATTTAGATCTCACAGATGCTGAAACAGCTACATCATCTTGGTTTAAAATTACCAGTAATATAGAAGAGAATTTCTGTCCTATACAGTCTAAAGTAATTAACACTGAAAAGATAATAAAAAAACCTTGGTACACCCCTGTACTAAAAACTATGAAAACAGAGCTCCGTAAAGCAGAAAAAGAATGGCGCAGAAACCAAAATTCTACTACTTTATTAAAATTCAAATCTTTGCTACACAAATATCGCCAATCCACTGATAAAATGAAGAAAGATTTCTACGCTGCTAGAATTCATCAATATCAATTCAACCCTCAAGCATTATTCCAATATGTCAAAAGCCTTGTAACTGCTCCAGTTCACACTAACCAAAACAATAACGATGACTCTAAATGTGAAGAACTAGCTACATTCTTTTATAACAAAATACAATCTATATTAATGCGATTCAAGTCTCATATTACACCAAATGCAAACATTAACCTCAACTCCAACTACATCAACAATTCCCCTACCAATACCCGACGCTTCTCACACCAACCAAGCTACATCTGCCATGCAAAATAAATCCGAATCTAAGCTTATTAATTTTGAGATTTCTACTGGTATTGAAGTTGAGTCAATTCTAAAGAAAATGAAACCAGCTTTCCACCCCACAGACATTATGCCCACCAAGATTCTTCTCTTAATACGTTCAACAATAGCAAGACCCATTGCAAAGATACTCAACAAATCAATCACCACAGGCATAGTTCCTTCTGTACTTAAACATGCTATCATAACTCCTATGATAAAAAAAACCAAACCTTGATTCATCTGATCCAGCAAACTATCGCCCAGTCTCAAACCTACCCTTCCTTTCAAAAATTATGGAAAAAATCATCAACAAACAACTAACTGACTACCTAGATGAACATCAACTACTTTTCCCTTCCCAGTTTGGGTTCAGAAAGTACCACAGCACGAAACGCTTCTGATTTCACTTTCAGAAGTGCTTCTAAAAGCTCTAGACGCTGGTAAATCATATCTCATCGCCCTACTTGATATATCAGCAGCTTTCGATACGGTTAATCACAATACCCTCATAATCCACCTCTCTGAAATAGGTATTTCTGGCTCAGCACTACTATGGTTCCAGTCATTCTTGAGCAACAGAACGTACAGTGTCAAAAGTGGACTAAGTGAATCCAAGGCAAGAAATCTCTCTCAAGGAGTACCCCAAGGATCCTCTCTTTCCTCTACATTATTTAATATTTACCTTACACCTCTATGCCGGCTACTATCAAAACTGCGTCTTCAATACTTCATCTACGCGGATGATATTCAGATACTCATACCAATCACCAGCACTATCACAAATGCCTTGATCACTTGGAATGCAGCCTTATTAGAAATTAAAACAATTCTCATGGACAATCAATTGGCTATTAATACCAATAAAACCGAGCTTATCATTGTTTCACCTCCAAAAAATGCATCCCCGAGCTATGCTGGTCTTTCACATGACACATCTGCTATTACTCAGCAAGTACGCAGCCTTGGCGTCTTAATTGACAGCAATCTCACGTTTAAAAAATTAATCGCGGATACAGTTAAAAGTGGTTTCTATAAGCTACATACACTAAAACGTATCAAACCTCTTTTATACCAATACGACTTTCGCACTGTTTTACAGGCGACTATTTTATCAAAGATTGATTACTGCAATGCATTGGCTTCTAGGGTCTTCCTAAAACTACAATTCAACCCTTGCAAATTTTACAAAACGCAGCTGCCCGCATCATCATATCACTCCAGCACTTCAATCATTACACTGGCTACCCGTGGCATCCAGAATAATATATAAATCCTTGACGCTGATTCATAAAGCCATCCACAACAGAGATATGAATTGGTTCACTGATCACCTACAATTCAAAACATCAATCCGCCCAACCAGATTCCAGCATTTAGCTAAACTGAAGATCCCTGCCACCCAACCTGACTAATCTTTCCACTACAAAAGAACGTTCATTCATCATTGCTGGATCCAGAATATGGAACACTATGCCATCAGAATTACGCCAAGAATTTTGCTACAAAAAATTTAAACAAAACTTAAAAACCTGGTTATACAAAAAAGCCTACTATTCTTGAACTGAGTCCTTTGCTTTGCGTTCTAGTTAGTCCCACAGACACTCATATTCTGATATTTATATTCATTATACAAAGTTTTATATGGATTGTATTCTTTCAGTTATAATGTTATATTGTAAAGCTCTATGCTGAATTAATGTTTGAATGTAAACCGAGGTGATGTTACTTACGTGCCCCAGTATATAAAAAACCCGTAAATAAATAAATAAATAAATAAAGGGTGCATGGCCTTCTCTAGCACAAAGAAGGAAATAGTCTCTGTATGAAGAGTACAGGTACGTAAGTTCACTGGTTCGTTGAGCAAGGTTACTTCACCCGGTAAGGGCTCCCCATGGATAGACGTTAGGAGTAATGGAGACATCATGGTAGTGGTGGGGATCCGCAAATGTTCCACTAGATGTTTATAAGAACATAAGAAAATGCCATACTGGGTCAGACCAGGGGTCCATCAAGCCCAGCATCCTTTTTCCAACAGTGGCCAATCCAGGCCATAAGAACCTGGCAAGTACCCAAAAACTAAGTCTATTCCATGTAACCATTGCTAATGGCAGTGGCTATTCTCTAAGTGAACTTAATAGCAGGTAATGGACTTCTCCTCCAGAACTTATCCAATCCTTTTTTAAACACAGCTATATTAACTGCACTAACCACATCCCTCCGGCAACAAATTCCAGATCTAATTGTGCACTTGAGTAAAAAAGAAAACTTTCTCCGATTAGTTTTAATATGAAATTTCCTCCTGCCCCAGAGTCCACTGAGGCAAGGGTCAGGTATTCTAGAGGTCTGCAGATTAAGAATACAGGAAGAGAGAGTGGAGGACAGGGTGCAGTTAGACCTAAGAAGAGTCCTCCCATAGGACTTAGGTCTGCTAGTTTCCCGGACATATAGGGCATGTTTGTACAGCATGACCAGCTTGTCCACAATACATGCATAGTCCCAACCTCTTTCGCGTTCTTCTCTCTTTTGAAGTCAAGTGACTGCGGCCTAATTGCATTGGTTCTTCTTTGCCAGCAACTGGACCTGAGGGAATAGGACTGGGTGGGCATAGATTTAAGTCGAGTCTCTCCCTGAAGTGGTCTTCTGGGTCTCTTGGCCTCTTGAACCTTGTCACGAAGTCGGCGATCAATTCTTGTTGCCAACATCATTAATTCAGCTAAGGTCTCAGGCCTCTCTCGAGCTGCCAGCTCATCTTTCAACCAGGAGTTCAGTTCTTCAAAGAAGAGGGTCTTCAGACATTTAGGGTCCCAATGTAATTCTGATGCCAACGTCTTGAATTCTATGGCGAAGTCTGGCAAAAGTTTATTACCTTGTTTCAGATGAACCAACATAGATCCTGCTGTGGTGTACCGGGCAGGTTCATCGAATACTGATCTGAACAGTTCAAGGAACCTGGCAAGATCATGCAGGAAAGGGTCATCGCGCTCCCACAGTGGAGAGGCCCAAGCCAATGCTCTTCCATCCAGATAAGACAAGATATAGGTGGTCTTGGCATAAGCTGTAAGAAAATGATTAGGTTGCAGAGAAAAGTGCATGCCAACACTGATTGATAAATACTTCTACATTCCAAACTTCCCCTGAGAAATGTGTTGGAGCAGATAGAGGTACAGTTGTCTTGACCGTCACACTTCTGGCGGTGTAACTTCTTTACCTGTGGTGGTCGGTGTATTCACCTGTGCGTGCAACTGGTTAAAGGCAGTTGTCAAGTTATCCAGCGAGTTCTGTTGTTCGGGAGATTCGCTGGGCCAGGCCTGGAATGGCCTGCAATGCGGTGAGCTGAGCCGAATCCTGAGAGTTAGCAATCTGTTATGGTTTTGAGGTGTTGGAGTGGATTCTTGGGTACTGTGGTGATGACCACATCCCTCGGGGAAGAGCCCCCGTGAGGAACCACAGTACTAGGCTAGACTCTAGACACGCAAACACAGAGATTTGTCTTTTATTATACAGAAGAATGATACCATCAGAGGTGGCAGTAGTGAGGTGATCCAGAAGTAGCAGTCCAGGAGTCCTGAGCAGAGTAGACCCGTCTTGCAATGATAGTATAGGGAATGCAGGATGCAGGTTCCCAGTGCTGATCTGTAGATGAGACAGACGGACAATGTTAGATTACTTACTAAGTTGGTAGCTGTATAGATGGAAATCCCAGCAGGCAGAAGTAGGTGAATACAGGCACCAAGGCAGGGACAGCAGGCGCTCAAGGAGCGAGTACCTGATCCCCGATAGGCACCTGAAAGAAAGCAAAGGGCCCCCGAGGAGCGGGTACCCAGGTTAGAGAAATACTCCAAAGGGCAGAGAGAGCTTCCAGCGGCAGCAAGGAAGCGGCAGAGTAGCTTAGGCCAGACAAGCCCAATCCTTGCAAACTTGAATTGTTAGCAAACGAAGGGCAGACTAAATACCCGGATGGCGTGACGTCACTTGAGGGGGTCGCCCCCGAGGTTCCCGCCATGATGTGGATAAAGATGTGGGTGCGTGGGCGCGCACACCCTAGGGGGGCCCTCAAGAGAACATGGTGGATTGCCTTGCCATTGCCGTTCCGGGGACGCCGGAGAAAGCGGTATGCAGACACGGCGGTAGCCATCTTCCCAAGGCTAGCAGGGAGAGCAGAGAGAAAGGTGACAGGCACAGAGGTCGAAGCCGTCTGAGACCGACCGACGCAACATCATGTAGAAGTGCGCGGTCCAAGATGGCTGTTTCTCTGTCCCCCTTTTCTTCCTGTGCTAGGTTGATCGCACTCCTCTTGTAAAGTTATCACTGCATGTTACCTTTGTAGAGTTTGCGTAGATATTGATGTTTTTCAGTTGTGGAACAGGAGAATCTGTTCTTTATGAAGGTATTGCTTCTCCTTGACATGCAATGATGCTCAAAATTTAATGAGAGAAAGGTAAAATTTGCTAAGTGTTTTAAGACAGGATTTTACTTAATTTCTTTTCATATGCATCTGAGCATTTTTTTATGTCTATATAGAACCGTCTAACTTTTAGTAAGCAAAGATTTTTATTTTTTATTCCCTTTACTCACCAATTCCTATGGACAAGGAGAATGCAAGTGTTTCAAAGGGTATTTAAAAGAGAAACTATCATAGAATAAATATCCAAACTATGACTCTAACCAATTTCAGAGGTTGGTGGTAACAGGAGAATAAATCTACATATTAACAGAGGAATATATGGGGCCTTTTGTTTTTAACACAGGACAGGAATAGTTTTATTTGCTGAACCCTGTAATTATATTTCTGACAGAAACATTTCTAATTATGATTTTGGATAAATCAAGCTCATAAGAACATGCCATACTGGATCAGACCAAGGGTCCATCAAGCCCAGCATCCTGTTTCCAATAGTGGTCAATCCAGGCCATAAGAACCTGGCAAGTACCCAAAAACTAAGTCTATTTCGTGTTACCGTTGCTAGTAATAGCAGTGGCTATTTTCTAAGTCAACTTAATTAATAGCAGGTAATGGACTTCTCCTCCAAGAACTTATCCAATCCTTTTTTAAACACAGCTATACTAACTGCACTAACCACATCCTCTGGCAACAAATTCCAGAGTTTAATTGTGCGTTGAGTAAAAAAGAACTTTCTCCGATTAGTTTTAAATGTGCCTCATGCTAACTTCATGGAGTGCCCCCTAGTCTTTCTATTATCCGAAAGAGTAAATAACCGATTCACATCCACCCGTTCTCATGATTTTAAACACCTCTATCATATCCCCCCTCAGCCGTCTCTTCTCCAAGCTGAAAAGTCCTAACCTCTTTAGTCTTTCCTCATAGGGGAGCTGTTCCATTCCCTTTATCATTTTGGTAGCCCACTCATAGTAGAGTGCACTTGTCATTTTTCAAACTAAATCTATAGAGCTCTGTTTTCTAAAATGAACAAAACAATATTTAAGCAGCAGACTTGTCTCAGCTATTTAAAAGCATATTCTTTATTTGTGCATCTTTGCTAGTCTGTGCCTATATGAATTCTATGGAAGTTTCTGAGGTGCTTACCATTATAAAAAATGCTTTTATCCATGGGTTCTAGGAGCTCCATGCCAAGAATTCGCTCAAGCAACAATTTGTCTTTTACAATATAATCCATGTCCTTATGAGCCTAGAACACAAAATACCAGAAACAAATGGTTTAAAAGGAAAAAAACCCAGCATTAATCTAATCTGTAAAATGTACATTCAAATTGGGAAAAACTGGGAAAAAAAGTTAAATAGGATATTATTAACTAGCCGTTAAGCCCGTAACAACGGGCTCGGTCCGTTTCCTTCCCACTCCCTCCCCCTCATTCTCCCTCCTCCTTCACTCTCTCCCCTCCCCCTCCCTCTCACTTCCCCTCTCTCTCACCTTCCCCCCTTCCATCTCCTCCCTCTCCCCTTCCCTCCCCCCCTCACCTTCCCTCCCTCCCCCTCACCCCCTCACCTTCCCTCCCCCCCTCACCTTCCCTCCCTCCCCCTCACCCCCCTCACCTTCCCTCCCCCCCTCACCTTCCCTCCTCCCCTCACCCCCTCACCTTGCCTCCCTCCCTCTCACTCACCCCTCACCTTGCCCACCTTCCACTCCCTCCTCTCCCTTCAAAAATCCATCCCTCACCACCCCTCCCTCCCTTACCACCTTCCGTCCCTCCCACTTACCCCCTCCCTTTCTCACCTCCCTCTCTCACCTACCTCTCTCACACCTCCTTCCCCCTCTCTCACCCTCCCTCTCTCACACCTCCCTCCCCCTCTCTCTCACCTTCCCTCCCTCTCCTCAGTCACTCCCCCTCTCTCAATCCCCTCCCCTTTAAGATCATCCACAACCGGCAGATCTCGGGGGGGGGGGGGGGTCCCTCCCGCGCGCACGGCGCCGCTGCTTCTCCTCCCGCTCCTGCCGGCAGATCTCGGGGGGGCTGTCACTCCCACGCGCGGCAGCGGCACCGCTGCTTCTCCTCCTGCTCGTCATCGCGGCTGCCGCCGCTCCTGCTCCTCCCACTCCTGCTTCGCGGCCGCCGCCGCTCCTGCGGCCCCACCGCCATTTTTTCGTCGCTACTGCTCCTCCCGCTCCTGCGGCCCCACCGCCATTTTTTTTTTTTCGGGCACGCACGGCTCTGACCGACGTGCTCGCCCGCACATGCGCGGTAGAGCTGCTCTCTACTGCGCATTTGCGGGCCGTCGGTCAGAGCCCATTTATAAGGTAGATTGTATATCAACAAAATGAGTATAACTTGAAAATATAGTGCATTTAGAAAGTATTCAGATCCCTTCACTTTTTCCACATTTTATTACTTTACAGTCTTATTCTAAAATGAATATGTATTTCCAGTCCTCAATCTACATACAATATCCCATAATGATGAAACAAAATCAGATTTGTAGAAATTTGTGTAAATTAAAAAGGCATCAAACCTGAAATATAACATTTACATAAGTATTCAGACCTTTTGCTAAACATTCAAAGTTGAGCTCAGGTGCATCCTGTTTTCATTTATCATCCTTGAGAT
Organism: Rhinatrema bivittatum; assembly: GCF_901001135.1. Taxonomy (NCBI): domain Eukaryota; kingdom Metazoa; phylum Chordata; class Amphibia; order Gymnophiona; family Rhinatrematidae; genus Rhinatrema; species Rhinatrema bivittatum. The sequence continues at coordinate 707,384,367 of NC_042616.1, read as the reverse complement.
GTTTCTCCAATTTGCTTGGAGTCCACCTGTGGTAAATTCAATTGATTGGACCAGATTTGGAAAGGCACACACCTGTCTATGTAAGATCTCAAAGACATAGTGCATGTCAGAGCAAAATCAAAGCCATGAAGTCGATGGAATTGTCTGTAGACCTCTAGATTGTGTTGAGGCACAGATCTGGGGAAGGGTAGAAAAAAATTGTTGCAGCATTGAAGGTACTGAAGAAACAGTAGTGTCCATCATTCTTAAATGGAAGAAGTTCAAAACCACCAAGACTCTTTCGAGGGCTGGCCACCCCCCAAAATCGCAAACAGGGGAAAAGGGCCTTGGTCAGGGAGATGACCAAAAACCCGACGGTCATTCTGACAGAGTTCCAGTACCTTCCAGAAGGACAACCATCTCTGCAGCACTCCACCAATCAGGCCTTTATAGTAGCGTAGCTAGACGGAAACCAATCTTCAGTAAAAGGCACACATCAGCTTGCTTGGAGTTTGATGAAAGATTCTTAAAGGATTCTCAGAGCATGAGAAACAAATTCTCTGGTCTGATGAAACCAAGATTGAACTCTTTGGTCTGAATGACAAGAGTCATGTCTGGAGGAAACCAGGCACCGCTCATCCCCTAACAAATATCATCCCTACGATGAAGCATGGTGCTGTGGGGATGTTTTTCAGCTGCAGAAACTGGAAGACTAGTTAGGATCGAGGGAAAAATGAATGGAGCAAAGTCCAGAGATATCCTTGATGAAAACCTGCTCCAGAGTGCTGGACCTCAAACTGTTTTGAAGATTCACCTTCCAACAGGACAACGATCCTAAGCACACAACCAATACAATACAGGAGAGGCTTCTGCACACGTCTGTGAAAGTCTTTGAGTGGCCCAGCCAGAACCCGGACTTGAACCCTATTGAACATTTCTGGAGAAACATGAAAATAGCTGTGCATCAATTCTCCCCATCCAACCTGACGGAGTTTAAGAGGATCTGCAGAGAAGGGAGAAAATCTCCAAATCCAGGTGTACCAAGACTGTATGTCAAACCCCAAAAGACTTGAGGCTGTAATTGCTGCAAAAGGTGCCTCGACAAAGTACTGAGTAAAGGATATGATTACTTATGTAAATGTGATATTTCAGGTTTTTGTTTTTTTTTTAATTAATTTGCACAAATTTCTACAAACCTGATTTTGCTTTGTCATTATGGGGTATTGTGTGTAGATTGAGGTGGGAAAAATGCATATTATCCATTTAAGAATAAGGCTGTATAATGTAACAAAATGTGGAAAAAGTGAAAGGGTCTCAATACTTTCTCAATGCACAGTCAATATGCTGAATTATAGTTTACCTCAGTTCAACTGACAATTTTCCAACATTATAATTCAGTCTGGTTTATAATAACTACCAGCATACCTCACCATGGGGACAATGTAATAAAACCCATGCCAAAACCAGCATTATTTTGCATTGATTTTTTATACCATGCATGGTAAAAACCAGCTGACCCGCTTGATGTTATAACATGATATGCAAATAAGACTAGTGTTAAAAATCCCTAATACGTAAAAAAACAAAAAAAACCCCACCAAAAAATATTTATTTATATTCCACTTTTTGGCAATTCAAAGCAGATTACAATCAAGTACTGTAGGCATTTACCTATCCCCATAGGGTTTACAATCTAATTTGCAACTGAGGCAATGGAGGGTAAAGCATCTTGCACAAGGTCACAAGGAGCAGCAGTGAGATCTGAACCCTGGTTTCCCTGGTTTGAAGCCCTCTGCTCTAACCACTAGGCTACTCCATCATAGTGGAACAGACTTTTTTTTGGTAGCCTGGATAACTGTTATCCTGATGCTGCTTTCAGCCCAACATGTTTGAGATGTGCATAAGCCCCAATGCAGAAAGTAGCAGGAAACATAGGTGCAAAAATTGGCAATAATATAAAAAATGCTGCAGAGTTCCTTATTGGTTTTTTTAAGTGACATAGGCCAAATTGAGGTGTAACTGGGTGTGCACAGATGTCCATCAAATTTTCTAGGACACTCCTCCTTGCAGAAGAATAAAGGCAGCTCCTTTCAGGGACATGTGCTAAGTGTTAGAAGCTGGTTAGAATTGGTGTTTGAAGCTTTACTTTTATGATCGCTGAGTGGTGCCTTTTTGCTCCTTGTTTTTCCCTCGCTGTACCTTTCCTTTTGTCTTTTGTGTTACTGAGTGTATCTTTTGAGTGCATCTGATTGCTAGTTTGTAATTGTCTGTCTGGCTTTGACTGCTTGTTTATGTTCTTGAAATTGTGGAGTGGGTGTTCGTGGCTGTGGTAAGAATAGAGCATGATAGAAGGGATAAGAGGAGTGTGGTGCATGAGTCAGTTGAGCATAGTCAGGGAGGGGAGATGGGGCAAGAGGTAGAGGGTGCAGCTAGAGGGGATGGAAAAGAAGACAGGTGGAGTTTCCAGAACAAGGGGAGAAAGGATGGGAGCAGGAGTAGTGCACAAGAAAATAGGGACCTACACCACTCCTCTGATAGCAACAAACAGGTGGAAACCAGTAGCCCAGAGCTGGAGGAGAAGCAGTGGCAGCAAAATGTGCATTTCTTGGAAGAGAAGGACCTTCTAATGTGGCAGATATGTGCTCTTTGGTCAGAGGTCATCCACCAAGGTGAAGGGGATGACAAAGGATGTCAGTAGCCTGTCAGTGGCCACCAGGACAGTGGAGCAGCTCAAGCACCATTGGCAGGACACCAGGGCGTCTGTCAAGGCCAAGCTGGCACCAACTAAGCAGTCCAGTCGCTGGACTGAAGTGGGCCTGCCATGTGAGGTGCAGCTTACCCCAGCAGAAGACCTAATCCAGGCGATTCTGGAGCGGGACTATGTGACAGGTGCCCATATTGGAGGCACAGATTTGGATGCTATAGAAGGAGGTGGTCAGCAGATGGTGGAGACAGAAGGGCCTACTCCAGAGGGGCCTATCATGGCCGAAGAGAGCCAGGCCCAATATGCACCCATGGAAACAGAATAAGAACCAATTATAAACTGCTGTTTTTAAGCAAGACAGTGGTAGCAACACAAGAGGACAGTCAGTTGGTTGAGCGCCACCTCACATGGCCAGAGCCAGACACATCGTCTGAAATCTCAAATGTTCTTCTGACATCTGTGTAGATGGCAAGTCTCCAGGTGATGCTGTGGCCGGTGGTGGGCCTGCGGATGACAGCGTTGTTCCACTGATACAAGCCCCATCCTCTTGCATGGATGTGATGATTGATCAGCTTGCTGCACAACTGATCACGAGGCAGGAACTCACGCTGTCCCATGCGTTTTGGACCTGCCCGCCTATTCTTTGTTTTTGGCGGCGGATTGCTGACTACATGGCCGATTTATTAGACACGGCATTCCCAATCTCCCCACTGTGGTTACTATTCGGCTGTATTTCCCCAATACGTATCCGAGACCCTGGCGCTCGCATGCTACTGCGCAAGGCCTGTTTGGTAGGCCTGAAAATGATACTTTTACAGTGGAGGTCATTGGAGTCCCCTTCTTTTTGGGCTTGGAGGAACGGGCTACATCAGATGATGTTAATGGAAAAATTGGCGTCCCATTCATCCCCTCAGAATAGACGTCGATTCCTCGCAAGGTGGGAGCTATATATACAGTCGCTGTCACCCTATGCCCGTAGCTTAGTCTTAAATGATTAAATGAGTCGAGATTCAATTTATACATCAGGTACCATTGTTGGTTTCACGGCTGAAGATGAAAGGCTTGATATCATGTACACTCACTCTGTGGGGGGGGTTGGGAAGAGGGGGGGGGAGAAATTTGCCTTCTTACATTGTTGTATTTGTTGGACTGTGAGGTGCTCAGTTGTGCTGTATGCTCTTGTTGTTTTTGAAAATTTAATAAAATGTTTAAACATAAAAAAAATAAAAAAAAAGTCCAGTGTGTGGAGGACTATATATGCAGAGATGGAGCACATGCAAAAGAAAATGCACTAGATGTGCAGAGAAGCCAGAATGTCACCAAGGGAAAGCAAAGCTGCAGCCAATGTGATGTCAAATAGCATTTGTTCTTCATCTGTTGACATTGCTGGTGTCCTACGTGGTCTTCACTCCACTTTGTGGGATGTAAATAGACAACCATTTTGGAGACTGTTTTCAAGGGCGATTATTCAGATGAACTGAACCAAATCACGGTGAACCTGGAAGATGTAGTAGGCCTGATTGACAAACTGAATAGTAAATCACCCGGACTGGATGGTATACACCCCAGGGTTCTGAAAGAACTAAAAAATGAAATTTCAGACTTATTTCAATTAATTTGTAACCTATCAATAAAATCATCCATTGTACCAGAAGATTGGAAGATGGCCAATGTAACCCCGAAATTTAATAAAGGCTCCAGGGATGATCGGGGAAACTACAGACCGGAGAGCCTGATTTCAGTGCCGGGAAAAATCGTGGAAACTGTTATAAAGAATAAAATCACAAAACATTTAGATAGATATAGTTCATGGGAAGAGCGAGAGAGAGGAGGTGAAAGCAAAGCCAGCGGCCTTCCGGAGGTGAGGGGGATTCCTGGCCTCAAAGGTGTTCCAGCTAGCCTAATTCTGACTGACGTCACTGGAGGGCGACATGGCGACACGTTGAGGGCCTTTAAAATCAGACCCAGTAGCGGCACACCACCTAAACCATGCGCGCAGCTTTGTTTCAATTTGTCTTAATTTGGAATTTGCCTCCAAACTCTCTTCCCTTTTTTATTTTTAATCCTGACTGCCTCCTTTAAACTCTCAACACCTCCATCTAACAGGACCTTGAGATTTGATCCTACATATTGAGCATTGAAGTGTCTGTTTTTGTCCTTTGTGATTACCTTGTTGAAATGCCTCACTCTGTGAGGAAACAGAGGGCAAGGGAAAAAGAAACCTTGCCCATACCAGTAACAGTGATATCGGGCCCGATGGACACCCACATGAGATGGAGAGAATTGGAGCCGGGAGTGAGCTCACTAGGAGAAGGTCGGGAAGAAGCTTTACCCAACACCTCCTTAGAGCTACAAACAACACTGTCCCCGGTATATCGGGTGGCGCCAGTGAATCCTGCTGAGGACAGATTTTTGGAACATCTACGTGTAGAGATGGCTGAAGGCTTGTCACAGAGGGTCAAGAAGTCAAGTCGGGGCCAGGACTGATTTTCATATGCCTCAGCCGAACACCGGTGAAGATACAAGAAAAGGGGGAAGTCTGTCAATAGTTGGAGATCAACTTGAATTTCCATAAATTAAGAAAACAGATCTGATAAGACCTTCAGAGATTGCTCGAGTCAATTTGGGAAGCTTTGCAAGCATTAAATACCAACATATTTAATCAAACGGTACCCATATATAATTATATGGGGAATTTTGGTACTAGATTAAATCAGATGGAAAAAGAAGTAACACAAACAAAAAAGTCTGTTGAGAAAATAAAGGAGGAAATAAAAGAAAAATCTGAAATACATCTCTCTTTAATTAAGGAAAATCAAATGCTTTCCTCAAAGATGGAACAGTTGGAGAATCAGATTAGCGTTAAGAACTTAAGATTTATAAATTTTCCTAAAGACCAGTTTACACCTCCTAAGGAGATGTTGAAAAGGTATATGCTTGAGACCTTGAAGATCCCTGAGCAGGCTCTTCTCTTACATCAAGAGTCTTTTATAATACCACCATTCAAAAAGAAAGATATACAAGATCAGAAAGGTGCTCAGATTTTGGTTCCAACTGAAACATCAGTACTAAATGTGACCGAAATATTGGAAACCTCTCAAGAGAAATTGATTACCCCTGCAACTTTGGTGGTATCTTTTCTCTTGGAGGCGGAAAAACAATGGGTACTTAGAATGTACTTTAGACATCGCTTAGCTACCTTTTTGAATTTAAGAGTTAGTGTCTTCCCGGACATGTCCAGGACAACACAGAAAAGGAGAAAGCAATTTCTACTATTAAAACCTAGAGTAATTGAATTAGGAGAGTCATACCTCCTTAAATTTCCTTGCAAGTGTGTTATAAGATACCAAGATCTCATGCATATTTTTTTTGTACCTAACCAGTTTTCTCTTTTTTTGTCTAACAAGATAATACCAATGACTAGTTCCTCACCAATTTTGACAGAATAATTGTCCCGCTTAATTCTTGTATTGATCCCGTATGATGTAAAAGTACTCTGTGTAATGTAGGTAATTTCTTGCTTTTTATAAATGGAAACATTTTTCTTACAGTTGTGATAAGGTCCCCTTTTGAGGACTAATAAGAGAGAGAATAGAATATTACTATTCCCTTTTTTTTTCCTTTAAAGTATATTGGAAAGCTTATTTGTTAATATTGAAATAATATAACAAGTACAAAAAAGAATATTTAAAGTTATCAAAGCTCTCCTTGTATTTCATGCCAAGATGTTAATGCTTGTAATCTTATTGTGAAAATTAATTAAAAAAAAAAAAAAAGATAGATAGATAGATATGGTTCAATGAGAAACAGCCAACATGGATTTACCAAAGGAAAGTCTTGCCTCACAAATCTCCTACATTTTTTGAAGGGCTGAATGAACATGTGGACAAAGGTGAACTGGGAGTTATGGTGTATTTGGATTTTCAAAAGGTGGTTGACAAAGTCCTGCATGAGAGGCTTCTATGAAAACTAAAAAGTCATGGGAAAGGAGACTATGTCGTTTTGTGGATTGCAAACTGATTAAAAGACAGGAAACAGAGTAGGATTAATGCTACAGATTACCCCTCAAAATGCTACAGAACACTGTAGCCAGAACCCTCTCCAACGCTCACAAATACGACCATATTTCCCCTATACTGAAGGACCTACACTGGCTCCCTATTCCCTCCCGCATCCTCTTTAAATCCCTGACCATTATACATAAAGCCTTATATTCCCATCACTCCAACTGGCTGGCAGATCCCCTCCAATTTGCCTGCTCGAATCGTCCGACAAGGACCACTAACAAAGGGTCCCTCCATGTGCCATCCCTAAAGAAAGCACACCTCACAGCTACAAGGGATCGGGCGCTCTCCATTGCTGGACCTATGCACTGGAACTCACTCCCAACCTACCTCAGACTTGAACCTTGCATCACCAAATTCAGAGCCCAGCTCAAAACCTGGCTATTCAAAACAAGCCTTTCCCCAACACCCTTGATGAATATTGAATTGTGATGGATCATGACCTGAATTTGACTATGACCTTGTTCTTATGACATTATAGTTCACTTGTTGTTTGTTCCTATGCTTATCTGCTCTCCTTATGGTTTTTTGTACCCCTTACCCTTCCCCTGTTACTTGTAATTTCCGTTGCTTTTGTTCCATGTAAACCGAGGTGATGTTTCGACTAACATCGGTATAGAAGACTTTTTAAATAAATAAATAAATAAATAAATAAATAAATAAATAAATAGGATTAAATGGTCTGTTTTCACAGTGGATACATTTAAACACTGGAATGCCTCAGGATCTGTACTTGGACTGGTGCTTTTTAATATATTTATAAATGATCTGGAAAGGGGTACGACGAGGGAGGTGATCAAATTTGTGGTTGATACCAAATTATGCAGAGTAGTTAAATCTCAAGCAGACTGTGATAAATTGCAGGAGGACCTTGCGAGACTGGAAGACTGGGCTTCGAAATGGCAGAAGAAATTTTACGTGGGCAAGTGCAAGGTGATGCATATAGGGAAAAATAACCCTTGGTGTAGTTACACAATGTTAAGTTCTATCTTAGGAGTTTCCACTCAGGAAAGAGATCTAGGCGTCATAGTGGATAATACATTGAAATCATCATCTCAGTGTGCTGTGGCAATCAAAAAAGCAAACAGAATGTTAGGAATTATTAGGAAGGGAATGGCAAATAAAACGATGGATGACATGACGACTCTGTAGCGTTCCATGGTGAGACCATATCTTGAATACTGTATGCAGTTCTGGTCTCCGCATCTCACAAAAGATATAGTTGGACTGGAGAAAGTACAGAGAAGGGTGACCAAAATGATAAGGGGTATGGAACGGTTGCTCTATGAAGAAAGGCTAAGGAAGTTAAGGCTGCTCAGTTTGGAGAAAAGACGATTGAGGGGGGATATGACAGAGGTCTACAAAAACATGAAAGGACTTGAACAAGTTAATGTAAATTGGTTATTTACTCTCTCAGATAATAGATCTAGGGGACACTCCAAGAAGTTAGCAAGTAGCTCATTTAAAGCAAATCGAAAAAAATTCTTTTTCACTCAGCGCATAGTTAATCTCTGGATTTCATTGCCAGAGTATAGGATTATAGCAGTTAGTGTAACTGGGAGGAGGGGTGACGCTTATGTCTGAGATTGCATAGAGTCCAACAGGATAAAGATCCTGCATGAGACTAAATATGCAATTGAATCTTTATGGGTAGAAATTTCTTGTATGTTGGGGAAGAGTATAGTGACAGGAGTAGACTACCACTCACCTGGCCAAGATGATGAGATGGACAGTGAAATGCTAAGAGAAAGTAGGGAAGCTAACCAAATTGGTAGTGAAGTAATAATGGGAGATTTCAATTACCCCAATAATGACTGGGTAAATGTAACATCAGGACATGCTAGAGAGATAAAGTTCTTGGTTGGAATAAATGATAGTTTTATGGAGCAATTGGTTCAGGAACCAACAAGAGAGGGAACAATTTTAGATCTAATTCTCAGTGGAGCACAGGATTTGGTGAGAGAGGTAACAGTAGGTGGGGTTCATAATATAATCAAATTTGAATTAATGACTGGAAGGGGAAGAGTAAGGAAATCCAGGGCTCTGGGGCTAAACTTTCAAAAGGGAAACTTTGATAAAATGAGAAAGATCAAAATCACAGAACATATAGAAAGGCATGGTTTAATGGAACAAAGTCAGCATGGCTTTACCCAAGGCAAGTTTTGCCTCACAAATCTGCTTCAGTTTTTTGAAGGGGTTAATTAACATGTAGATAAAGGTGAACAGGTAGATGTAATGTATTTGGATTTTCAGAAGGCATTTGACAAGTTCCTCATGAGAGGCTTCTAGGAAAAGTAAAAAGTCATGGGATAGGTGGCAATGTTTTCTTTCATGGATTACAAACTGGCTAAAAGACAGGAAACAGAGAGTAGGATTAAATGGACAATTTTCACAGTGGAGAGGGGTGGGCAGTGGAGTGCCTCAGGGATCTGTACTGGGTCCTGTGCTTTTCAATATATTTATAAATGATCTGGAAAGGAATATAATGAGTGAGGTAATCAAATTTGCAGCTGATACAAAATTATTCAGGGTAGTTACATCACATGCGGATTGTGATAAATTGCAGGAGGACCTTGTGAAACTGGAAAATTGGGCATCCAAATGGTAGATGAAATTTAATGAGGATGAGTGCAAGGTGATGCATATAGGGAAAAAAAAATCATACTATAGTTACACAATGTTAGGTTCCATATTAGGAGATACCACCCAGGAAAGAGATCTAGGTGTCATAGTGGATAACACATTGAAATCGTCAGCTCAGTGTGCTATGACAGTCAAAAAAGCAAACAGAATGTTAGGAATTATTAGGAAGGGAATGGTGAATTAAATGGAAAATGCCATAATGCCTGTATCGCTCCATGGTGAGACTGCAGCTTGAATACTATGTACAATTCTTGTCGCCTCATCTGAAAAAAGATAAAGTTATGCGGAGAAGGTACAGAGAAGGGCGACCAAAATGATAAATGGGATGGAACAGCTCCCCTATGAGGAAAGAGTAAAGAGGTTAGGACTGTTCAAAGCTTGGAGAAGCAACAGCTGAGGGGGGATATGATAGAGATGTTTAAAATCATGAGAGGTCTAGAATGGGTAAATGTGACTCGGCTATTTACTCTTTCGGATAATAGAAGGACTAGAGGGCACTCCATGAAGTTAGCATGTAAGACATTTAAAACTAATCGGAGAAAGTTCTTTTTCACTCAACGCACAATTAAACTCTGGAATTTGTTGGCAGGGGATGTGGTTAGTGCGGTTAGTATAAGAAAATTATTACTTACCTGCTAATTTTCGTTCCTGTAGTACCATGGATCAGTCCAGACCGTGGGTTATGTCCCCATTCCAGCAGATGGAGTCAGCAAAAACCTCGAGGGGGCGTCACCATAAGTACTACTACCCCCTCTGCAGGAGTTCAGTATCGAGTATATCAAAGCCCGAGTAGAAAAACAGAACCCCCGAATTGAATCAAGTTTATACAACACGGCCAACAATAGCCGTCAACCATAGCAACGAAAAACTGGAGCGTCCTAGCAACGTGTAGGAGGCTGCACAAACAGTAAGGCAACTTGTGAGGAGCTGTGAACACAGAGAACATGGAAAATGGTAAAGCTGTGCACACAGTGAACAGTGACAATGGTAAAGGACAGATACCAGTACAGTCCCGTCGCGGAAACGGAGCAGGCTGAGCCCCCAGATGTGGTGGGCGTCTGGACTGATCCATGGTACTACAGGAACGAAAATTAGCAGGTAAGTAATAATTTTCTTTTCCCTGTACGTACCTGGATCAGTCCAGACCGTGGGATGTACCCAAGCGTCCCTAAATCGGGTGGGGTCCTGCGAGGCCTGCTCGGAGAACCTGCTCACCAAAATGTCCCGAGACGGGAGAGGCGAGATGCAAACGATAGTGCCTCGCGAAGGTGTGTAACGACTTCCAGGTGGCCGCTCTGCAGATCTCTTGAGAAGAGACCGAACGGACCTCCGCCCAGGAAGCCGCCTGAGAGCGTGTGGAATGCGCTACGATGCCGGGCGGGGGAGTCCGCCCCGCCCCGACGTAGGAAGCGGCAATCCCCGCTTTCAACCACCTAGCAATGGTAGTCTTGGAGGCCTGGGAACCCTTCTTAGGCCCGGACCAAAGGACAAACAGATGGTCAGACGTCCGGAACTCGTTTGTAACCTCCAGATAGATGCGCAGCGTGCGTTGAACGTCCAGGAGTCGGAGAGACCTCGGCTCGGAGGACGCGAAGGACGGCAACTCCACCGTCTGGTTCACATGAAACGCAGAGACCACCTTCGGGAGGAAGGAAGGTACGGTGCGGATCGAAACTCCGGAATCGGAAAACCGAAGGTAGGGTTCCCTGCACGACAGAGCCTGCAGCTCCGAAATGCGACGAGCGGAACAGATGGCCACCAAAAAGACCGTCTTGAGGGTAAGGTCCTTAAGTGTCGAACTGCGCAGTGGCTCGAATGGAGGCCCCGACAGGGCGCGAAGCACCAGGTTGAGACTCCAGGATGGACAAGGATCCCGTAGCGGAGGCCGCAGATGCTTGACACCCTTGAGGAAACGAGCAATGTCCGGATGTTGTAGGAGGGAGCCCTCCGCCCACAACAGCGACCCAAGGGCGGACACCTGAACCCTCAAAGAGTTATAGGCTAGCCCCTTCTCCACCCCGGTTTGTAAGAACTGGAGAATCTGAGAAATCGAAGCTTTAGTAGGACTCGTGTCCTGACTGGTACACCACAGCTCGAACACCTTCCAGACTCGGACGTAGGCTACCGAAGTGGACGTCTTACGCGCCCGTAGCAACGTGGACACTACCGCCTCCGGGTACCCTCGGCGCCGGAGGCGACGCCTCTCAAAAGCCAGGCCGCAAGACAGAAGAGTTCTGCCTGCTCGAAAAATACTGGGCCCTGATGCAAGAGGAGGGGGAGGTGTCCCAGCCGGACCGGTCCGTCGACTACCAGCTGTAGCAGGTCCGCAAACCAAGGTCGGCGTGGCCATTCCGGGGCGACGAAAATCACCGTCCCCTGGTGTCCTTCTATCCTGCGGATCATCCTGCCTACGAGAGGCCACGGGGGAAACGCGTAGAGCAGAAGATGGGTCGGCCATGGGAGTGCCAGCGCGTCCACCCCTTCCGCGCCGCGTTCCCTTCGCCGACTGAAGAAGCGGGGGGCCTTGGCGTTGAGCGCTGATGCCATCAGATCTAGGTGGGGAGCCCCCCACCGATGTACGAGGAGCTGCATCGCCTCTTCGGACAGGGACCACTCTCCTGGGTCCAGCAGTTGACGACTGAGGAAGTCCGCCTGCACATTGTCCACTCCGGCTATGTGAGACGCCGCTAGCCGCACGAGATGGCGCTCCGCCCATTGCATGAGCAGCGCCGCCTCTAGAGCGACCTGCGGGCTGCGCGTGCCTCCTTGGCGATTGATGTAGGCCACGGTGGTAGCGTTGTCCGAAAGTATCCTGACCTCCCGGTTCCGAAGAAGCGGGAGAAAATGTCGCAGAGCGAGCCTGACCGCTCTGGTCTCCAGACGATTGATGGACCATGTCGCCTCCACCGCGGACCATGTCCCTTGCGTGGCGCTGCGATCGCAGACCGCGCCCCAGCCCACCAGACTGGCGTCGGTGGTGACCACCACCCAATCCGGTACGGCGAGGGACACCCCTCGAGCTAGGTTGGACGGCTCCAGCCACCAGCCCAGACTGTCCCTGGCCTTCTGAGGGAGCGGGAGGACCACCTGGTAATCCTGCGAGAGTGGCTTCCAACGGGAGAGGAGCGCCCACTGTAAGGGCCGGAGGCGCGCAAATGCCCAAGGGACCATGTAGATTGTGGATCCCATCACTCCCAGGAGTTGCAGGTAGTCCCAGGAAGTGGGATCTGGCAACGCAGAGAATCGCAGTATGTGATCCCGCAAAGCGTGCGCCTTGTCCTGTCGCAGGAAGACCATGCCCAGTCGGGTGTCGAAGGTCGCCCCCAAGAAATCCAAGCGCTGAGAGGGCACGAGGGAGCTTTTGGAAAAATTCACTACCCAGCCCAGGGAATGCAGGAACCGTAGCACCCGGGACACCGCTGCTTGGCCGTGGGTGAAAGACTTCGCCCGTATGAGCCAATCGTCGAGATAGGGGTGGACTAGGATACCCTCCTTCCGAAGGGCCGCAGCCACGACTACCATGATCTTGGTGAAGGTGCGCGGTGCCGTTGCCAGCCCAAACGGGAGAGCGACGAACTGGAAGTGCTGGTCCAGAATCTTGAACCGGAGAAGATGATGATGATCCGGACGGATGGGAATATGTAAGTAAGCCTCCGTGAGGTCCAGGGAGGCGAGGAACTCCCCCGGATGGACCGCCGCAATCACCGACTGCAGCGTCTCCATGCGAAAGCGGACCACTCGGAGGGACTTGTTGACTTCCTTGAGGTCCAGGATGGGCCGAGACGATCCGTCCTTCTTTGGGACTACGAAGTAGATGGAATAGTGGCCCAAGCCCACCTCTCCGAAGGGCACGGGCGCAATAGCGCCTATCTCCTGAAGCCTGTCCAGCGTTGACTGCACCGCTCGTCTCTTGAGAGCCGAGCCACACGGGGAGAAAATGAAACGACCCTTTGGTGGGCGGACAAATTCCAATGCGTAGCCGTGCTTTACGGTGTCCAGAACCCACTGGTCTGAGGTAATCCGCGCCCACTCCTGGTAGAACAACGTCAGCCGTCCCCCGATCCTGGGTACGGCGGAGTGGGCGAGCCTGGCATCATTGAGAGGACTTGGGTGAGGGATTACCTGCCCCTGGAGAGGTGCGGGCGGGCCTGCGTCCGCGAAAGGAACGCGTCCAGGGCTGAGACCTGGGCGCGGCAGGCCGGGAGCCCCCCGGCCTGTAACTCCGGTAACGTCGCTGCGCCCTGGCCCTAGTCCGGGAAGAAGCAAACGCACGAGAAGGACGATATCTATCCTCCGGAAGGCGGTGAACCGCGTTCTCTCCCAGGGACTTGATGAGCTGGTCCAGATCTTCTCCAAAGAGGAACTTACCCCTGAAAGGCAGGGAGCCCAGACTTGACTTAGAAGACGTATCCGCCGCCCAGTTGCGGAGCCAAAGCAGGCGTCTGGCCGCCACCACCGAAACCATGGACCTAGCCAGGACTCGGAACAGGTCATACGAGGCATCCGCCCCGTATGCTACCGCAGCTTCTAACCGATCCGCCTGGGCGGCCTCCGCAGCAGGCAGATCCTGGGAGGTGAGGAGTTGCTGTACCCACAGGAGGCTCGCACGCTGGGCGAGGGAACTGCACATCGCTGCCCTCATCCCCAGGGCGGAGACCTCGAAGACCCTCTTCAGGAAAATCTCCAATTTGCGATCTTGCGTGTCCCGCAAGGCTGCCCCTCCCGTCACCGGAATTGTCGTCCTCTTAGTGACCGCTGAAACTGCGGAGTCCACTCTCGGTACCTTGATGAGATCCAGGAAATCCTGTGGTAGTGGATACAGCCTTTCCATGGCGCGACCTACCTTTAGAGAAGCCTCAGGGGTATCCCATTCCCTCGTGAGAAGCTGCAGGAACGATTCATGAATGGGAAATGCCCGGGCCCTCGGCCGCAGGGCAGCAAGGACCGGGTCCCCCTTCTTCGAAGATGTGACAACCGCAGGCGCTACTGGAGCGGGCGGCTCTGGCGGCGGGTCCAGATCCAATTCCTGAATAATTCGTGGGATGAGCTCCTCCAGTTCTTCCCTCTGGAAGAGCCGCAGCGTACGCGGATCGTCTCCTTCCGGCGTGGGGTCCCCTTGGCCCAAGTCTGGGAAATCGGGATCAAGGGCCCCTGGGTCTGGCCCCGCACCCACCGGTCCTGGAACCGTCCGGACGCGGGAGGGAGGACGGGGGGCCCCCACTCCCGCCGAGACGGGGGGGGCCGGAGCCGCGGGCGAGGTCCGACACAGTTTGGCAGGGGGGGGGTCCCACCGGGTCATCCAATCCCTGCAGGTAAGCCGTGTGCATAAGGAGTATAAACTCCGGGGAAAACCCTGGTCTGGCAGAGGGGGCTCCGGTAGGCGGTGGCTCCGCGCTGGCTTGCCCCTGCGAGCCTTGCTCAGGCAGCAAGGCCGGGGGCGAATCCGCTGCCGAATCCCTGTCATCCGGCGTGTCCTGTGATCCCTCCGGACGCTGAGTGCTCAAAATGGCCGCCGTTCCCGCCAGGAATGGGGGAGGGGCCGGCCGACGGCGTCCAGGCAAAGGCGCAAGAAATGAAAAATCCGCGGCAGGCTGAGAGGTGCCTTCTCCCCCGGGAAGGCACCGTGCACAGATGCCCTCCCGGGAGATGCGGGACCCCGGTTCGCCGCAGGCCGCGCAGCGCGTCGTCGCGGCATCAGTGTCGCGGCGAAAAACCCGCGAAAACTAAAGTAAAAAAAAAATCAAAAAAAATCGAGGACCGGGGTTCCGCGGGGAAGCGCGCCGCCGCCGCGGGGGGGCCCAATGGCCTGCACTGCCCGCCGGCGGAGAAGAGGACAAGTGTCGCGGGGGGGCCCTCCCGGCCGCACGGCCCGCCGAAGACGCAGAGACCTGCCTGCCTGCACCAGCAGCCCACGAGGAGCTGCAAAATGGCCGCTTTCAGGCTGGCCCGCGCGGAGAGGCCGGTACAAACAGCATCCGCGAGGCAGGGCAGTTTGGGGAGCTGCAAGAAAATAACAGGAAAAACAACGCTACCACTTACCCCGTACGGTCCGAAGAAATGGAAAGGACACACAGGACAAGGGGTAAGCCACGCCTCCCCAAAATTGAACCCTTTCAATTAACTTCTTTTTTTTTTTTTTTTTTTTTTTTTAACAAGAAAACTTGATTCAATAGAAAATAGGCAAAAGCCCAAGAGAAAGGAGCAGAGGTAAAAGTCAAAAACCTAGACCAAGTTGGGAGAAACCCAAGTACCCTACTCGCATCTGCTGGAGTCAGAAGATACTGAACTCCTGCAGAGGGGGTAGTAGTACTTATGGTGACGCCCCCTCGAGGTTTTTGCTGACTCCATCTGCTGGAATGGGGACATAACCCACGGTCTGGACTGATCCAGGTACGTACAGGGAAAGCTGGTTTTAAAAAAGGTTTGGATAAGTTCTTGCAGGAGAAGTCCATTACCTGCTATTAATCAAGTTGAAAATAGCCACTGCTATTACTAGCATCAGTAGCATGGGATAGACTTAGTTTTTGGTTACTTGCCGGGTACTTATATAGCCTGGATCGGCCACTGTTGGAGACAGGGTGCTGGGCTTGATGGACACTTGATCTGACCCAGTATGGTATGTTATGTTCTTATATTTAAAATACAGGACATAAAATAATATTATGATTCATAAGCCTGCATACAGATTTTTATTAGTCTCATATGGAATCAGAAAATATAATTGTAGTGAAACCTGTAACCCTTAAGAAGGGCCAAAGAACTAGAGAAGAATGAGAATATGAGAAAATGTTCAGTCAGGAAACAAGCAACCCTGTAATATATTTAGTGATAGAAAGGAATTCATCATAATGAAGGTAAATATGATACTTTTTTGCTTTCTTTTCAATAATTTTACTCCCTCCTCCTTTTCAATCAAATTCATCTGCTGAATCACACTTAGAATGGAAGCTTCCTCCACGGCTAACAACTGGCTCACTCCTGCCAGCTGGCATATCCCTTGCAGTGCAAAGGTATCCTCCACTCTGAAGCCATATGTAATATTTCTACCTAATGGCCACATATGCCAGCTCCCAAGAATAAGACAGCACAATGGGTCTATTTGCCAGGTAGTGTAAAGTACTACTATCAAGCTACATAAACAGAGGATATTTTGCATGCTCATCTATCCAAAGGGTAGAGTACAAATTTGGAAGACAAGAAAGACTGTCCTGGATAAGGAGTAATATCTTACAAGCAGTCAAGCTCTATGGCTGGCAACTAAGATATATCCTGAGCAGTATGGACAGGAACAATCAGTCTTTTTTGCCATTATCTATTGGGGTAGATTTTAAAACGTACGCGCGGGAGTAGATTTGTTCGCGCAACGTGGTGCGAACAAATCTACTCCCGATTTTATAACATGCGCGCGCTACCGCGCGCATGTTATAAAATACAGAGTTGGCGCGCGCAAGGCTGCGCAAAATCGGCAGCCTGCGCGCGCTGAGCGGCACATCCATCCTCCGTTCCCTCCGGCCCCCTCCACCTTCCCCTATCTAACCCACCCCCCAGCCCTAACTAATTCCCCCACCTTTATTTTACAAGTTACGCCTGCCTGAGGCAGGCGTAATTTGTGCGCGCCGGTGCACCATGTTCCAGTCCAGGGGCTGGTCCGGAGGCCGCGGCCACGCCCCCGGAATGCCCCTGGGCCGGAACCACGCCCGCGGCCCTGCTCCCGGAATGCCCCCTGATGATGCGCTGGCCGCGACATGCCCCCGACACGCGCGTCCTGGGGCTTGCGCGCTCCGACAAGCCTATGCAAGATAGGCTCGGCGCGCGCAGGGGGTGTAAGGGGCAGCTTTTCGGGGGTTATGCACATAACCCTTTGAAAACCTGCCCCACTATGTTGTACAACTGGGCTTATAATTATGTTTTTCCAATTTACTTGTTAGTTTACACTCTGCTCAAATTATCCATTCAGATTTTGGTGTAATGGCTGACAGCAAGATTGCCAGGAAACTTAATGTTCTAAGTCAAATCTTAATGTTCTAAGTCAAATCATAATGTTCTAAGTCAAATCATGCTCAGAAAATGTCATTTTGTCTATTTGGTTTCTTTTTCTTTTTTCATTTTAAAACAGCAGATATATATCACAATCTTATTTACTTGATGACTAAAGGGGCTTGGATAAAAAGGAAAATCCTGCAGGCCAACAGCTGGGAGATGTCCCTATTATATATCCCTTTGTAATGAGAACAGAGTAGGCATTCAAGCTTGTATTTTATTTATTCTCATTTATCTATGTCTTTCTAAAAGACTGTTCAAAGTGCATTACTTCAAAAAATAAAAAAATAAAGTAAATTTGTTTATCTGTAAAAGGTATTCGCCATAGAAGTAGCATGAATAAGCCATTATGCATATCTGATATCATCCGACAATGCCAACATGGACCTAGCTCTCAGAGTTCAGTAGAGACTTGTCATGAATTTGGCTGCTAAGCAGCCCCCTCTGCCAACAGGGCTCCTCAATGGGCCACACTTGGACCTGCTCTAGCCACCGCTTTGAAGGTAGGTATGAACCTCCCTTACAGTTTACTCCCTACCTCAGTGTGGAGTCTCCTCTTTGTCTTGGCCATTTGTTCTTGTGCACTTGCCTCTGCAACCTTGCTCTATTTCTTTGTTCCTGGACCTTTCTGTGTTTAAACTTGTCCTTGTTCTGTGTATAATTCCTGTTTTGTTTAAGCTTCTAGCCTGCCTGCCCTGCCTCTGTCTTTTCTGTGCTTCTCATCTTCTTTGGGCCTATCCTGTCTGCATGTATTCCATGTGTTGTCCTGCCCTGTCTAGGCTTTCCTGTGACCTCCCTTGTCTGTGTGTTTGCTTGTTGTGCTCCTGTCCTGTTCCCTATGGGCCTCTTACTGGCCCTCCTGCTTCCTGTGGTTAGTGCAGTTAGTGTAGCTGGGTTCAAAAAAGGTTTGGATAAGTTCTTGGAGGAGAAGTCCATTAATGGCAGCTAATCAATTTTACTTAGGGAATAGCCACTGCTATTAATTGCATCAGTAGCATGGGGTCTTCTTAGTGTTTGGGTAATTGCCAGGTTCTTGTGGCCTGGTTTTGGCCTCTGTTGGAAACAGGATGCTGGGCTTGATGGACTCTTGGTCTGACCCAGCATAGCAATTTCTTATGTTCTTATGTTGGAGACTCACAAGGAAGAGGAGGGACAGTGGGAGATCAACAGGGAGCAGGAGAGTCAGTGGAAGTTCCACAGGAAGCAGGAGGGCCAGTAAGAGGCCCATAGGGAACAGGACAGGAGCACAACAAGCAAACACACAGACAAGGGAGGCCACAGGAAAGTGGCCTTTCTGCTCCCTGGGAGTCTCCCAGTAGCCCTTCTGCTCCTTGTAGGGCGTCCCAGTGACCCTTCAGCTTCCTGTGGATCTTCAGTAGCCCTTCTGTTCCCTGTGTCCTTGCCTTGTATTTTATCCAAGCCTTCCAGTGTCCTAGCAATCCTGTGTGCTCCTTGCCCTGCATTCAGTTCCGGTCTTGCCCTCTCTCATGTTTACTTGTCTGCCAGGTGCACTTCCTGTTCTAGTGAGTATCCTGTTCTTGACCCAATGCACTGCCTCCAGAAGACCTACCCAAGAAGTCCTGCTGGCCACCATAATCTGCGAGCTCAACCGAAAGAGGTGGCTGATCAGGCAGAAGATCCATGCTGGTCCTGCCTGGTCCTGACTCCTGCAGAAGACTGCGTGTCTGACCTGCCTGCTCCTGAACTATGCCCCCCACCCTGCCTGGGTATCCCCAAATTGGCCAGCCTGGCTGTGAGATCATGCTGAGGTCCAAGTACAGATCCCTGAGGCACTCCACTGTTTACTCTTTTCCACTGAGAAAACTGACCATTTAATCCTACTCTCTGTTTCCTGTCTTTTAACCAGTTTGTAATCCAGAAAAGGACATCGCCTCCTATCCCATGACTTTTTAGTTTTCTTAGAAGTCTCTCATGAGGGACTTTGTCAAACGACTTCTGAAAATCCAAATACACTACATCTACCGGTTCATCTTTATCCACGTTTATTAACCCCTTCAAAAAAATGAAGCAGATTTGTTAGGCAAGACTTCCCTTGGGTAAATCCATGTGCAATAAATCTACTGTTAGTTAGACTGTGGAGTAGCAATCTGTTATTATTGGCTCCTAAGGAGGCGGAGTCAGCAATCTTGAGTGTCTCAGATATCGTTTTGCTAAGGAGTAGCAATCTGTAATGAATCTGGTATAGTTGTGGGTGGATCCCTGGGCCGGTGGCAGATGACCACGCCCCCGGGAGGATATCCCGAGAGGGACCACCGGCTAGGCTTGAGTATGGAGACAGACACACATTAGTCCTTTTATTAAACAGGGTTTTGAAACCACCAGAGGTGGCAGTAGTGAGCAGATATGCCCGGCAGGGCTGTAGTCCCTCAGGTACTGGAACAGCGATCCAGGATGACTGAGCTGTTGAGAAACTGTAGAAAGTGAGTAAGTAGAGTAGGCAGAGTTCATGAACAGAACTAGATGACAAAACTCACATAAGGTCTCAAGGAAGCTCAGAAGCTGGAAAGGTTTAGGCCCTCGAGGAGCGAGTTCCTGGTTCCAGGGAAAGCTCTGGGAGAGCGATGGTAATTCACAAATGTTTGTAGCAGCGATAGCTTCCAGGAACTCAAAAATGAAATTTCTGACCTATTAGTTAAAATTTGTAACCTATCATTAAAATCATCCATTGTACCTGAAGACTGGAGGGTGGCCAATGTAACCCCAATATTTAAAAAAGGCTCCAGGGGTGATCCGGGTAACTATAGACCAGTGAGCCTAACTTCAGTGCCGGGAAAAATAGTGGAAACTATCCTCAAGATCAAAATTGTAGAGCATATAGAAAGACATGATTTAATGGGACACAGTCAACATGGATTTACCCAAGGGAAGTCTTGCCTAACAAACCTGCTTCATTTTTTTGAAGGGGTTAATAAACATGTGGATAAAGGTGAACCGGTAGATGTAGTCTATTTGGATTTTCAGAAGGCGTTTGACAAAGTCCCTCATGAGAGGCTTCTACGAAAACTAAAAAGTCATGGGATAGGAGGCGATGTCCTTTCGTGGATTACAAACTGGTTAAAAGACAGGAAACAGAGAGTAGGACTAAATGGTCAATTTTCTCAGTGGAAAAGGGTAAACAGTGGAGTGCCTCAGGGATCTGTACTTGGACCGGTGCTTTTCAATATATATATCAATGATCTGGAAAGGAATACGATGAGTGACGTTATCAAATTTGCAGATGATACAAAATTATTCAGAGTAGTTAAATCACAAGCAGACTGTGATACATTACAGGAGGACCTTGCAAGACTGGAAGATTGGGCATCCAAATGGCAGATGAAATTTAATGTGGACAAGTGCAAGGTGTTGCATATAGGGAAAAATAACCCTAGCTGTAGTTACACGATGTTAGGTTCCATATTAGGAGCTACCACCCAAGAAAGAGATCTAGGCGTCATAGTAGATAATACATTGAAATCGTCAGCTCAGTGTGCTGCAGCAGTCAAAAAAGCAAATAAAATGTTAGGAATTATTAGGAAGGGAATGGTTAATAAAACGGAAAATGTCATAATGCCTCTATATCGCTCCATGGTGAGACCACACCTTGAATACTGTGTACAATTCTGGTCGCCGTATCTCAAAAAAGATATAGTTGCAATGGAGAAGGTACAGAGAAGGGCAACCAAAATGATAAAGGGGATGGAACAGCTCCCCTATGAGGAAAGGCTGAAGAGGTTAGGGCTGTTCAGCTTGGAGAAGAGACGGCTGAGGGGGGATATCATAGAGGTCTTTAAGATCATGAGAGGTCTTGAACGAGTAGATGTGACTCGGTTATTTACACTTTCGAATAATAGAAGGACTAGGGGGCATTCCATGAAGTTAGCAAGTAGCACATTTAAGACTAATCGGAGAAAAATTCTTTTTCACTCAACGCACAATAAATCTCTGGAATTTGTTGCCAGAGGATGTGGTTAGTGCAGTTAGTGTAGCTGGGTTCAAAAAAGGTTTGGATAAGTTCTTGGAAGAGAAGTCCATTAACTGCTATTAATCAAGTTTACTTAGGGAATAGTCACTGCTATTAATTGCATCAGTAGCATGGGATCTTCTAGGTGTTTGGGTAATTGCCAGGTTCTTGTGGCCTGGTTTGGCCTCTGTTGGAAACAGGATGCTGGGCTTGATGGACCCTTGGTCTGACCCAGCATGGCAATTTCTTATGTTCTTATGTTCTTATGAGAGTCTTCAGAGTGTCCAGGAACATGGGCCCTCAAGGAGCGAGTACCGGTTCCTATCTGTAATCTGAAAGTAATGAAAAGAGCGAGGCCCCTGAGGAGCGGGTACCTCTGGTAAGTCCGAGGAGGCAAAGTAGCTTGGATAGCCGAAGTGAGTCCTTGCTAACTCAGTTTGTTAGCAAAATAGAGACCTTTAAATATTGGAAGCGGATGACGTCATCTCAGGGGGACGCCCCTGAGGTTCGCACTCTTGCTGGTACTTCATTCAGAGCGTGCGCACGCCCTAGTTCTTCAGGCAACATGGCAGATCTGCAACGTCGAGCCGGTCCAGGGACGCCGGAGGGAGATGGCATGGAGACGCCGCGGCAGCCAGCCGTCCATCATACCCGGAGGGAGTCGCCACAGAGATAAAGAGGGTGAAGTGAGGACGTCGAGCAGCGATGGTCGCAACACCATGTTGACTGTGTTCCATTAAACCATGTCTTTCTATATGCTCTACGATTTTGATCTTGAGAATATTTTCCACTATTTTTCCAGGCACTGGAGTCATGCTCACTGATCTATAGTTACCCGGATCACCCCTGGAGCCTTTTTTAAATATTGGGGTTACATTGGCCACAATTGGTACAATGGATTATTTTAATGATAGGTTACAAATTTTAACTAATAGATCAGAAATTTCATTTTTGAGTTCCTTCAGTACCCTAGGATGCATACCATTCGGTCCAGGTGATTTACTACTCTTTAGTTTGTCAATCTGGCCTACTACATCTTCCAGGTTCACAGTGATTTTGTTCAGTTCGTCTGACTCATCACCCCTGAAAACCATCTCCGGAACTGTATCTCCACAACATCCTCATTAGTAAACACGGAAGCAAAGAATTCATTTAGTCTTTCTGAAATGGCCTTATCTTCCCTAAGAGCCCCTTTAACCCCTTGGTCATCTAATGGTCCAACCGACTCCCTCACAGGTTTCTTGCTTCGGATATATTTTTTAAAGTTTTTATTATGAGTTTTTGCCTCTATGGCCAACTTCATTTCAAATTCTCTCTTCGCCTGTCTTATTAATGTTTTATACTTAACTTGACAATACTTATGTTTTATCCTATTTTCTTCAGATGGATCCTTCTTTCAATTTTTGAAGGATGTTTTTTGGCTAAAATAGCCTCTTTCACCTCATCTTTTAACCATGGCGGTAATTGTTTTGCCTTCCTTCCACCGTTCTTATGTTCTTAATGTGTGGAATACATATGGACTGCGCCTCTAGGATTGTATTTTTAAACAATGTCCATGCCTGTTGAACACTTTTAACCTTTGCAGCTGCACCTTTCAGTTTTTTTCTAACTATTTTCCTCATTTTATCAAAGTTTCCCTTTTGAAAGTTTAGTGTTAGAGCTGCAGATTTACTTATTGTCCCCCTTCCAATTATTAGTTTAAATTTCATTATGTTATGATCACTGTTGCCAAGTGGCCCCACCACTGTTACCTCTCTCACCAAATCCTGCGTTCCACTAAGAATTACATCTAAAATAGCTCCCTCTCTTGTTGGTTCCTGAACCAATTGCTCCATGAAGCAGTTATTTATTACATCCAGAACTTTATGTCTCTAGCAAGTCCTGATGCTATATTTATCCAGTCAATATTGGGGTAATTAAACTCTGGAATTTGGGATAATTAAACTCTGGAATTTGTTGCCAGAGGTTGTGGTTAGAGCAGTTAGTGTAGCTGGGTTTAAAAAAGGATTGGATAAGTTCTTGGAGGAGAAGTCCATTACCTGCTATTAAGTTCACTTAGAGAATAGCCACTGCCATTAGCAATGGTAATATGGAATAGACTTAGTTTTTGGGTACTTGCCAGGTTCTTATGGCCTGGACTGGCCACTGTTGGAAACAGGATGCTGGGCTTGATGGACCCTTGGTCTGACTCAGTATGGCATGTTGTTATGGTCTTATGTTCTTATTGCACTGCCAAATTGGTTAGCTTCCCTGATTTCTCTTAGCATTTCATCATCTGCCTGACCATTTTGTCCAGGTGGACAGTAGTATACGCCTATCACTATACTCTTACCCAACACAGATGGGATTTCTACCCATATAGATTCTACTTAGCATTTAGTCTCTTATATGATCCTGTTGGACTCTATACCCTCCCGGACATAAAGTGCCTCACCCCCACCAAGTTGATCCTCCCTATCATTGCGATACAATTTGTACCCTGATATAGCACTGTCCCATTGGTTATCCTCTTTCCACCAAGTCTCTGTGATGCCAATTATGTCAATCTCATCATTTGCTGTTATACACTCTAACTCTCCCATCTTACTTCTTAGACTTTTGGCATTGGCATACAGACATTTCAAAGTGTGTTTTTTGTTTCTTTACCAACCTGCTTTTCAGGTTGTTAGGGATAATTCAGAAATCATTAGCTTCGGTGATTTTTTACATATAGGCACATGGACTACGTTTGCTTTTATTGGAACCTCTCTGTTGGGATGCCCTAACTCTCCTGTTTAATTAGTATCCTTCAAGGATACATTTCTCCGAACCATGCACTGCTGAGTGACTGTCGGCTTTCCCCCTTGTTCTAGTTTAAAAGCTGCTCTATCTCCTTTTTGAAAGTTAGTGCCAGCAGCTTCGTTCCACTTTCGGAAAAGTCTCCCCAGTTCCTTACAAAACTGAATTCCTCTTCCCTGCACTATCAACTCATCCACACATTGAAACTCTGGAGCTCTGCCTGCTTCTGGGGACCTGCACGAGGAACAGAAAGCATTTCAGAGAATGCCACACTAGAAGTTCTGGATTTCAGTTTCTTACCTAAAATCCTAAATTTGACATCCAGAACCTCTCTCCCACATTTTCCTATGTCGTTGGTGCCCACATGTACCACGACAGCCAGCTCCTCCCCAGCACTGTCTATAATCCTATCTAGGTGACACGTGAGGTCTGCCACCTTCGCACCAGGCAGGCAAGTTACCAGGCGGTCCTCACGTCCACCAGCCACCCTTCTATCTACATTTCTAATAATTGAATCACCAACTATGATGGCCGACCTAACCCTTCCCTCCTGGGCAGTAGCCCTGGGAGACTTGTCCTCAGTGCAAGAGGACAATACATCACCTGGAGAGCAGGTCCTTGTTACAGGATCACTTCCTGCTACACTAGGGTGATGTTCTCCTACTGGGAGACCTTTCTGATCCATGGCAGCACTGGGCCTGCCAGACTGGATTTGGGACTTGGCTACTGTGTCCCTGAAGGTCTCGTCAATGTACCTGTCTCCCTCAGCTCCTCCAAGTCTGCTACTCTAGCCTCCAGAGATCGGACTCGTTCCCTGAGAGACAGGAACTCTTTGCATTGAGTGCACACATACAATCTCTCATTGGCAGGTAAAATATCATACATGTGACACTCAATGCAAAAGACTGGAAAGCCCCCCTCTTGCAGCTGGACTGCTGCCTTCATCTTAGTTTTATTGAGTTCCTAGTTAAGTTTAGGATACCTCTGCTTCCTGAATGGAAATTTAATCAGGTTCCAGACCATAGGTCTAATTCAGGTCCTGTTCACAGGATACTACCACAGCACATCTAAAAACTCTGATCTAGGATGCTCCAGCAGTCCATTCCAAGAATCTGGTCCAGGCTTTTGCCAAAGCACATCCAACGACTCTGATCAAGATTATTCCAACAGCACTTCCAGGGAATCTGGTCCAGGATGTTACCATAGCACATCCAGAGATTCTACCCCAGGCTGCTCTGGCAGCCCATTCCAGGAATCTAGTCCAGGCAGTCCCTGCAATACTTTCCAAGACTCTGGCATAGCCTGTTCTTGCTGCATTTTTCAGGAATCAAATCCAGACTGCTACTAGAGCATATTTAAAGGCTCTAGGCCAAGCTCTACCTATAGCTCCTCCTGAGACCCCAGCCCAGGCTGCTCACACAGCACTTCCAAAGGCTCTGTCTTAGGCTGCATCTACAGTGTCCAAGTAGTCATCCCAGATTATGCCTGTCCCGGCACCAAGGATCTTTTTCCATATGGATTCTTTCACAGCAGCACAATCAAAGACCATACTATAAGCTGCTTTGTCCACCATAACACCAGAGACTTTAGCCCACACTAGCATCTGAGCCTTCACCCCAGGCTGTGCCCACAGCAAGGTCTAAGAGCTTGTTACAGGTCAGTTCTTGCTGTATCTCCACCACAAGATGAGCTGGTTCCTGCCATGACCCTTTTAAACATAGCCAATAATTTTGTACACTTCAAAGGTGAATGGATCCCATCTATATTTAACGTTATTTTAACCTTCTCCATGTCTCTCCTTCAATAGTACAGCATAAAAAACTGCTCAATTGAGCATTAACTTTATAGTAGGATGTTCAGAGGTCCCCCAGACTAGATCTCCAGTCCCCCATTTGCAGTACCATTATAATATCTGCTATCCAGTTATCACATAGCATGAGAAACAACATTAAGCCCAATATACCTGGCTCCGCACACACAATTCCACTTGATACCACATTCATTCTTACACTCATATTTCATTATCATCACCCACTCTCACAAATTTGCTCCAAGGGACCACTACCCCCATTCTGTTCTGCCTCCCACAGGGGTGTGCCCATAAATGACTCCCCTATCACATACTTACTTATAAAAGATTTTCCATACTCACATTTGTTTCTCTCTCTTCTGGTTTTTTTTGTTTGTTTGTTTTTGTTCCTCTTTTCCCTTTTTTTTCCTTCTTCCCTTCCATCATTTTCCATTTCTGAAATACTTTGTTCAGGGTTTGTGTGTGTACCCATTTTAAACAGAAATAAGAGTAGCACCTAACAAATATTGCTTGAAGACCAAAAAAGAAAAGACTATCTCTTAAAAACTTGAATTTGAACCTCAAACTTCAAAATTGAGTTGTCAGTGGCTGCAGCATGTTCCTCCTTGCCAAAGAGCCAAATTGGCAGCATATGTTGTAAAAACATCTCTGTTCTCACTTGAATGGATCTTTTTTTTTTTATTAATTGCTGCCCCAGAGTGGAACCACCTTCAAATGACAGATTGCCTCTTTCTTAATCCTGTATGGAAGAATACAGGCCATTTTTCTACTCACAGCCATGCCTCAAAAATGGTTGGGGAAAAAAAAAAAAGACGATGAAATTGAAGACTTCCTTCCACTGATTATTCTTACAAGCAGTCCACCCATAGTTACACAGCTGCCGCCGGATCATCCAGTGTGGCCACAAAAGCCACTGCCTCCGCTTTAGTGGAAAAGAACAATTTATTTTTATATTGCACTCAACTTCACAGGAAACAGAAGAAAGAAGCGGATACCTCTGCGATGTAACTTGGTACATGAGGGTGCCATTTCCCTTCTTTGAGCAGCCATGTGTGCAGAGAAATCATTGAATAAAAATATCTTGTTGCCCAAATATTCTAATTGTCCCTGCTGCTTATATGCCCGGAGGATTTGGGTTTTGTGAGACCAATTTAGAATATGAGCATTCACCATTCATGGTTTAGAATCTCTCTCTCACCGATCCCATGTGGTATGCTCGCTCACATCACAAGCCAACTATGGAGTTGACCAGGTTCAAACACTCAGGGAGCTATTTTTCAACAAATTGATACAACTCCTCCTCTTTCATCACTTCTGGCAACCCCACTATTTTTAAGTTATTTCTCCGGTTCCTGTTTTCTTGGTTTTCAACTCAGGCAAGCTAGTCAGCGTTTTGGAGCTCAGTGATTTGGCGCTCCGCATCCACCATCCTGTTGTCTTGCTCCAATATGTGCTACTCAGCATGGTCTAGCCTTTTAGTGTGGCTCTCTAACCCACCTTTTATCTTTTCCATCGCTGCTTGCAGCTCACTTACATTTCATGCAGAAGTGATGGCCATGAGAAACCATGCTTTCCAGCAATTCAAAAGCAGGTTTCATGAATTGAGTTAGGACTACACTGAGACCCAAGGCACTGGAGATTTACTGACCAGAGGTCTGGAATACCACAGTTCTTCATGAAAAGGTGGAGAGAGATCAGAATCCATTCCATCTGCTGGTAATACACTGCAATAACACTGAGATGGATCTTGACTGAAGAGGTGCTAAGCCCTGAGGTTGAGAGGAAAAATAGATACTGAAGCAATCTCTTGGGTCACAGAAGAAGAGATCCAGATGCCTAGTTCCACACCAAGTCAAGAACTTCTTCCATTTGAAACTGTAGGATCTTTAGGTTGAGGGCTTTCTAGCCGAAACCAATACGTCCTCCACCTCCTTCAGAAGGAGCAAGGAGGAGACTACTGCCTGTTCAACATCCATGCCATGAGCACCAGAGAAGGAAGGTAGGGATGGCAGCATTTGTTGCGTTCCTGTATGAAGAAAGTCTGAGATATTCCTAATTGAATTGGAGATGGAACTGATAGATGGATTAACATGGACTGATTATGCTCTGAACAACCTTTTCAAAGGGAATCGCTGATCTCACCAACTTCCAATGTTAAATAACAACTGTATTCCCACAATTCAATGATATTTCATTAGATGCATGATTTTGGCCGTCATAATAGGCATCATCGTATAGTACTGGTTAACTTTATTACTCTGCCTTATATATAATCTTAGGTCAATCCAAACTATTTTTTAAATTTTGTTTGTAGCAAAATGTGACAACCTCCCCCTTTATAATAAAAAACTTGACTTAGCTTAGTTGAATACTTTCTTCGCCCATAAATTTGCAGGTAACGGTAGGGCTTACCCAGAAGGTAAGTCGCCTGGAGTTGCTCTACCTACAACCAGATTCTGATGGCCACTTGGCAGATGGCATAAAAGCATGTATCTCCCTGCTTGTTTATATAGAATATTGTTGTGCTGGTGGTGGACCCTTGGCCCAAGGTGGGGTTGATGCTACCCGTAAGGCAAGCCCCACGGGTCCCCCCCGTTGGGAGGTGGAGTAGGCCGGGCGACGGAGGCCGACTGGAGCTTTGCCAATACCAGCCCTCGTTCCCCACAGGTTGAGCCCTTGGGTGCCAAGGCCGGCTGGTCTTAGGCGGGCCTCTGTCAGATGAATCCCAGTAGATGTTCGAAGTAGGCAGCCAGGAACCAGCAGAGGTATTGGAGGGACCTAGGCAGGTCCAGACGAGGCAGGAGTCCAGAGACCCGGGCGGCAAGGATGGACCAGAGTGTAAGGATAGGTGATACCCAGGCAGTAGAAAGCCGAAGCCTAACAGGGCCAAGTCCAGAGGCGAGGACAGGAATAGGCTGGAGTCAGGGCAGGCGGCAGTGCTAGGCAAGGTACAGCGGAGCAAAGGTCAAAGCCAGAAATCAGTCCTGAGCATAGTCCAACGAAGCAAGGGTCAAAGCCAGTAATCAGTCCTGAGCATGGTCTAATGAAGCAAGGGTCAAAGCCAGTAATCAGCCAAGGCAAAGTCTAGGTAGGAAGCAGGAACGGAGTCAGGAACAGGAACGAGCAATGGAGCACATGACTAGCGGAGATCTGTTGCCAAGGCAAGGAGTGAGTAGCGGGCCCTGCCTTAAATAGCAGGGCCGATGATGTCATCATCCGGGGCCACGGGTTAGTTTCCCACCGTGGCCCCTTTAAAGGCAGACAAGACGCTGGACAGTGGTGTCTCCCCGCGGCACACGTGGGGAGACCCGCTGGGAGCCAGAGGGTTCCGCGGAGCAACTAGGAACGCCCGAGGAGGCAGCGGAGGTGCGGGAGTGCAGGCGGCTGCCCACTGCTGCCAGTGAGGACGGGCTAGGTCTGGGAGCCGGGTGCTGGAAGTGAGTAGGCCCGTTCGCGGGCCAGCTGCAGCCAGGACACGCCACAGTACCCCCTCTTTACGCCCCCCTCTTGGAGGCCTAGGTTTGCCCGGATGGGAACGCTGGAACTAAAGGAGGAGTCCTTTGTCTAGGATGTTGCTTGCTGGCTCTCAGGAGTTCTCCTAGGGACCGTAGCCCTCCCATGAGAGGAGGTATTCCCAATGCCAGCCTCTTCTCGGATATAGAGGACCTCATGAACTTGGAAGACAGTATCGGCCTCTGAAGTAATCTAAGAAGGTTCTGGAATCTTACGTGAAAGCCAAGAAAGTACAAGTAGTTTGAGTAGTGAAACATGGAACGAGTTATGGATCCCCAATGTTGGTGGTAGATGAAGCTGGTACGTCACTGGTCCAATGTGTCGGATGACCAGAAAGGGCCCAATGTATCTGGGAGCAAACCTTTGCGAAGGAAGTTTGAGCGGAATGTAGCAGGTGCTCAGCCAAACTTTCTGGCCCAGCTGGAACTCGGGAGCTGGTCGGCGAAGAGCCTCAGTGGACCTTTTAGCTCGTGCAGCAGCCTGGCGTAGACAGTGGTTGGTGTGAGTCCAAAGGGCCTGGAGGGCGTCTGCCGTGGCCTGGGCCGCAGGCGAGGGTACTGAGAGAGGAATTGGCAAAGAGAGCCGCAGTTGTCTGCCATATTCAAGTGAGAAGAGAGAGACTCCGATGGCTGCTGCAATGTGGGAATTATGGGAGAATTTGGCCCAGGGAAGCAATTCCATCCA
Organism: Rhinatrema bivittatum; assembly: GCF_901001135.1. NCBI lineage: Eukaryota > Metazoa > Chordata > Amphibia > Gymnophiona > Rhinatrematidae > Rhinatrema > Rhinatrema bivittatum. The sequence goes on along the minus strand of NC_042616.1, from coordinate 707,354,188 downwards.
GTTGTCTTGTTGGTCATTAGAATAGGCACGGAGAAAGCATTTGAGGGAGCGGTTCATCCGCTCAGCTTGGCCATTGGCTTGAGGGTGGTACGCAAAAGTCAAGCTGATGGAGATCCCAAACTTTTTTTTTTTTTTTAAATTTTTTATTTATTGAATTTTAACATTTAATAAAGGTATCCACTCGAAGGATAATTACTTAAGTACAGAAAGGCAATAAAGATTTACATAGTCACAAATAAACATTGCCATCAACTTTTAAACTAATCTACTGTACTTAAGATAATAAAAGAAATTCAGGAGAGCTAAGAAATTATAGGAGCACATCTTCAAAGGTAAATTTTTAATCTAATCATGACTATCTGAACAGAACCGTCACTTAATTTCAACTATCACTCCTGCACAGAGTCTAACTAGGAAGGCCATGAGAGTTTAAGAAGGGCCTTAACTGCAAAGGATCCATAAAGACATACATCTGTTGTTGAAATTGTATACAGCACTTACAAGGGAAATTAAGTTTAAACTTAGCTCCTATACGTAACGCCTCCTCTCTCATGTTCAAAAACAATTTCCTTCTTACCTGAGTTTGTTTAACTAGATCAGAATAACACCAGACTTTATGGCCGAAAAATAAAACATGGCTGTTTCGGAAATAATACTTAAAGATATTGTTTTTATCAATCAAAAAAGCAAGAGAGACTAATAAAGGTCTCCTCTGTGTTACTACCAATTCACGTGATGATTCCAGTAGCAATGACAAATCAGGCAAATATTGTTCTTCTTGATTCTCAGAACTTTGTTGTCTTGAGTAAAGATAGTAAGCCTTTGTTATTACCGGCTTCATTTCCTCAGGCACTTTCAAAACCTGTGCAACATAAAACTTAAACAAATCAAGTGGTGTTATATTTTTCAACACAAGAAAGTTTAAGAAATGCAAGTTGTTTGCTCTTATACTATTCTCTACTTTTTCCAACCTTCTGTTTACTTCATTTTCACTTTGAATTATAGTTGATTGTACTTTTTCCATTTCAATTATCCGAGCCTCTATTTTCTCCAGATTTTGTTTCTGCTGGGCAATTTCACCAGCATTTCAATTAACTTGAAATTTTACATCCATAACTTCCTTGGTGAGTCCCAAAATAGCTTTCTCAAGAGATTGGAGCGCTCCCCATATTGTCCTCAAGGATATTTCCTCTGTAGGCTGTGTTAGAATTTGCAGTTTCAGTTCCTTCCGAACTCCAATAGCCCCTCCTCCACCTGATGCACTGCTGGTGTTCTCCTCCAATTCAACATCTCCCAGCCCTTCAGTGAGGCTCTGTCCCTCTCTAACACCACCTCCTTGGGACATTACCTTCATCTGAGGCTCCGAGATTTTCAGTCCTTCAGATATCTCCAACTGCCATGCCGCTGTTTCTCTGATTCGAGTTCCCTCGGTCAGACCAGCAGCCCTTCTTTCTCAACTCCTCCACTTGAGCTGGAGGCGCCGGTCTCGCAGGTGATCCGGGACTTAACGATATTTCGGTCTGGGAAGGTAAGTCCAGTTCCATAGACTGCCTTCCAGTGACTGGTCTTCCGGTATCAGCGGAGTTTTGGCTGGGAAGAAGCTGCCAATGCGGGGTTGAGATGTTTGAAGAGGTGTAGAAGTGTTTTCTACACCTCTAACCCGTGCTTTTCTCTCGATATGGGGCATGATAGAAATCAAAAATCGCCGAAATGTTGGGAGCTTTTCTCAGCACTTCTGTTCAAAATGCCATTTTGAAAGCTCTCCGATCCCAAATTTTTTACATTAGGAGCGCCAGTAGCGGGCGAAAACCTGAGGGCCTCTGTCGGAGACGATGTCCGTAGGCAGGCCGTGCAGGCGAAACACATGCAGGAAAAAGAGGAGTGCTAACTCTGGGGCTGATGGTAAGGCAGGCAAAGGGACAAAATGAGCCATTTTGGAGAATCTGTCCATGATAACCCAGATGACCATATTCCCCTTTGATGCTGGAAGATCCACCACAGAATCTGTGGACAAGTGAGTCCAGGGCTCTTCTTGTGCTGGCAGGGGTTGGAGTAATCCCCAAGGTTGACCTACTGGTGGCTTCTGATGGGTGCAAGTTGGACAGGAGTCCACGTAGGCACGGGTATCGGAGGACATGGTGGGCCACCAGTAGTAGCGTTGGAGGAGTGACAGAGTCCGGGCACGTCCCAGATGGCCAGCTAGCTTGAAGTCGTGTGCCCAGTGCAACACCTTCTCCCAAACCTGGTGAGGTACCACCGTCTTTCCTGCTGGAACGGATACAGGAGCAGACAGACAGATGCGAGCAGGATCTATGATTTGACATGGTTCATCTTGGGTGTCTTCAGGCTTGAAGGAGCGGGATAAGGCATCCGCTCAGAGGTTTTTCTCCGCAGGACGATAGCGAAGATCGAAATTGAATCGGGAAAAGAACAATGCCCAGCGGGCCTGGTGAACGTTGAGACGCTGGGCATGTCAGAGATGCTCAAGATTTTTATGATCGGTGAAGATTATAAACTTGAACTGGGCGCCCTCCAACCAGGATGCTACTCTTTGAGGGTGAGTTTGATAGCGAGCAGTTCCCAATCTCCTATACTTTAATTTTGCTGGGTAGGGGAGAACTTATGAGAGTAAAAGGAGCATGGATGGAGGACTCCTTTGGTCGAGTGTTAACTCAGGACCGCCCCAGCCCCTATAGCAGAGGCATCCACTTCCACGATAAAGGGGCGGTTCGGATCCAGGTGATGCAGACAAGGGCCTGATATGAAGGTGTCCTTTAGGTTCTAGAAGGCAGCGAGGGCCTCAGGAGACCAGTTCTTGGTATCGCTGTCTTTGCGGGTCAAGGCCATGAGAGGCGCAACCAACAGGGAGTAATTCGTTATGAAGTGACGATAGTTGGTGAACCCTAGGAACCTTTGGAGCGCTCGAAGGCCTATAGGCCTAGGCCATTCCTGGATGCCTTTTAACTTGCTGGGATCCATCGTGAAGCCACGTTGGGAGATGATGTAGCCTAGGAAAGGCAAGCTCGACCTTTCAAATAGGCTTTGTCAAGCTTGGCAAACAAGTGGTTCTCCTGCAGGTGCTGAAGCACCGTGCGGACATCAGCGCGGTGAGTGGTCAGATCTTTAGAAAAGATGAGGATGCTGTCTAAATAAGCGACGACCTTGGTGTACAAAAGGTCCCAGAAGATTTAATTTATCATGCGTTGGAATACCGCAGGAGCATTACAAAGTTAAAATGGCATTACGAGGTATTCATAATGTCTATCCCTGGTATTGAACGCTGTTTTCCAGACATCTTCAGGACATACGTGGACCAAATTGTAAGCGTCTCGCAGGTCTAGCTTAATGAAAATGGTGGCGCCTTGGAGGCGGTCAAACAGCTCCGTGATTAAAGATAGAGGGTAACTGTCCTTGCAGGTAATGGCATTTAAGCTGCGGTAATCGATGCATGGTCTTAGAGACCCATCTTCTTTGTCATGAAGAAAAATCCCACACCCGCGGGCGAAGTGGAAGGACGAATGAAACCTTTAGCCAGGTTCTTTTGGATATACTCCGACATTGCTTGGGTTTCCGGTACAGACAGAGGATAAGTTCTGCCCCTAGGGGTCATAGTGCCGGGCAGCAACTCACTGGGTCAATCAGATTTGCAAAGGGGCAGAAGTATATCCCGCCTTTTGCTTGGATAACATGTCCTCGAATTTGGCATATGGAGGAGGGAGACTGGAAGCAGCCACAGCATTGGGAATCACGGGGGGTGGTCCCATCCTCCTGAGGCATGTCTGATGACAGGCTAGGCTCCACTCGGTGAGTTGTAAGGTTTCCCAGTCAAACTGGGGGGAGTGGCGCTGGAGCTATGGCAACCCTAAGACACTGGATGGATGGGTTTTTCTAGGATGAAGAACTCGACCTCCTCTTCGTGCAGGGCTCTGGTGAGGAGATGGATAGGTTCTGTCACTTGCGAGATCCTTCCGAGTAGTGGGTTGCCATGGATGGAGGCGATGAGTAGTGGTTTTGCGATAGTGCGAGTGAAGATGCCTAGGAAGAGGACCAGGTCCTTGACGATGAAATTCCCACCTGCTCCCGAGTCATTCAAAGCCAAGGTAGGAAAAGACCAAGAGTCCCAAGTCAGGATGACAGGTAGTGTCAACTGAGAGGCCGGAGCAGTAACACCCAAGTTGAGGACCCCAACTGAACTTAGGCCAGGGAGTTTCCCGGACGAATGGGACAACACGATAAGCGGTGCCCTGCAGCCCCACAGTACAGGCACAGTCCCAAATGCCTCTGTCTGAGGCTTTCATCTGGGGACAGACATCCTCGGCCCAGCTGCATGGGTTCTTTCGCTTTGGAGGATAGCGGTATTCCACTGAGGGTGGACCCCGCCGCAGGTGGAGAGTGGGAATGTTCCGCAGTGGGACGTTGGGGCGTCCGAACTTCTTGGTAACTCTCCTGTAGGTGGTGGTCAATACGGCCTGCAAGGTTGATGAGATCCTCGAGAGAGGAAGGTAGCTCATGGGCTGCAAGCTCATCCTTGAGTTGAGATGACAGACCATCCAGGTAAATGGCTCGGAGGCAATCCTCCAGCCAAGCCAATTCTGTGGCAAGAGTTCGAAACTCAATTGTATACTCGTTGCCCTTGCCACAAAAGTAGGAGACTGGAACTAGCTACAGCCTGCCTCCCCAGGTCGTTGAAGGTCCGATGAAAGACGGCCACGAAACGTGGCAGCTCTTGGAGGAGAGAGTCTGAACACTCCCACAAGGGAGATGCCCAAACCAGCACCTTGCCCTCTAGATGCAAAAGAATGAAGGTAACCTTCGTAAGCTCATCCTGAAAGATGGAGGGCTGCAGAGCAAACTGCATATAACACTGGTTGATAAACCCTCTGCAGAGCCTGGGGTCCCCACTGAAATGGAGTAGAGCAGGTAGGGCCAGCAGAACCCTGGAGGGCAAAGGTGAAGGCTGAGGGCTGGGCGGTGTGGACATCGGTGCTGTAGACCCAGGGTATCTGGGCGAGCATGGAGGCGCTCGACGGAGGAGGCCAGCGCCTCTAAGAATCGCTGCTGTTCCTGGATCTTCAGAGCCAGGCCCGGAATGGCCTAGAGGGCGGATGGCTCCGCCGAGTCCATCGCCTTGGCAACCTGTTGCGCTGGTGATGGACCCTTGGCCCGAGGTGGGGTTGATACTACCCGTAAGGCAAGCCCCACGGGTCCCCACCATCGGGAGGCAGAGCAAACCGGGAGACGTAGGCTGACTGGAGCTTCGCCAATACCAGCCCTCGTTCCCTGCAGGTTGAGCCCTTGGAAGCTGGGGCTGGCTGGTCTTAGGCAGGCCTCCGTCAGATGAATCTCAGTAGATGTTCGAAGTAGGCAGCTAGGAACCAGCACAGGTATTGAAGGGACCTATGCAGGTCCGGACAAGGCAGGCGTCCAGAGGCCTGGGCAGCAAGGATGGACCAGAGTGCAAGGATAGGTGACGCCCAGGCAGTAGAAGACCGAAACCTAACAGGGCCAAGTCCAGAGACGAGGTCAGGAACAGGCTGGAGTCGGGGCAGGTGGCAGTGCTAGGCAAGGTACAGTGGAGCAAATGTCGAAGCCAGAAATCAGTCCTGAGCGTAGTCCAATGAAGCAAGGATCAAAACCAGTAATCAGTCCTGAGCATAGTCCAATGAAGCAAGAGTCAAAGCCAATAGTTGGTCCTGAGCGTAGTCCAACGAAGCAAGGGTCAAAGCCAGTAAACAGTGCTGAGCGTGGTCCAACGAAGCAAGGGTCAAAGCCAGTAATCAGTCCAAGGCAAAGGCTAGGTAGGAACCAGGAACGGAGTCAGGAACAGGAACGGATTCAGGAACAGGAACCAGGAACGGAGTCAGGAACAGGAACCAGGAACGGAGTCAGGAACCAAGTCAGGAACAAGAATGAGCAATGGAGCACACGACTAGTGTGGAGACCTGTTGCCAAGGCAAGGAGTGAGTAGCGGGCCCTGCCTTATATAGCAGGGCCTGATGATATCATCTGGGGCTGCAGGTTAGTTTCCCGCCACGGCCCCTCTAAAGGCCGACAGGACGTGTGCGCGCCTAGGAGGAGGCAGGACGCTGGATGGTGGCGTCTCTCTGCAGCACATGTGGGGAGACCTGCTGGGAGCCGGATGGCCCGAGGAGCAACTGGGAGCACCCGAGGAGGCAGTGGGGGTGCGGGAGTGCAGGCGGCTGCCCACCACTGCCAGTGAGGACGGGCCAGGCTGGGAGCTGGAGCTGAGTAGGCCCAGTCGCGGGCCTGCTGCAGCCGGGGCACGCAACAAATATGGCCATTTGGTTGTCCAGCTGGATTAAGATTACAGTGGCAAGACCAGTACTCAATGCCGGAGTTACGGCTAATCAGAAAACAAACTATTTAGGAAAAATGCAAGCAACCTGGCTTTTTAAGGAGGCTTATAACGATATCTAAAGGTAAAGAGATAGGACTGAAGAGTTAAGCAGCAAGGGGACTTAGAGGGGAAGGTCAAGAGACATTTATTCCTATTTGTTTTATAATATTTTGTATTGTTATTGTATTTTATTTATTTTAAAATTTTATGTAAGTAAAATTTGTAAACCGCCTAGATTGACGATAGGCAGTATAGAAAAAAGATAAATAAGATTCTCTTTCTCAAGAGAAGGTGAAAGAAAGCTCTCAGAGTATAGCAAATTGCTTTCAGCTCAAGGGGACTGATTTGTAGATGACTCAGTTGTGGACCAGAAATCTTGGGTCCATATCGCACAAGTGTGTGCCACCACTTGGTAGAAGCCTTGATAAACTGTCACTTGATGCGGGGAACTCATAGTAAGTGTTGCGACCGTCGGTCTGTGATGGCTTTGCCCCGCCTACCTTTCTCTTCTTGCGGCTCCTCCCGCTCACCTTGGACTTCTGGCTGCCGCGGCGACTGTCTGCCAACCTCTGTGGCGTCCCCGGACCAGCTTTGGTGCTGCTTCCTGCCATGCTCCTCTAAGGTACCATAGGGCGCGCGCGTGCGCGCGCACGCCGCCCTCATCTTTATTTCCTCATTGGCGCGAACCTCAGGGGCGTCCCCGAGATGATGTCGCACTGCCTGGATATTTAAGCCTACCTCTTTTGCTAGCTAATCGAGTTAGCAACAACTCGGATTACTATGGATGGGATTTGCTCTCCGTACTGAAGCTACTCTGCCACTACAGCGTTCTCTGGAACTCTTATTGCTAACGAGGTACCCGCTCCTCGGGGGCCTCTTCTGCTTCTTTCAGGTACTATCAGGAACCGGTACTCGCTCCTCGAGGGCCCATGTTCCCTGAGTCGCTGCCTGCATCTACAACCTTCTCTACTTGGAAGACTTCACTAACAGTATCCATCTGTGAGTACAACTACCATCTATTCCACAGTACTGCTTCCCTGGAATCAGGTACTCATTCCTCGAGGGCCTGCCCCCTGTTCCAGCGCCAGACCTCTTGTCTAGTGGAACCGCTGTGTGAGTACAATACCACTGAGTCTCCCTGCTCTAAGGGATCAGGTACTCGCTCCTCAAGGGCCTGCTCTCCCTGTCTCAGAGCTTCACCAATTCTACCTGGAACTCTGTATATTTCTCACAACTCTCAGTCTCTTTCCACTACAGCATAGCCAAGCAGAGGAGCCGCTGTTCCAGCGTCCTGTGGGATACTTGCCCAGCCGGGCTCAACATCTACTACTCACTATTGCCACCTCTGGTGGTTTCCAAAACTGTTTAAATAAAGATTCAATCTGTATTTGTGTGTCCAGAGTCTAGCCTGACACCGTGGTCCCTCACGGGACTGCCCCCCATGGGCGTGGTCAGCTGCCACAGTATCCAAGGATCCACCCAAACACCAATAATCATAACAGTAAGAGACCCACCTTTAGAACTTCCAGATTCATGCAGCATTGAAGAGATGTTTTCATACTGGAAGTTATGGAGATTTGGTGGAATGAAATTTAATAGAGCTAATCTCATTGGCTTCAAAGCCCCTACTGAAGGTTGCATGTGTGCAGACGATTCATATGTACCACATCCACTCCATATGACCGAAAAGGACCAGGACCAACCTTGCCAACACTCAGTCCCTATTAAAGGAAGGCCCTTACTAGGCCCATGAGCAATGAGGCCAATTTGACAGAAACAAGTTATTGTATACTGTATATACAGTTAAAGAAACATCTGATAAAGTATTTCAGCATTAAGTCTTCAATTATTTATCATTTATATCCCGCCAATCCAAATAAGATGTTGGTGGAGCACAATGGAAGATAATTAGAAAAGACTGGGGAGAAATAAGGAAAGCCTCCACTTCCAGAGACTTACTAAGGTTGAGAATTACTCAGAAATGTATTGAAAAAGAGACAGTAAAAAAAAAAATCCCTTGCCATGCTATAGCCAGGTGAAGCACTTTTGAAGAAAATTATTTTAATATGACAGACTTAAAACATTTAAATATCTCTGTACCTGGGTAACATGCACTTTGGTTTCTACTACAATTTATTTCTATTCTAATTCCTCTCATAGCCTCATTTTAATTTCTGTATACGTGTGTGTATATATATATATATATATATATATATCTGCGGCATTCGACAACGTGAATCACTCCATCCTCATAAACCGTCTCTCAGACATCGTCATATCAGGAACAGCCCTCAACTGGTTCAAGTCATTCCTCGGCAATAGGAATTTCAAGGTCAGAATAAGTAACAAAGATTCTCACCCCGTTAAGTCCATACTTGGAGTCCCGCAAGGATCTTCTCTCTCCCCTACTCTATTTAACATTTATCTTCTCCCCCTCTGCCAACTCCTCGCAAACCTAAAGGTTACGCACTTCATCTATGCAGACGACGTCCAGATTCTCATTCCAGTTACAGAATCTATTTCTAAAACCCTCAACTTTTGGAACAGCTGTCTACAGACTATCAACCTCCTCCTCGCCAGCCTTAACTTAGTACTCAACACATCAAAAACTGAACTACTGCTTATCACGTGGGACGACAATGCATGGGCGGTCAACAACTTAATTTCGCCCCAAACAACCTCCACCACCCATGTGAGAGACCTCGGAGTAATTCTTGACAACTGGCTGAACCTAAAAAAATTTGTCAATAACTCTACAAAAGAATGCTTTCACAAACTACAAATCTTAAAAAAGCTGAAATCCCTCCTACATGTCCACGACTTTCGCACAGTTCTCCAAGCCATCATATTCTCAACAATAGACTACTGCAATTCCCTTCTACTCGGCCTTCCAGCTAACACCACCAGACCTCTACAAATGCTACACAACACCGCTGCAAGAATCCTAACTAATTCCAGCAGAGGAGAGCATATTACCCTCATTCTTAAGAACCTACACTGGCTCCCCATTAAATTCGGAATCCTGCACAAAGTCCTAACTATGATACATAAGACCATTCACTCCCAGACCACTCTCGAGCTAAACTTCCCACTTCAGCATCACACATCCTCCAGACCAATCAAAACAGCGTACAAAGGTACCCTATATGCACCCCCCTCCAAGTCCTCGCTCAAGAAACGCGCCTTCTCCACGGCTGGTCCCGCACAATGGAATGCTCTGCCCCCGGATCTTCGCCTAGAACCCTGCTTAAGACGTGGCTTTTCAAAATAGCTTTTCCTTAAAGATCTGAAAACTCTCATGGACCCTATACGCCACATAATACCTCTCTCACCACAGCCTTGAATGTTCTCCCCACAGTTAACCAATCGTTCTCTGATCATGTGCTAGTTTTACCCCTCCTACCTTGTCCCTGTATTTTTACATTGTTTCTTGTTAGAACCCTGTTCAAATGTTTACATTGTTTCTTGTTAGAACCCTATTCAAATGTTCGATGTAATTCTAACTTTGGTTCTCTGTAAACCGACACGATATGTACCTTACATGAACGTCAGTATAGAAAAGCTTTTAAATAAATAAATATATACACACACACACACAGTAACAGTAATTCTATTTGAAGTCTTATAGAAAGTTTAGTGTATATAAAATTGATACTTATGTTGAAAGAAAAATAAAAAGTTGCCACACAAAAGTACACTTGTGGGTAAGGTTTCAAGCACATACTGGAAAAAAGAAATAATTCAGAAATACATAAGGCCAAGATGCAAGTTGCTATTTATGTCAGCTCTGCTTGCTGAAATCAATGGACATCTTATCTTCTTTCAACCTAAACCGTCAAAATATTTAACTATGCAAAAATCTCAAGGCCAAAATGTAAAACCAAAAGGAGCAGAACTTTAATAAAGTGCAAAGGAACATCACAATTGTATAATAGCTTTGTTATATGTCATATATTTGTATTCATGTAACCCATTAAGGTTAACTGATTTTAAAATCAGCAGAACATAAATGATTTAAGAACATAAGAACATGCCATACTGGGTCAGACCAAGGGTCCATCAAGCCCAGCATCCTGTTTCCAACAGTGGCCAATCCAGGCCATAAAAACCTGGCAAGTACCCAAAAACTAAGTCTATTCCATGTTACCATTGTTAGTAATAGCAGTGGCTATTTTCTAAGTCAATTTAATTAATAGCAGGTAATGGACTTCTCCTCCAAGAACTTATCCAATCCTTTTTTAAACACAGCTATACTAACTGCACTAACTACATCCTCTGGCAACAAATTCCAGAGTTTAATTGTGCGTTGAGTGAAAAAGAACTTTCTCCGATTAGTTTTAAATGTGCCCCATGCTAACTTCATGAAGTGCCCCCTAATCTTTCTATTATCCGAAAGAGTAAATAACCGATTCACATTTACCCGTTCTAGACCTCTCATGATTTTAAACACCTCTATCATATCCCCCCTCAGCCGTCTCTTCTCCAAGCTGAAAAGTCCTAACCTCTTTAGTCTTTCCTCATGGGGGAGCTGTTCCATTCCCCTTATCATTTTGGTAGCCCTTCTCTGTACCTTCTCCATCACAATTATATCTTTTTTGAGATGCGGCGACCAGAATTGTACACAGTATTCAAGGTGCAGTCTCACCATCGAGCGATACAGAGGCATTATGACATTTTCCGTTTTATTCATCATTCCCTTTCTAATAATTCCCAACATTCTTTTTGCTTTTTTGACTGCCGCAGCACACTGAACCAACGATTTCAATGTGTTATCCACTATGACGCCTAGATCTCTTTCTTGGGTTGTAGCATCTAATATGGAACCTAACATTGTGTAACTATAGCATGGGTTATTTTTCCTTATATGCATCACCTTGCACTTATCCACATTAAATTTCATCTGCCATTTTGATGCCCAATTTTCCAGTCTCACAAGGTCTTCCTGCAATTTATCACAATCTGCTTGTGATTTAACTATTCTGAACAATTTTGTATCAGCTGCAAATTTGATTATCTCACTCGTCGTATTTCTTTCCAGATCATTTATAAATATATTGAAAAGTAAGGGTCCCAATACAGATCCCTGAGGCACTCCACTGCCCACTCCCTTCCACTGAGAAAATTGTCCATTTAATCCTACTCTCTGTTTCCTGTCTTTTAGCCAGTTTGCAATCCACAAAAGGACATCGCCACCTATCCCATGACTTTTTACTTTTCCTAGAAGCCTCTCATGAGGAACTTTGTCAAACGCCTTCTGAAAATCCAAGTATACTACATCTATTGGTTCACCTTTATCCACATGTTTATTACTGCCTTCAAAAAAATGAAGCAGATTTGTGAGGCAAGATTTGCCTTGGGTAAAGCCATGCTGACTTTGTTCCATTAAACCATAAATAAAGCAGGACTCAGAATGCATTCTAAAGTTAGCTATCCTGAATATTTAAAATACATACATGATCAATGAAGGAGCTAAGGAATTTGTTCATCGTATGATATGCCTTATTACTCTGTTCAAAAGTAGTGTCAGATGACTCTAAAAATCTTGCAGGGCCACTTTTCTGAAAAAAGTAATAAAAGAAAAAGTTATTAGTAAATATTTCCTTAATGTTTTTCAACAAGATATGAGATAGGTATTTGGTACGCACCCTTGTTAATGCTTCGTGAATTCTATCATACTGTAGTCTTGTCTTGTTTGAAATGGATACTTGAAATGTTTGAATGTCTGTATTGGGCAGTAAGCCTCTTTGACTGCACATGTTTTCCTGCAGAAGAGAATCAGAGTTTAAAACAGCATTGTCTGGGAAACAGAAAATTCATTTATAAAGCATAATGATTCTCTGTGGATCATTTAATAAGATATAAGAAAATGACATGACACAAAGGAAAGTTGTTAAGGCATACTGCCAATTTATAACCTGAGGAGCAGGAGTGGTGCTGGACCCAGATGAGACAGGCTGAAACAAAACAGGATTCAGGAAGTCTTCTGCCTGTACCAGCTACCTTCCCCCTAGGATTGAGCCCTCAGGTGTTGATGACCAGCAGGACTTACACAGCAAAGCAGGAACGGACACACCAGGGAACTGGAAGGTGCCCATATGAGCAGGTAAGCCTGCTGCAGGAACTAGAAACAAGATGGCACCCACTAAAGACCAGATTCAGGAACACAAAACAAGACTAGGGCTAAACAAGAACAGATTAAGACAGGACACTAGACACCAGAAGCAAGAAACAAGACTAAGGCAAGACCAGGCCACCACAAGAGTAGGGCCAACCTAAGGCCTCAAATTAGGGCCACAAGTATCAGAGCCTGGGGGCATGAGGTTCAAGACAAGGACCAAAACTAGACCCAAGTTCTGGCAAGGTGCAGAAAGTGAAGCTATAACATATATATATATATATAAGTCCAAGCAGGAACAGCATTACTGCCAGCAGGATGTACAGACCATAGAGCTGGGAGGACAAAGTAGGCAGTTCACAAGGCCTACTGAGGCCCCCTGCTGACTGGAGGCAAGAACCACCCAACAGGGACTCATAAATGTAAAATGACAATTTATTTAGCCATTTTTCCTGTTTCATGCTGAGAACGTTATAAAAGACTTTCCAAATTTTCATATGAGAGGTAACAATAGCTTTAAGGTTATAAAAGACTATTAAATTACATTCTCATTGGCCTTTGTTTTCAGCCTGATTTTCCTAACTGGAGTTCTACTTGTATTACACTGGCAAGACTTCCATGACTCATTTTTGGATTCCAATTCAAATTGAAACCAGTGAAATAATATCATTATTTGATGTTAGGGAGCTAGAACTATACCTAGGGAATACATTACCCACATACTTATTTCATATAAAGTAACCACAGTTGCTAGTGTTAAGTGGCTTATGGTACTATTTTGGCTAGCCTACATTTTTTGTTAGATAAGGACATATCTTGACCTTCATTCTCACTTTAGCTAATTCAATAGTTGTTTCTGTTAAGATAATATTGCATGAGAATATTTACATGTTATTTTCCCACATGGTTTTATAGCCAGAAACTATAAATTCATTCCTTAGCCTGTGTTCCAGTGCACACAACTGCCCCCTTACCTATGCTGCAACTGAGAAGACAGTAGTAGACACACTGCGCAAATACAAATCAACTACTTATAGGGTCGATTCATGTCAGGTCTTTTTAGATTCTAAAGGATGATTGTCTCTGGAAGTTTAGGATTTTCCAAATAGAAAGCTTCATAAAAAAGATCTATACAGAAGATATTTGGCATGGCTTACAAAAAGAAATCTGGGGCTTACTGAAGGGAGAGTCACTATGGATACTCAATTATTACCTTCTGCTTAATCCAAAAGGGGGTTATTCACTTACACACTTATATAATTTATTTCATTGCCTCCCAGAATCCTCAGCCTGAAAGTATTTACTCCTGCCTTAAGTCCTTCACACAACCGTGCAGCTCCCAATGGTCAAATATACAGTATAGTATATTAGTGAGTTAGTATCTTCAAGACAGATTAGATATAATTATTTTTTAAAGAAAAGCCAGCAGAAAAACAAGATCAAAGAAACAGTTTGCCTTCCAATTCTGAATGATTTCTTAATGATGTTGAGGATTTTCTTGAAAAATACCTCATGTTTTATAAATTCTTTAATTTCAATATGCAAACTGTTCCTCTGCAATATGAATTTAATTGGTATCTCATCTCTTTGACAGCAAAACTATAGTTAAGCAGAACTGGCTGCCTGCCACCTTAAGTCTTTTAGATGCTGAAGTAGTGCAGGTCTAAACAGTTAACATATATTTTACTTTTATAATATTACACATGACAGCCCTGATGCAGGGAATAATAAGTAAAAAGGCAAATAAATACTGGTTTCTTTTCATTTTCTCTTGCTTCTTATATGCTCTGCATGTTATTTTAGTTCTGATAGGAAAATATATGTACTACTACTGCTGCTGCTGTAAATGAAAGAAACCATAAACTAGGTCTCACTATGACAAAAATAGTAAAGTCAAAGGGAAAGAATGGAAATTTCTTCAAAATGTAAAAGGAGGAACCCATTGGAATGGAGAGAGATTTAAAAATTATTGGAAAAGATACAAACGTTGGGTCAGCAAATGCATAGTATTCTTTCTCATACCGCTTCTCGTTTCAAGTTCATATTCATTTCTTCCATGTTGGTATCTGCGTGTCCATGCACAGATCGACCATGGATGTAATAACCAAAACATCTATGCGATAACAGAAATACTGATATCTACAAAATGAGGAGAAAAATACCTTTAATTTTCAAATGTTCCAGTACAAAACATTAATACGAAATGCAGTTTAATAAAATAAGCTACAAACATTTTGTAGTTTTGTTGTCAACAGTAGTTTGTTAACTTGAAATCCATTATTCAACTGACATATTTATAAAGTTCCACAGTTTGCCAGCAAGCATGAATATGTACTTAAAGGTAATGCCCAAGCAATAAGTGAGAGGTACAAGTGCATATAGGGGCAGATTTTAAAAGCCCTACGCATGTAAATCCAGGAGGATTTACGCACGTAGGAGGGTTACGCGCACAGGGCCTATTTTCAAAAGGCCCGGTGGCGCGTGTAAAGCCCCGGGATGCACGTATGTCCCGGAGCTTGAAAAAAAGGGGTGGGGCCAGAGGCCTTCGTACGGCCACTGGGCCGTGTGCAACCTATGCCTGCCTAGAGGCAGATGCAACTTATAAAATAAAGGTTAGGGGGGGTTTAGGTAGGGCTGGGGGGCGGGTTAGGTAGAGGAAGGTGGGGGGGGGGGGGGGCGGAAGGAAAGTTCCCTTCAAGGCTGCTCTGATTTCGAAGTGGCCTTGGAGGGAACGGAGAAAGCCAGCAGGGCTTCCGAAGGGCCCGGCGCGCAAGGTGCATTATTGTGCACCCCCTTGTAGGCGCCGACCCCGGATTTTATAACATACGCGCATGTTATAAAACCAGGCGTACATTTGTGCGCGCCGGGTTGCGCACACAAATGTATGCCCACGAGTAGGTATTAAAATCCGGCCCACAATGTTTTATTTCTACATAAGGTGATGGATGAGAAGTAATGGCCCTGGGTATCTACATACAGGATAAACTAGGTTGGACTACATCAAGCTAGGTTGAGAGAACATTGCACAAATCTCATCTTTGGGTGAGTTTCCTCACTCCAAAGGTCATCAAATCTTCACAAGAGAGTAATGTTCTGTTCGTATGTCTCTCTTTGAATATCAAAGTGGCTCCTATCCCCTACACTAATACCTAAACCTCACCTCGAGTGACTATGTGGGCCTCATATAGAGGTATAAATACCTACCTAATATGAGGGCATTATGGCTAGTCTCTCTCTCTCACTCCAGCAGCTTAAAATACAAAAAATGGTCCCCCCAGTGGTTGTATGTAGGAAATACAACAATTCTGGCACTTATCGCAAGTGTGAAATAGTTATCGCAGTTTGAGCTAAGATAGTGCACTTTGCAATAAACTGCCTATTAGCATAAAATACACCCCTTTTCCTATCGCATGCAATATTTAGTGAATTTTGATAAAACCAGGCCTATGTTTGTAAGAGGTGGGAAATGGATAAAAGAGAGGAGAATTTGGAGCTGGTTCGAGGAAGAGGATGGGAAGTAGATTATTTCCTTGAATTCATAGGTATTTATTTCATTGTTTATGCTTGGTTATTTGTGATGTGATGATTTTATTTTCTGTATTTTTATTGTACACTACTTTGGACATTCTCTTTGGAGATTAGGGAAATATGCAGTGCTAATGTCATTTATTTATTTATTGTTTTTGTATACCTTCATTCTGTGGACAATCATAACGGTTTCCAATAGGTAAAATAATAAAATCATAAATTAAATTAAAAATTGCAATACAAATCATGACAAAGTAAAAAACATATCAAAACTTTAAGAAAATTATATAAAATAATATAAAACCAATAATTATAAAATAGATCATAAGTAACATAAAACAGATAAAAGATGCATGCCTCAATCATCAGAATATGGGAAAATGGGTAGTACAGTTATGCTCCCATAAAATATGAGATGTTGCTTTTAGTTTTTATTCTTTTGGTTTGGCATTTTCATCTTGCACCTCTGGATTTCTAGCTCTGTTGATACCTGAATCTACTGGGCTACTGTGCATTAAGACTATTTGTAACTACCAGAGTTTTCCCCCTTTTGATAAATTCCCCATCTAGACCAATTATTGTATCGATAGTCCCATGTGGCCACAAACTGACACTCCTTCCAGAACCCGGTATATACGTACCCTCAGTCTCACCATTAGGTATTACCATTATGCAACAGAGACTCTCTTCCTCCACATGCTGAGAAGGGATTACAATGTTTATTTATATATATTTATATTAAAGTTAATATTAACATTATTATTTTAGATTTTTAGCCCACCTTTCAAAATAATGCAGAGTTTACCTGAGGCAAAGGGAAATAAAGTGATTTGCCTAAGATCACAAGGAGTATCAGTGAAGGAAGTGGAATTTGAACTCTAATTTCCCTGGTTTTCGGCCCATTGCCCTAGCCTCTAGGCTACATTATTTATTATTACTAAATTCAAATATCAGAATTATAAATACTTAAATCAAGAAAACTCCAGAAACTCAGTTTGCATGACAATGTCCATGATAAACTAGTACACATTCCCTGTCTACAAGCCAATACAACAAAAATAAAATGAAATGAAAAAAAAAAATTAAGGATAAAACAATACTTTAAACAAAAAGCAAGTTTCCTTACCATAAACAGTGTTATCCATAGACAGAATGATGAATTAGCTATGACATTATGATGTCATCCGAGGGTGCTGAACAGACCCTTCTCTCTTAGCTCATAGAGCTTTTACTCTACTGATATGGGAGTTCCCACACAGGTACTGCCTCATGAGCCCCTCAGTCAATTTTAGATCTATATCTAGCTAGGTAATTGACTCTCTAGGGAGGTGGGAAGGTATTTAGCATGGATAATTTATTCTATCAATGGAGAACAACATTTACAGTAAGCAAACTTGTTCTCTGTTGACAAGTAGGGCTGAATTAGCCATGATACATGGGGAGTCCGAAACTGAGGGTTGCAGAGGTGCATTTACTGAATAAAAAACCCGGACCCCACCGTGGAGAGCAGATTACTGGGTGAACAGCTACACAAAATAGCTTGTCCAAATTTACTGTCACTTCTTGATAGATTGCAAGACAGTAATAGGATACAAAGGTGTGCACAGATGACCAAGTTGCAGCTTTGCAAATGATTTCAATAGGCACAGCCTGCAGATGAGCCACTGCTACAGCCATGGCGCTCACTTGCTGAGCCTTGACAGAGCCTGTACTCTGGAGGCCTTCTAGCACATAATATGCGATATAGTCTGCTAGTCAATTAGACAATACAAGTTTGGCCGCTACTATGCCTAGTCGGTTAGGATTATAAGAGCTAAACAGTTGCAAGGCATGATGATATGGTTGCGTTCTTTTCCTGTAGTAAGCCAAGACCGTTTTATAGTCTAAGAAATGAAGAGCTGTTTCACCTTCCTGCGCATGTGGCCTTGGAAAGAACATGAGTAGCACTATGACAAGATTTATATGAAAAGCTAACACCAACTTTGTCAAAAACTTTGGATGGGTGCGGAGCACCACTCTATATTGTGGAAGAACTGCATATAAGGAGAGTAATGTACCAATGCCCGAAGCTCACTGACTATTCTGGCTGACGTGATTACAAGAAGGAATAATATGAAGTAAAGAATTTGTAGTGGAGTTTTGATTTGCTGGTTATAATTGGGTGGCAACTTTGTTTTTTTCATAATTGGATTAGCAACTAAAACTACCCAAAAAAAAATACACTGGCCTTTCTGTGCAGCAGTTTTCTTCTCCCCATGCCATCAGATCTTCTCTCCCTTGTCCCGTTCCACTTTGATGTCATTTTTCAGAGCCCGTAAGGAGGCTGTACATGGCACACATGTAGCCAAGAGCTGACCCACGCAGTGGCAATGCATGAGGATATTAATAACTGCTGCCCTTGACTGCTCTGGCGCATTTCCTAGCAATGGTTCCAGGGCCACTGAAGTGTCCGTAGGCTGGAATTCGTATTTAGAGTTGCCACACCTGTACTGCTCCCTTTCCTGGTAAACCTACCCTTCCACCAGCGGCAGTGAAGGGAGCTGGCAGGAAGAGAGACAAGTGGAGCTTTGGGACAGCCTGAGAAGGAGCCAAATAATTAATGTTCAAGCCAGGGGCGGATTGAGGGAAAATAGTGGCCCGGGGGATTTTTCTCCATACTGGCCCATGGGTACCCAATTACATTTACATATATAATTTACATATATATGTACACACCCCTATATTTCGGCATGGTCCTCCCGTATCAACACAGTACTATTTGCCAAAACTCAAAGAATAACAACCCCACCTATGAAAAAGAATACCACAAATATTACACCAGAATCTAAAATATCAATACACCTCCTATCAGGAAAACAGAACAGGCCGAGCTACTACAGATCCCTACAGAGAAACCACATGCTAAAAGAATGCTTCATCTCAGTCTTTGCATGCAGAACACAAACTCTCACCAAATACAGAATAAAGCCACATAAAGTATAAATAGAAATGCGCAGACAAAAACTAAACTGTAAAATGTATCACGCCAGACTCTATACAGTGCAACAATGGAAAAACAAAAATGTCACCATTCTTCATGAAACAATCAATAAAATCAAGATATATAAATCATGAATCATAATATCATACTAATAAAATAATTTCAAAACAGCTGATGAATAGAATATCCAATAATTAAAGACTCAAGCAAATTTTGAAACCTTTATCAAAACACCAATAAAATATTTCAAACAGAAGACATCACACACTACCCAATAATTAAAATGGTAGTCAGTCAAGAAAAATGAATTTAAAAAGTCACCTTTACTTACCCTCTCCAGCAGTTCTCCTACTTCTTTCCCTTGCAGGCCACACCAGAAGCAGCAGTAGCTGCTGAAGCTGTCCTCATGGTCCTCTTCCTTAGGGACCACAACCTCTTCCTTAGGGACCACAACCAGTATCTTCTCTCTCTCTCACACACACACACACAAGTCACCCCCTCAAGACCAGTTTCTGTCTCTCACACACCAATCATCTCCCCAACCAGTATCTCTCTCTCACACACAAGCACACACATACCACCAGTCATCTCCCTGTTCAGTTTCACACATACGTCGCCTCTCTGGCCAGTCTCTCTCAATCACACAATGCTCTCGCTCCCCTTACTTACACACAGGATTTCAATCACACAATGCTCTCGCTCCCCTTACTTACACGCAGGATTTCAATCACACACATGCCCTCCTTTCACAGCCACAAGCCAGCCAAAAACATGCTCCATCTCTCTCTCGTACACACGCATTGACTCACACAAGCACCCTCCCTGACTCACATATACACCACACACACAGAAGCACCATTCCTTTCTCAGGCACACACACACACACACACAGAAGCACCATTCCTTTCTCTCTCACACACACACACACACACACACACACACAGAAGCACCATTCCTTTCTCTCTCACACACACACACACACACACAGAAGCACGATTCCTTTCTCACACACACACACACACACAGAAGCACCATTCCTTTCTCACACACACTCACACAGAAGCACCATTCCTTCCTCACACACACACACACAGAAGCACCATTCCTTTCTCACACACACAGAAGCACACTGAAGCACCATTCCTTTCTCACACACACACCCACCCAGAAGCGCCATTCCTTTCACACATACACACACACACAGAAGCACTCTGCCGATCTAAGGCCCCCAGCTGAACAGCTGGTCTCCGGCGGGGGTTAGCAGCACCGGTGTTCATTTTTTCGCCGCCGCCGGCCACGATTTTTATATCTTCGGCCCCCGCTGGTCTCTAGCAGGGGCTGTCTGGGAGGCGCCGGGCCGGCCCATCTTCTTTTCTTCGGCCGCCGCCGGCCACGATTTTTATTTCTTCGGCCCCCGCTGCTTGGTCTCTAGCGGGGGGCTGACTGTGCGGCGCCCATCTTCATTTTTTCGGCCCTCGTGGGCGTGGTCTCCCACAGGGGCTGTCTGGGAGGTGCCGGGCCGGCCCATCTTCTTTTCTTCGGCCGCCGCCGGCCACGATTTTTATTTCTTCGGTCCCCGCTGCTTGGTCTCTAGCGGGGGCTGACTGGGCCTGCGAGGCTGCAATCACCAATTCGCCACCTACCTTGAATTGATGGAGGTCACTGGGCTGAGTGCAGGCTGCACGCGGTCGAGACCACGTGACCAGCTAAACCGGCCCACCGGGGGAAGCCCGATCCCCCGATAGGTCAATCCGCCCCTGGTTCAAGCAGCAGAAGGAAGCACAGGAGCAGCCCACCCAACGTCATCATTGATGGCCATAAATGACACACTGATGTATGCAACTTCCTGCCAGTGCTGATGATGTTAAAACAGTGTGTTCACAGACCTGATGTTATAAAGACTGCTGCGAGGTGAGTGAGCTACAAAAATGAAAGAGATGGGTTGGTTTAGGCCCATGGACCATAGTTTGCCCATCCCTGCTCTATATGAATGTGGTAGGCTGCTACAGACCTGAGATAGACCCTCAGTGATGAGGTGAGATCTGAGGAGGAAAGAAAAAGCAAGAATTGGAGTAGCTATCATGGCTCACACGTGAATAGGTCCAGGGAGCGTTGTTGACACCATGATAAGAATCATTTCCATTTAATCCTTAAGCTCTTCTAGATGAAGGTTCACTGGCAGATACTAGTATGTCCTCAACTTCCTTGGGTAAGGAAAGTGAAGTGATCAGTGCTTAATATCCAGGCTATCAAGTTGAGAAAGGGAAAGTTCAGATCATATACATGACCTCCTTTTTGAGTCAATAAGGACAGATTGGCCCCTAGAAGGATCAGGGGACTGATGGACATTTGTATTAGGTATGCAAACCATATTTGTCTGGGCCATGCTGGTGCAATAAGTATAAGGCAGGCCCAGTTCTTGAGCACTTTTTGCATGGTCTTGGCTATCAGCAAAATTAGTACAAAAGCATATGTGAGGTCTGCATTCCAGATGAACAGAAAAGTATCCTGAGTGGACCTGAGTTCGCTGCAAAGTGTCCACCTTACCTCTTTTGCGATTCCCTCTTTGGTTGATGGACGTTTGGCTGCTGCGGCGTCATCTTGCCGACCTCCTCCGGCGTCCCCGTGCCGACTAGACGCTGCCTTCCGCCATATTCTCCTGAAGCCTAAGGGCGCGCGCGTGGTGCGGCCCCGACTCAAGTACCAGCTGTGGCGCGAACCTCAGGGGCGTCCCCCTGAGATGACATCCTCACCGGATACTTAAGGTCTTCGTTTTTGCTAGCTATTCGAGTTAGCAAGGGCTTCCTCCAGGTATCGCTGCAGATGGGATTCGCTCTCTGCATACCTTGTTATCTGCCTACTCGGACTTTACCAGGGGTACCCACTCCTAGGGGGCCTCGCTCTCTCTCTTGCTTTTCAGGTCGCAGTCTGGAACAGGTACTCGCTCCTCGAGGGCCCACGTTCCCGGACCTGCTACCAAATACAACTTCTGCCAGGAAGTCACCGCTGCCTACAACACCAGTGAGTTACCATCTCTCTCTCAGGGCTTTCCCTGGAACCAGGTACTCACTCCTCGAGGGCCTACTTGATTCTAGCCTTGGGGCTGCTTCAAGAGACTATTGTGTGAGTGTTACCATCAAGGGTCCATTTCTGAACTCTGCATACTCTGCCTACTCACTATATTCAGTTTCTCTATATCTCAGCCATCCTGGGATCGCTGTTCCAGTACTTGAGGGACTACAGCCCAGCCGGGCTCTTCCAGCTCACTACTGCCACCTCTGGTGGTTCACTATACAGTTTAATAAAAGATCTAGTGTGTATCTGTCTCCCAACTCTGAGCCTGACCGGTGGCCCCTCTCGGGATCTTCCCCCGGGGGCGTGGTCATCTGCCACCAGCCCCAAGAATCCACCCACAATTATCACAAATAACAACAGCCAGGTAATAAAAATATTGTCAATGTACCGCTTCCAAGTAAAAATATATTGGAAAAAAAGGATGATTATGATTGATCCATTTTTCTTCGAAGGCTCCCATGTAAAGGTTTGCTAAATCCGGGGCCATCGTGGCACCCATCACGGTGCCACGAATCTGCTGGAAAAACATCTGTTCATACGCAAAAAAGATTTTTTTGTAACAGCAATCTGTAATAAGGATAACAAAAAATCAGATGGAATACGGTACGGTCTGAGACGGGACTCAAAAATGTCATGGCAATATCAATAGCCTCTTCTTGAGGAATACACGTATACAGAGATTCGACGTCTAAAGTCACCAAAAATAAAGATTCCGTGTCACAGTGAATACTCTCTAAGAAAAGTATCATCTGTTGGGAGTTTTTATACATGAAGGTAATTTAGACACAAAAGGAGTCAAAAAATGGTCTACAAATTGTGAAAGTAGTTCTAACAAAGAACCCCTACTAGCGACAATGGGTCTACCAGGGGATTTATTATATTTTTGTGAATCTTTGGTAGGAGGTAGAATATGGGAACCAAAGGATGCTTTTTCGCTAAAAAATTAACTTCTTTTGTTGTCAAGAAACCCAGTTATCTTCCTTTTGTAACTAAGTTTTCAATTTCTAATAGTAGATGAGGAGTCGGATCACTGCCTAATGGCTGGTAAAACTCAGAATTTTGCAATTGACATTCAACTTCAGCAGTGTATTGTGTTCTTACTAATAGTACTATTTTCCTGCCCTTATCTGCTGGCTTGATGATTAAATCTTGATTATCACGTAGAACTTGAATAGCTTTGAATTATTCTGTTAGGATACCAAATTTTTGTTTGTTAGTGAATAGCCGACGTAAATTGCATAAAGCAGCCTGATGAAATGTAAAAATAATCGGGTCTGGAGGACCTGATGGACACCAGGTAGAGGAATTTTTGAACAATGATATATCAATGCCAGTGGGGTTTATCAGCAAAAAAATGCTTGTTGTAAAATTTACGAACAAATTTGAATAATGATACCTCTAAATTAAACAATTTAGCTTTAGGAGTGGGTACAAACGTTAACTAGGTATTGCAGAATGCCGCTGCCAGGATTTTAACTGGGAATAGAAAGTGTGATCATACACCAATTTTGATATCTTTGCATTGGCTGCTGATTAACTATCGAATACAATACAAAACTGCATGCATAGTACATAATTTAATTTATGGTCAAAGAACTGAATGGCTTAATACCTCTTTGCGTTTACATATCCCACAAAAAAATTTGAGATCAGCGAATAAGGGATTATTGTCAATTCCAACTATAAATTCAGCTCGACTCAGTCAAGTAAGGGAGCGAGCAATATCGATAGCGGGCCGCAAGCTTTGGAACACTCTTCCTATGCAAATACAGTTACAAGAAGACAAAAAGAAATTCAAAGCAGAACTCAAAACATGGCTCTTTAAATGTGCATACTCAGAGAATGAATGACAGGCACCCGCAAGCTTGACTTCTATTTTACTTATTTTATTTTTTACTATTTTATTTTTGACATTGTAGTTTCATGATGTATGTGTTTTATTGTTTTAGAGGTATAATATTGTTTTATATCTTATGCACTTTTACATTAAGATGTTATTTTTAATATTTTTAGGTACTTTAACAGCTATATTAGAGTATTCTCTCTTTCTTTAGATAGCATTTTAGCTGTTATTACTATTTATTGTATTTAATGTATTTCCTTGTCTATTACGATTGTGAAGGCTCGTCCGATGTGACGGTATATAAAACTAATGAAACCATAAACCATAACCCTTTATTCAAAACTTGTGTTTGTGCCGAATCTAAAGACACATTAGATACATTCAAAATTAGAGATTCCGGTTCATTTGGGATTGCGTTTGCCATGGGTTGTACTTAATCTCTTCTAACCACGACTTGCCTCTGCCTCTTGTTGTAAAAGACCGGCGGCTGGTCCGACCACGTGATCCTAAAAAACGATTGTCTTGTGCCAAATTGTTAGAACTGGGACCTCGTCTAGCTTGCAATTCATCCCCTGAGGAATCATCACTGTTTGAATCCAAGGTAATCTTGTGAGTGTCATCTTTCATTTTATCTTCAGACATCCAGGGGTAGACATAACCTTTGATATAATCTCGTTCATCCCTATTGAATTTCTGTAGTTTATTCTTGTTGATCTCAGATCGTAATTTTCAATAGAATCATTCAATGTTGCCAGTTGTTCATTGAAAGTGTTCAAATCAATAGAGGAGGCCAAGTCATTTTTGATAGTCTGTATCTCTTGTTGCAGCTCAGTATCTTTCTTTTTTGCGCTGTTTTAATGATCAATATCATCATGACTAAGCTACATTTGTTTAAGATAGCATTCCAGTCACTCACAAAATAGTACTATTAGAACACAATACACTGCTGAAGTTGCACGTCAATTGCAAAATTCTGAGTTTTACCAACCATTAGACAGAGATCCGACTCCTCAACTACTATTAGAAATTGAAAACTTAGTTACAGAAGGAGGACAACAGGGTTTTTTGACAACCAAAGAAGTTAATTTTTTAGTGAAAAAGTATACTTCGGGTCCCATATTCTACCTCCTACCAAAGATTCACAAAAATATAATAAATCCCCCTGGTAGACCCATTGTCTCTAGTAGGGGTTCTTTGTTAGAACCTCTGTCACAATTTGTAGACCATTTCTTGGCTCCTTTTGTGTCTAAACTACCTTCGTTTATAAAAGACTCCCAACAGATGATAATTTTCTTAGAGAGTATGCACTGTGACACGGAATCTTTCTTTTTTGTGACTTTAGACGTCAAGTCTCTATATACGTGTATTCCTCAAGAAGAGGTTATTGATATTGCCATGACATTTTTTGAGTCTCATCCCAGACCGCTCCGTATTCCATCTGATTTTTTGTAATCCTTATTACAGATTGCTCTTACAAAAAATTTTTTTTGCGTATGAACAGACGTTTTTCCAGCAGATTCGTGGCACCGCGATGGGTGCCACGATGGCCCCGGATTCAGCAAACATTTACATGGGAACCTTCGAAGAAAAATGATCAATCATAATTACCCTTTTTTTCAATATATTTTTACTAGGAAGCGGTACATTGACGATATTTTTATTATCTGGCAAGGTACAAAAGAGATGTTTGAAAGGTTCCTCACGTGGTTGAATTCCTATAACTCACATTTACATTTCACAGCTAATATTCAATACAGACAAATTTCATTTTTAGACATATTGATCTCAAAGGAAGCACATGGCTTTAATACTACATTGTTTCGTAAACCTGTGAGTAGTAATACTCTATTACACTTTACCAGTGTTCATCCACGGAGGTTAAAAGAAAATTTACCGATGAATCAATTGTTCAGGGTCCGACATTTGTGCTCATCAATTGAAGAATACCTACTTCAAGCTAAAAATTTAAGTCATCGTTTTTTTAGAATGGGGTTACCCTAAATGTTGTGTGGAACATGCTTTTTTGAGAGCCAAACATATTAATCACGATTGGCTTTTTCTACCACGCTGTTCTGTCCCCAGCAGTGGGTACATTTTGGCATCTGTTCATACACTGCAGTTTAACTATGTCTAGTGCAGCCCTTATTTGTAACCCATGATAAAAGCCTGTGAGCCCTGCCTTTAAGGGGAGTTTTGCCTTTAAGAGAAACTCCCTCCCCTCTGCTTCTCTCATTGGGAAGGGTCAGCATGCTCTCTCAATCTAACTTGAGTCTTCTTAAGTGCCTTATTGGCTCAAGGAACTGCCCTTCATGCTCCCCCCTGCGTCACATGGATCCTAGGCTCGCTACCATTGGATCTCACCCTCTAGCCCCAGCTTGTAGGAACGTTTCCTGTAATCACTCTCCAAGACTGTTAGTCAGTCTCAAGCATGCTGCCTCAAAGCTAGAAGTGCCTGCAGCCTCTGTAATACAATTAGCTTTTTTACATTTCTTCTCATCGCTTTAATTCTAAAGACTAATCAGCTTCAGAACCCCTTGCCTTCTCACCCTGAATCCCAAGAAACTCCATCTCCCTTCTCCTGCCTATCTCCAGCTGCAAAGATCTCTGCTAGAAGCATATGCGTTTGGAAAGCGACAATTGTAATGTAATTGTAATGGAAAATGATCTGTACAATAAACAATTTCAAACTTAAAAGATCTTTGCCTGAGAACTGAGTAGAAGGAAAGTTAGCTGTGTGGAAGAGGGAAACCCGGGTGTTTCTTACTGAGCCAGCACAAACGCAATAGTGAAGAAGATGATGTACTGACATACGTGGTACCTTTTTCTCCGTTGGCACCCATTATGAAAGAGGTCATATTCCAAAACTGGCACATCCTACAGACACACGCTGAATTTGATTCTAAACCTAGATTCACTTACACAAAAGGCTCCAGTTTAAAAGACCAATTAGTACGTTCAGACTCCACTATCCAGCATTCTACACACAGAGGTGGTTCACACATGGCTTGTGGTTCCTGTTCAGGCTGTTCGATTATGATGTTGATGACCAGTGTTTATTTTGATGCTATTCAGTTCACTGTACAACTCAGACAACACACCACATGTAAATCAACTGGAGTAATTTACATAATCAAATGTCCATGTGAAATGTTTTACGTGGGGAAAACCAAGCATCAGCTGAAAACTAGGATGATAGAACATCGATCAAGTTTGACAACCAATCGGAGCAGTGCACCTTTGGTTCCACATTGCCTTGAGAAGGTCAGAAATTTGATGAGCTTAAAGCGTGTGTAATCGAACAGATCCCTCCACACTGGCGTGGGGGAGAGTTAAATAAAAAAACTCTTGCAAGCGGAACAGAAAACACCACCTTGACACAATACATCCTAAAGGTCTAAATTTAGACCTAGAATTGAATGTATTTCTATAATTTTATGCCATTTGACGATGTGTGGTTGCTACATATTCATAGTTAATGATGTCATCCAGCTCGTGTGCTTTCTGATTGGATAGCCTTTCTTTTTAAGCTGACAGCTGACAAATTGATGGTCTCTTTTCCTCTGCTCTGAAGGTTGTTCGAGACAAGGATTGTCCTAATGAAAGGTTGGACCAGTTGCCAACACAACATAAGTAATATAATATGTAACTTGATAGATAATTACAACATAACTTTTTTTGATACAGGAATATGAACAGAAGTAAAAAAGAAGCGATGATTTAGTCATTGTGAAAAGAAACAAAACATTGACAGCTCCTGATGAAGCTTTTTCCCACGAAACACCGGCCATTGTAGAGCTAGAGCTAAAGCGGAGAGCTCAAGTATGCTTGAGCCTGCATTTAAGATCGTTGTGTGTACGATTGAAGGATTATCAACGCCTTTATAAATTTTTGGACACTCTTATACCGCAAATGATTAAAAGTCTGGACGGCCTCAGTTTGAAAACCTATGAGGTACGTTGTCAGGCTTGCTGATGCGGCAAAAGAGAAAAGAGAAATAAGAAAAAAAGTAGACAAGAAATAAAGAAAGTAAAGAAAAGTAATTTCCTTCCTTACTTATGAATGGCTTGAATTTGAAAAACAAGTACATATGATTTACTTTTTTCTTGTATTGAATTATAAGGTGGAAATCAATTTGGGCTCTTTTTTGGGGTTTAAACATTCACTAAAGCCAAGTTAACTGGTTCCAGTTGGAGCGCAGGCCCCATTGCAGGAGTCGCATATGGAGGTAAGCTAGAGATACTATATGAACTGCTGTTGCCATGTGGCCCAGAATAACTAGCACTTCCCTGGCTGCTTTTTGATCTGTGTTCAGCAATTGATAAGTCAGGGATCTGAGAACATTTGCATGATCTGAAGGAAGAAACACTTTCTCTTGTAGAGAACCTATCCAAGCCTCAATGAATTTGATTTTCTGGGAAGGGGTCAGGGTCAATTTTCCAAAGTGTATTAGGAATCCTTGCGATTGTAGGAGTTGAATTATCTTCTTCATTGAGGTCAACACTCCTTCCTGGGATGCGGAAGTCACCAGCCAGTCGTCCAGGTAAGGGAAAGCACAGATGCCCTGACAGCACAGATATACAGCTTCTACAGATAGGCATTTGGTAAAGTCCCTCAGTGCACCACTGAGAGACCAAAGTGGAGCACCAGGTACTGATAGTGAGAGGATTTCATCACTAAGTGATGATAGTGCCAGTGGGAGGAATAAATGGGTATGTGAGCATATGCGCCCTTCAGATCCAGAGCATACATCCATTCCCCCGCCTGGATGAAAGGCAGAATGGTGTGGAGTAAATTCATTTGAATTTCTCCCAAAACAGAGTCCTATTCAGACTTCTTAAATTCAGGAAAGATTTCAAACCTCTGGATTTCTTAAGGATAAGGAAATAGTAGTAGTAGCTATGCTGATCGTATAGAACAGGTTCTGTTGCCCACTGACTGAGAAGCGACTACCTCCAGGCAGAGCTGTGCTGAGTGAGACAGATTCGGATTGAATGCCGAGCAATGAGGAAGTGTGGAAATTTGGGAGAAGTGCAAGCAATAACCAGATTCCACAATCTTGAGAACCCAGCAATCTTTGGTGATCTTGCACCATTCCTCTAGGTAGCAATGAATTCTCTCCCATACTAGACAGGTTGAATTCTGTGTCTGGAAGCTGGTCAAAAACTTGGTCAAGTTTTGACTGAGCCTTTTGTGGCTTTTGGTTGGTGCCTTTCATGCTGTTGATCTCGAGCTGGAAGTTGTTGTTGCTGACGAAGCAGAGTAGGAGCATGGCATCACTGGAATTGCCAGAAGAGGAACCTTTGAAAGCATGATCATCTTGCAGTCGACTGTTGAATAGAGCTAATTAAGAGCAATTGAGCTATCACGTGTTCATTGACTAAGCAAATGTTTCTCTGAGTTTGTCTCTGAAGTGGTGATCTCCTAGGCAGGGAATGTCTGCTAGTTTAATCATGGACATTGTCACGCAAACTGCTCACTCTTAACCAAATTATTTAGCATGCTCCAATGTAGGCTGAGGAGGTGTGGGCTGTCGTATCAAATGCCTCATACACTGATCAAATCAGATGATATATACACACTCTTCCTCATCCAGAAGCAGTGTGGTATGCAGAGGTGCCCTCGAGTGGGGTAAGGAGACATTTCAATTTTTGAATGCAATCATGAAAATATTACACCATGTAAAACTAGTGTGCAGAAGTATGCATTAAGCATGGAACTCTAATACCTTCTTCCCAAAATTGTCCAGCAATCTGAGATATTTTCGGTGGAGTGTTGGAAAATATCCTTGGTTTTTTTTGCTTGTTTTAATGCTAACTCAACCATGGTGAGATAGCTATATTACCCCAAATCCCAGAGTTTTCTGGACTTTATAATGTAAGTCCAATTTCTTGGCTACTGGGCCACAGGAAATCAGGTACTCCCACATTCCCATCTCTAATTCTTGCAGAAACAAATGGATCAGAAAGGCTGCTAGATCTGCTGAGAGTCTAAAATCTGGAGAAGGCCAAAGACTTCCATGTGAAGGTCCTTATCCATATGGTTATTGACTCCTAGTGCCCAACCCAATTTTTCCAAAACTCTGGAATAGGAGAGGTCTTCAGGTGGAGATGAGAGTTTTAGAGGCTCAGGTAGAGGGTTGGAAGGGATTCCCATTGATCCTTCCTCTGATCTGAGGAGAGACAGGACACTGATCCAGGACCCCAATGATTAAAGCAATTGAGAATGGGTCATTGGTTACTTGGAGGAAAGTATTTCTGGTGAACGTCCTCTGACTGGTTGGACTTGGCTGCAAGACAGTAGTGAGGACATGAACTACCTGGGGTCAGGGGTAAAAGGGATTCCTTGACAAAGCAAATCTGATAGTCTAAAAAAGAAAGGTTGAAGAATACAGTCATTGTTTTGAGCCACAAGTGAAGTAAAATTTTAATCAACTCTGCCACTTGGTCCAAGGACTGCTATGCAGATAGGATTTGGACTGTACAGATGCAGGCCTTGCTTCAGAATTCTCGATGTGGAAGTTTCCTTTGAAACAGGAGGAGGTAAGTTGAATCTATTTCTCTGTCCACCTGTCATGCTCCTGTTATGTTTTAACTTGGTTTGTGGGCCCTTGGGTCTTGGAGAGAGCTGACTCCACCCACAGCGAGGAGCCCTGTGGGGACTCTCCACGATAGGCGAAGTCTCAGTAGTGATGGACACAGGAGACAAAGAATATTTATTATACAGCAAAGAGAAACCTGAGGAGCGGGTTTGTAACTCAGTCCTGGAAACAGAAGACCCGAGATGGATTATCTGGTAGTGGTCCGCAGGGCGGGGTAACCCGGGGAATCCTTGCTTCTTGATAGGTCTTGTGCGTGGTAACTCCGGTAGTGGTCCACGGCGCGGGGTAGGCCGGAGGCAGATATGAGTAACTGGTACAAGATAGCGTAAATCCGGTAGTGGTCCGCAGAGCGGGGTAACCCAGACAGTACTTACAGTACTTGCTTCTTAGTATACCTTGTGCATTGTAGCTTCGGTAGTGGTCCGCAGCATGGGGTAGGCCGGAGGTAGGTGTTGGCAACCGGCACAAGACAGCGTGGATCCGGTAGTGGTCCGCAGAGCGGGGTAACCCGAGGATCCACACAGCAAGACAGATGTGGTGATGTAGAGGTCTTGTACTCACGATGCAGTAGAGAATTCGTAGTATCAGCTGTGGAGACCCGATGCAGGAGAACTCACTTAGCTGGTGAATGTGAGACAGGCAGATGAGGCTCTCAGAGGAGCGGATAGCCCTGAGTGCAGCAAGGCCCCCGAGGAGCGGGTACCTGAGGCACTCAGTCTGGATTCAGGAACATCAATGAGAAGCGTCTCAGAGTAAGGAATTAAGCAAGATGGAATCCTTGCTAACTCGTAGGTAGGAAAGTCCAGTAGGTTTAAATACATGTAAGGCAGTGACATCATGCGGAGGGGACGCCCCTGAGGTTCCCGCCATGACGTGCATAAGGAGGCGGCAGGCGCGAGCACCCTAGGTCACAAAAGATTCAAGATGGCGACCAGGATTGCCCTCACCATCCCGGGAATGCCAGGAAGGTCGGCGTGCAGAGGTGGCCATCTTAGCCAGAATCAGAGCTACTGGGCAAAATGAGGTGAGCAGCAAAGGTCGCAGCCATCTGCGATCGAAGGGCGCAACAGCTCCTTAAGTGACTAGTGACTTGATGAAAGCTGCATTGGTAGCACTGAGGCTTGGTGCATCAATAGTGCCAATCCTCACGCTGAGGCAGGAATGCCAGAGCACAATATGTCAACGGTGCTTGTTCTCCATGTGTTGACAAATGGTGCATTGATGACGCTGGTGCTATATGCATTGACTGTGTTTTCAGTACCAAGGCTTGGTGCTTTTGTGCTGGCAGCTACAAAAAATGGCGCTTCTTATGACTAGGCCCCTAGGCTCTGTGGTGTATGCAAAGGACTTGCAATGCCTGAGAACTTTTTTCTGTTTACCTGACCTGCAAAAAGGTGGAGGGGCCCCAAGTCTGCTCCAACAAGGGGAGAGGCTTACTAGAGGCGCTCCTACTCAACTCAGCACCTGGGGAGCTAGAAGAAACTCTGCTCCGGGAGGTGACTGCAGCTCTTCAGATACTTATGCAGCAACTCCATTTCCAAGCTTTGGACTTCTGAGAGTACAGGGATATTCGGTCACAGTGGTAGCAGTTAGACTGATCATGATTTGGTCCTAGGCACCAGTAGCAGGTATCTTGTCCATCAGCAATGAACATTTTCCTAAGTAAATGCAGTCCTTGAAGCTGGTGAAGGTAGGCTTCTTCCTGTGGGTATTCTCTGTGAAGAAAGTTGTGTTTTTTGTTTTTTTTAAGAACATTAAGAAGAGGTGTTTGGGGGCTGCTGAGGCAGTGAGGCAGCATATCAAAAGAACTTAGAAAAAGAGATAGGGTACATGTCTGTGCTGATGCTCAGACAACAAAAGACTGAGGGGCTCAAGAAGCAACGCCTGCATGGGAATTCCACACGTGCTTAGTACAGCTAAAGCTTTACGAGCTAAGACAGAAGAGTGTTTATTGCTGTTGGATGATGTCACCACGTGTCTTTGCTAATTCAGCCCTGCTTGTTGAGGAAGAAAGTAAATTTAAAAGTTTGTGGTGTTCTCTTCACTTAAAAATTGTATGTGGTATTTTAAAACAATGTTTTAAAATTTAAAAAAGAAACAACCCTTTAGATCATAGAAATAAAATATACTTACATTACACATAGAGCAAAGGTCAACAAACTGTCTTATTTTATCTTCTATAAACCTTTCATAGAAGACAGCAAAGAACAGAATCTGTAATAAAATACATTTTGGTTTAGTAATCTATCTCTTCTGGAATAATTTCCAAGAAATAAATGACACTAAAAAATTATTCATGCTACAACATAAGCGTGAAATGTAAAGATAAAATTAAGTCAGCACCTGAAATAAGCCGATAGCTAACCAAAGAGCAGTGGAGACACCATATCTCAAAATGCGACTCCAAGGAGCTATGTAACTTGCTGAATTTCTTGTAAGACTGGAGGATGGGTTCATTAATGCCAGATTCGCAAAGCCAACAACCTAAGAAAAAAGTAGTAAAAAATAATACAGTCTCATATTTAGAGTAGAACAGGCAGAAAGCTAATATATTGCATAAAAGCAGATGGATTTGCCCCTGCCTCTTCACTTTAGTAGAGTTGTCACCATGACAGCTGAAGAACAATCATTGGACTATTCCACTGTGGGCTAAAGGGAAAACTTCTGCAATAATTTTTTTTTTTTTTTTTTTAACAACCAGAAAGGCAAAATTATTCTAAAGCATTTAATAAGATGAAATGTATCAATCTTTTATAATCATATGTAAAGGCTTGTAACCCTAACACAAGGTAAAGAAAAATCTTAGTACAAGCATAAGAACATAAGATATGCCATACTGGTTCAGATCAAAGGTCTATCAAGCCCAGCATCCTGGCAAGTATCTGGGAACTCCACTTGCACATCCCTAGATTTAAGTATAAAGTGAGTCAATTCAATAAGGGGTGGGCTGGATTATAGACTGTCGAGGGAGTGGGAGAGAAAGAATTAAGTTTAGAGGCAGGTACAGAGTTAAGCTTCAGAGAAATTTTTCATTTCCATTTCATTTTATATCCTGTTCTTTTCTAGAGAAGTCAGAGTAGCTGACATTAAGAAAATATACAAATACAGCAAAAATATACTATATTAAAATACAATAAGGCATTCAATTCAATTCATCCTCAATTACTAACGGGCCGATACAGTAAAGTCCGCGGGAGAGCGGGCATTGTGCGCGCGATTCTGAATTTAAATGAGGCCCGGTGGTAAAAAACAGGGAAAAGGAGGCGCTAGGGACACTAGCGCGTCCCTAGCGCCTCCTTTTGGACCGGAACGGCGGCTGTCAGCGGGTTTGACAGCCGACGCTCAATTTTGTCGGCGTCGGTTCTCGAGCCCGCTGACAGCCACGGACTCGGAAACCAGACGCCGGCAAAATTGAAAGTCCGGTTTTCAACCCGACAGCCGTGGGCCGACTTCAAATTTAAAAAAAAAATTTTATTTTTTTTTTACTTTTTTTACCCTTCGGGACCTCAGACTTAATATCGCCATGATATTAAGTCAGAGGGTGGACAGAAAAGCAGTTTTTACTGCTTTTCTGTGCACTTTCCCGGTGCCCGAAGAAATTAGCGCCTACCTTTGGGTAGGCGCTAATTTCTGAAAGCAAAATGTGCAGCTTGGCTGCATATTTTGTTTTCTGAATTGCGCGGGAATACCTAATAGGGCCATCAACATGCATTTGCATGTTGCGGGCGCTATTAGGTTTGGGGGATTGGATGCACGTTTTCGGCCCCTTACTGAGTAAGGGGTAACGCTAGCGCGTCGAAAACGCGCGTCCAATGGCAGGTTAACAGTGCGCTCCATCGGAGTGCACTGTACTGTATCGGCTGTAAATAAGCAAAAAACTACAAACACCTTCCCCCTTATCTATCTCAACCCCTCCCCCCTTCCCCCAGCAAGGTGGTGACACATGACTAGGGTTCTTCGTTTTCAGTTTCAACCAATTTTTACCCATAAATTCCTGGATTTTCCAAAAATAACAACCAGTTTAAACCAATTTTCACCCTAATTAAAGATTAAAGAGCAGCTCCAGAGCTGAAGATGCAGTGTCTCACAGCCTCCAGCAAATACTGGAAGCAAATGTGGGCAAAAGCATCTGCAGTGTCTCAAGTCCCAATCCTCCACCAGCAAAAGCAGCGCTGGCTCTCCAATGCCACCGCTATGGCATTTCAAGACCCACTTTCTCTTCCCCCCAGGCCGCCAAAGAGCCTGCTGCTTGGTGACACCAATGAAGCATTTGAAACATAGAAACATGACGGCCTATCCAGTTTGCCCATCCGTCCAATTAATTTAGCATTGTAATTCTCATCACTTCTTTAGACATCACCTGTATTTATCCTATGCTTTCTTGAATTCAGATACTGTTTTTGCTCTCCCACTTCCACTGGGAGGCTGTTCCACACATCCACCATCCTCTCTGTAAAGAAATATTTCCTAAGATTACTCCTGAATTTACCCCTTTCAACCTCATCTCATGACCCCTCATTCTAGAGCCTCCTTTCCATTGTAAAAGGCTCACCTCCTATGCATGGAACCCTTTGAGATATTGCAGATCTGCAAATGTAGGCGGCCACAAGTCAGAGGGATACCGAGGTGTCCGGCACCCAGGGGCCAATGCATTTCTGCCACCTTCCCCACAGCACTCCTCACCCCTCCCATGTCCTTCCTGTAGAAATGCTTAAAGTCACAGAAATTCACACTAACACAAATCCCAGAAAAGAAATGAACTGACAGGCTGTTGTGATCAGCCTATGCGGTGAAAACTTCCCTGTGCTCATTGAGATGCGGATCCCTTGTGTTACTAGGATGAAAGCTGACTTTACCATAAAAGTCCTTCATTGACCACCCTGTATCCAAGAGGAGCTGCAGTGTTACAAGAGTGGCATTATTCCTGCAGATGAAGAGAAGGTTGTAACTGTGCAAAATGAATCCAGTGTCTCCCATGCAAAAACATCTGCTAGAAGTAATGAAGAGAACTCAACCATAAAATGATTGCTCGCTTTTAAACAAGGAAAACAAGTGTAAGTGAATCATTTCTGAGCTCGGTATGGACGATTGTGATTTTTCTACCAACATGCCAGAAAAAAAAAAAGTTTAGTGTTTGACTAGAATCCTAATTTAAAAAAAAAATCCCATTCTCCAGCTGGTTAACAAACCATGCAAAATCCTATTCAGCTATTGGTGCCCCAAAGGTAAGAACGGGAGGACTAGAGAAAACATGATAGGGAAGGATCTCCTTGAAATAAGTGAGAAAAAAACCTATCCTGTAAGTGTGAGATATGGCTTCCGAGATTATTATCCGGGTTCTATCACACATGAGTTACAAATGAAATAAATTTGCATGTACCGTATTTCCACGCATATAACCCGCGGGTAATGTGCGTTTTTACCTACCCCGCATGCCCCCCGCGGGGTATAAACGTGGGCGGGTTATCCAGAAAAAATTTTACAACCAATAAAGTTTCCCGACTCTGAATAGGCTGCAGCTGAGAGGAGTCCGTCCTATCCCTGCGCCCGGCCGCTTCCTGATTGGTCGCGTGTTAAATCTAGGCCGCAGGCGGGTGGGCGCTTGTTCCAGGCGGCGGCGGGGGCGGGTGGACGCGCGTTAGTTCGAGACGGCCGGCGGGTGGTCGCGTGTTAAATCTAGGCCGGGTCGCACAGGCGCGCATTCATTCACTGCCGGTGGGGGCAGCCCCCACCGGCAGTGAATGAATGCGCGCCGAAAGCAGCTTGTTCCAGGCGGCGGTGGCGGGTGGACGCGCGTTAGTTCGAGGCGGGTGGTCGCGTGTTAAATCTAGGCCGGGTCGCTCAAGGCAATCTAGGCCGGGTCGCTCAAGGCAGTCACATGCCGTGACGTCACGGCATGTGACTGCCTTGAGCATCGAATCGCAGGGGTCGCATTCATTCACTGCCGGTGGGGGCTGGGGCAGCCCCCACCGGCAGTGAATGAATTCATTCATCCAGGCGGAGGAGCCGGCTGCTTTCAGCTGCCGCTGCCGGCTGCTTTCGGCGCTCAAGGCAGTAGCGGCGAAAGCAGCCGGCTCCTCCGCCTGGATGAATGAATGCGACCCCTGCGATTCGATGCTCAAGGCAGTCACATGCCGTGACGTCACGGCATGTGACTGCCTTGAGCGACCCGGCCTAGATTGCCTTGAGCGACCCGGCCTAGATTTAACACGCGACCACCCGCCTCGAACTAACGCGCGTCCACCCGCCACCGCCGCCTGGAACAAGCTGCTTTCGGCGCGCATTCATTCACTGCCGGTGGGGGCTGCCCCCACCGGCAGTGAATGAATGCGCGCCTGTGCGACCCGGCCTAGATTTAACACGCGACCACCCGCCGGCCGTCTCGAACTAACGCGCGTCCACCCGCCCCCGCCTGGAACAAGCGCCCACCCGCCCGCGGCCTAGATTTAACACGCGACCACCCGGCTCCCGCCGCCCGCCTGGACCCACGCGGCCCTCCGACAGGTATTTAAAAATTTATTTTTTTTTTGAATTGCGGGTTATATGAGGAGGCGGGGTATATTAAAACTTTTTTTCATAAATCTTGAAAACCTGCGGGTTATGTGTGTGGGCGGGTTATATACGTGGGCGGGTTATTGTCGTGGAAATACGGTAATAGAGGCAGTACATACATATCTATCACATGTATATTCATTGTGGATATTCTCAAAATCTGACTGACCAGTCGGGGGAGGATTCGAGAACAGGTTTAGGAACCACTCCTATACAGCATTCATTATAGCTCAAAGTTCTCCTGAAATTTATGTGATAGCACTTTTCTTGAACAGACAAATAGCTTTAAGTATCAGACCCTTGTGTGTGAGCTTCCCAGCCTAGGTTGGACACATTTATTATCAAAACATTTTGGTGAGAAGGATTTTGTAAAGGCAAACCTTTGGTCAGACTGGAATGAAGGCAGGAAGCCTCTGAACTGTCCTGTAACACAAATGTGCTCCTTTTGTCTTTGAATGGAACTTTTAAGTTCCACTGCGCTTGTCTCAGATGGAGACATGCCATGAAGTAACATGAATTGTAAGTGCCATATGATCCAATATCTTTACCACGTCCCAAGCTGATGTCAGCCAACTCTGAGAAACTCCCTTTACCATGAATATTATTTCTATGATTCATCCAGCACCTAGATGGTGTTGCATATGGATTTGTTTATTCCTATCTCAGATGTGCTCTTGATCAGCCAATTGTCCAAGTATGGAAACATATGAATCCCCAGCCTGAGCAGAAATGCTGCAATGACTGCTAGACATTTTGTAACTAAACATAGAGGCAATTCAAGCCCAAAGGTCGATACATGGTACTGGAAGCAATACCAGTAGTTCCCTACTACAAATCTGAGAAACATCCTAGTCAAAGGAATCATCCCTAGGTTTATATATCCTTGAGATCCAGAAAGCATAGTCAGTCTCCTTGTTTAAAAGTGGAGTAATGGAGTCCAAGGAAATAATCTTATATTTTTCCTTTAGGAGAAATTTGTTCAAGTCCCTTATAGCTAGGATGGGATGGATATATTCCAATTTTTTTGGGAACCAGGAAATACTTTGAGTACAATTACTGCTCCCTTTCCTGCAGTGAAACAAGTTTTACAGCTTTGGTTGTTAAGAGGGAGAAGAGTTTTGTGTCTAGTAAATCCAGATGAGGAAAGGGAAATAATTACCCCTTTCACAGGCAATTTGGAGGGTTCTTCAATAGACATAATGTAGCTCTCCTTTAAAATCTGTAGAACCCAGCTGTGAGGCTAATGTTTTATGCAAACCCTAGGGGTAGATTAATCAACTAAGAGCTCTGGATTCAGCCAAAAAACAATACCTGCAGGTGGCTGCGGGTGGCTACAGCTGCATCTGAAGCACTGAATAATGGGCTTTAATTATATTCACTGCTTCTTTAACTTTATCCCCAAAGTTTAATTAGATCCACTGCAGGGTGTATTTGTAAGCCTATCCTGTACATCTTCTCTAAAGCTTGAGGCTTGCAACTGTACACTGTGAGCACCAATAGCCATGGCAAATGCTCTCAAAGCCATTTCAAAGTATCTTAAAGCAAATGAAGCAGATGTGTTCCACACCTCTTACTGATTTCAGAAGATGAACAAATTCATTTTACGTTTTTGGAGGGATAAACTCACAATTTCTATGCCCCTTCCAGAATGGAGTGTATTCATTCCACCAAGAAGGATGCTATGCGGGAACAAAGTATAGAGTCGTGAAAGAATCTTCCAGTGAAGGTCAAAGGTCTGGGAATCACACCCCAGGGTTCTGAACAATGAGACTTGGATTTCATGGCCATTTTCCAGGCCAGTTTCAATCACCAAAAATGGTTAGGTAACTAAACTTTGTTGATATTGGAGGTGTCTGGACACATTTGTTGTTCACCTTTTTTCCAAAAGGAAGTATGGCTAATAAGAGTCTCACACATTCTCTTCTCTACATCCTGTAGTAATGGATGGGCACTGCCATGGAGTCATTAGAGGCATCAAGGTACATGAGGAGGCTTAGTAGTGATGCCCTAGGTTTATCCTTCACCTCTAAATTAAAGGGAATGTTCTCAACTATTTTTTGCACAAACACTGGTAAGGAATGATCTCTGAAAATAACTTGTTCTAGGCCCAAGGAGTGGAAGGTTCTGTGGTGTGGCCAGAATATTCTTCAGACCTGTGAATAGAACTCCAGGACTCTTCAAATAAGACACTCAGAATACAGCTGGAGCTGAAATCTGAGAAGGCATGACCCTTTAGCTATAACAGACCTCTTCAAATACTCTAGGTATCATGGTCAAGTGATACTTTTCAACAGAAGAGGTTTCCTTCTCCAAAGTTATTGGGCTCCATTTCAGAGCACACTACATCAAAGTCAAGTCTTTGTAAAAGGGCACTGATACCAGAACATAAGAACATGCCATACTGGGTCAGACCAAGGGTCCATCAAGCCCAGCATTCTGTTTCCAACAGTGGCCAATCCAGGCCATAAGAACCTGGCAAGTACCCAAAAACTAAGTCTATTCCATGTTACCACTGCTAATGGCAGTGGCTATTCTCTAAGTGAACTTAATAGCAGGTCATGGACTTCTCCTCCAAGAACTTATCCAATCCTTTTTTAAACACAGCTATACTAACTGCACTAACCACTTTCCTCTGGCAACAAATTCCAGAGTTTAATTGTGCGTTGAGTAAAAAAGAACTTTCTCCGATTAGTTTTAAATGTGCCCCTTGCTAACTTCATGGAGTGCCCCCTAGTGTTTCTACTATCCGAAAGAGTAAATAACTGATTCACATCTACCCGTTCTAGACCTCTCGTGATTTTAAACACCTCTATCATATCCCCCCTCAGTCGTCTCTTCTCCAAGCTGAAAAGTCCTAACCTCTTTAGTCTTTCCTCATAGGGGAGTTGTTCCATTCCCCTTATCATTTTGGTAGCCCTTCTCTGTACCTTCTCCATCGCAATTATATCTTTTTTGAGATGCGGCGACCAGAATTGTACACAGTATTCAAGGTGCGGTCTCACCATGGAGCGATACAGAGGCATTATGACATTTTCCGTTTTATTCACCATTCCCTTTCTCATAATTCCCAACATTCTGTTTGCTTTTTTGATTGCCGCAGCACACTGAACCGACGATTTCAATGTGTTATCCACTATGACACCTAGATCTCTTTCTTGGGTTGTAGCACCTAATATGGAACCCAACATTGTGTAATTATAGCATGGGTTATTTTTCCCTATATGCATCACCTTGCACTTATCCACATTAAATTTCATCTGCCATTTGGATGCCCAATTTTCCAGTCTCACAAGGTCTTCCTGCAATTTATCACAATCTGCTTGTGATTTAACTACTCTTAACAATTTTGTGTCATCAGCAAATTTAATTATCTCACTCGTCGTATTTCTTTCCAGATCATTTATAAATATATTGGAAAGTAAGGGTCCCAATACAGATCCCTGAGGCACTCCACTGTCCACTCCCTTCCACTGAGAAAATTGTCCATTTAATCCTACTCTCTGTTTCCTGTCCTTTAGCCAGTTTGCAATCCATGAAAGGACATCGCCACCTATCCCATGACTTTTTACTTTTCCTAGAAGCCTCTCATGAGGAACTTTGTCAAACGCCTTCTGAAAATCCAAGTATACTATATCTACCGGTTCACCTTCATCCACATGTTTATTAATTCCTTCAAAAAAGTGAAGCAGATTTGTGAGGCAAGACTTGCCCTGGGTAAAACCATGCTGACTTTGTTCCATTAAACCATGTCTTTCTATATGTTCTGTGATTTTGATGTTTAGAACACTTTCCACTATTTTTCCTGGCACTGAAGTCAGGCTAACCGGTCTGTAGTTTCCCGGATCGCCCCTGGAGCCCTTTTTAAATATTGGGGTTACATTTGCTATTCTCCAGTCTTCAGGTACAATGGATGATTTTAATGATAAGTTACAAATTTTTACTAATAGGTCTGAAATTCCATTTTTTAGTTCCTTCAGAACTCTGGGGTGTATACCATCCGGTCCAGGTGATTTACTACTCTTCAGTTTGTCAATCAGGCCTACCACATCTTCTAGGTTCACCGTGATTTGATTCAGTCCATCTGAATCATTACCCATGAAAACCTTCTCCATTACAGGTACCTCCCCAACATCCTCTTCAGTAAAAACCAAAGCAAAGAAATCATTTAATCTTTCCGTGATGGCCTTATCTTCTCTAAGTGCCCCTTTAACCCCTCGATCATCTAACGGTCCAACTGACTCCCTCACAGGCTTTCTGCTTCGGATATATTTTAAAAAGTTTTTACTGTGAGTTTTTGCATCCACAGCCAACTTCTTTTCAAATTCTCTCTTAGCCTGTCTTATCAATGTCTTACATTTAACTTGCCAACGTTTATGCTTTATCCTATTTTCTTCTGTTGGAACCTTCTTCCAATTTTTGAATGAAGATCTTTTGGCTAAAATAGCTTCTTTCACCTCCCCTTTTAACCATGCCGGTAATCGTTTTGCCTTCTTTCCACCTTTCTTAATGTGTGGAATACATCTGGACTGTGCTTCTAGAATGGTATTTTTTAACAATGACCACGCCACTTGGACATTTTTTTACTTTTGTAGCTGCTCCTTTCAGTTTTTTTCTAACAATTTTTCTCATTTTATCAAAATTTCCCTTTTGAAAGTTTAGCAAAAGAGCCTTGGATTTGCACACTGTTCCTCTTCCAGTCATTAAATCAAATTTGATCATATTATGATCACTATTGCCAAGCGGCCCCACCACAGTTACCTCTCTCACCAAGTCCTGTGCTCCACTGAGAATTAGATCTAAAATTGCTCCCTCTCTCGTTGGTTCCTGAACCAATTGCTCCATAAAGCTATCATTTATTCCATCCAGGAACGTTATCTCTCTAGCGTGACCCGATGATACATTTACCCAGTCAATATTGGGGTAATTGAAGTCTCCCATTATTACTGCACTACCAATTTGGTTAGCTTCCCTAATTTCTCTTAGCATTTCACTGTCAGTCTCACCATCTTGACCAGGTGGACTGTAGTATACCCCTATCACTATAGTCTTCCCCGACACACAAGGGATTTCTACCCATAAAGATTCAATTTTGTATTTAGTCTCATGCAGGATGTTTATCCTGTTGGACTCTATGCCATCCCGGACATAAAGCGCCACACCTCCTCCGAGTGCTCCTCTCTGTCATTGCGATATAATTTTTACCCCGGTATAGCACTGTCCCATTGGTTATCCTCTTTCCACCATGTCTCTGAGATGCCAATTAAGTCTATGTCATCATTCACTGCTATATATTCTAATTCTCCCATCTTACTTCTTAGACTTCTGGCATTAGCATACAAACATTTCAAAGTGTGTTTTTTGTTTGTATTTTCATTCTGCTTTTTAATTGATAGGGATAAGTTAGAATTTTTTAGCTCAGGTGAGTTTTTAGTTACAGGCTCTTGGACTACTTTTCGTATTATTGGAACCTCACTGTCAGGATGCCCTAATTCTAATGCATCATTAGTATCCTTTAAAGATACCTCTCTCCGAACCATGCGCTGCTGAGCGACTGTCGGCTTTCCCCTTTGTTCTAGTTTAAAAGCTGCTCTATCTCCTTTTTAAAGGTTGAAATCTCCAAGCATAATTAGGGGATCTCTCAGAACAGGAAGTCGCTGGTTTACTAAATCTGTGAAAAATACATGTTTATGCTCATTTGGCCCATATACATTACACACAGTAACTTCTTGACTTTGAATTTTACCAACTAAAATCAAATATCTACCTATTGGGTCACTAATTTGTTGAAGCAGTTGAAATGTTAACATTTTATGTACCAAAACTGCCACTCCTGCCTTCTTCCCCATTGCAGGCACAAAGATATATTGCCCCACCCAACTTCTTTGGAGTTTTTAATGACTTCTGATAGCAGATACCTCCGGCAGGACTTGCTACTATTTTTTGCTGCTAACTATGGATTTCACTGGCATTAGCACACATTTTAGCAAATGCCGCTCACCTGTAAAGTCAGACTGCTACTGAATATAAACATCACCTGCCACCAAATTTCTCTTAAACATATAGGATATGACGAAGAAACAAAAATCAAATTGTCAGCCAGCCAAGCATTGTAATTAAGTTCACGCCCTTTTTCGAACCTGCGCAGTTCAAACATTTGATTTAATGCATCCAAATTCCTCATAATACCATCACATGGAACAACAGAAAAAATGTAACTCCACCATCGAATAAAATGTAGGCAACTTCTGAGCAGGTAAATTAGGTCAGCTCATCCACAAATTTCTTAGCTTCGTTTTTTCAAAAACACAAATGGTGCCATTTCTCCATACGCGCAAGATGGGCTGGGATTGTAATGCAATTCTGACCTGCTTTACAGCTAGCTGAGCACATATCGGGCAAAATTCTTTTCTCTTCATGGACACTTTAAATGAAAAGTCTTGAAAAATCTT
Source organism: Rhinatrema bivittatum (assembly GCF_901001135.1). Classification (NCBI taxonomy): domain Eukaryota; kingdom Metazoa; phylum Chordata; class Amphibia; order Gymnophiona; family Rhinatrematidae; genus Rhinatrema; species Rhinatrema bivittatum. The sequence goes on along the minus strand of NC_042616.1, from coordinate 707,310,690 downwards.
TATCTGAGCTGAGTTATACTGTAAATATGTAGCTTTCTGCGATGCTTGCCAAATGGCCTTGTTTATGAATAAAGTTATATATCTTCACAATTACAATTCACGGCTTCATTTTGCCTACTTTTTTCATTCCCAATCTATGAGCTCTTTCTATGACCAAAGCATTTTTCAATTCTGGAAGGCCCAGCGCATCAAGGATCCATTCAGTAAGCAGGCCTGTCAGTTTATGCTCTTCAATTGCCTCTGGAAACCCTAGAAAACACAGGTTATTGTGCCATGATCTGTTTTCAAGTTCATTAATTTTTTCTTCCTGTGCCTCAACTAGTTTCTCCAGCTTGCATATTTCCCTCACATTCCCCAGTGTGTTATCTTCCACTATTGAAACGCGGCTCTCCAGGGTTTCTAGTCTTGGCCAGATATCACTAAAATATAATTTAAGCTCAGCAATTTGAGTTGCAATAGCTTCTAACTTGCCTGAAATTGCCATTGTTACTGCCATGGATATTGCTGCGACTGCATTGTCATCCAATGGGTACTATTGAGACTTGTCTGTTGTCTTGTCATCCCCAGTCTTGTTTTTTTTTCTCTCTCACTGGTTTAGCTGGCTTTCCAATGGGCAATTTATGCATATATTTATCGATGCTCATAAGAACAAGCTAGCCAAAGTCTTATAAAGCAAAATTGCTTACCTTGTAATAGGTGTTATCCCAGGACAGCAGGATGTAGTCCTCACATATGGGTGACGTCTCTGACAGAGTCCTATCACAGAAAACTATCTGTCAAAGTTTTTAGAAACTTTTGTCTGGCATACTGAGCCCACTGAGCATGCCATGATCCCTCGAGCCACAGGGATCTCCCTTCAGTCTCATGTATAGCAATAAGCGTTAGAAAAAATAAAATAATAAAATGTATCGGACCCAACTCCGCGGGGTGGCGGGTGGGTTTTGTGAGGACTACATCCTGCTGTCCTGGGATAACACCTATTACAAGGTAAGCAATTTTGCTTTATCCCAGGACAAGCAGAATGCTATTCCTCACATATGGGTGATTAGCAAGCTATAGGCTGTGTCAATTTGTAGAGGACCAACATGGAAGTATTGTTGGGAAAATTGTAGGCAGCCTAGATCACAGTAGGTTGGATATAGAAGGAATTGGGACTAGGTTGGAAACAAGTTCTTTAAGACAGATTGTCCGTAGGCTGAATCCTGTCGCCCTTCTTTGTCCAAACAGTAATGAGTTGCAAAAGTGTGAAGAGAACTCCATGTTGCAGCTTTACATATGTCAGCTATTGGCACTGAACGATAGTGTGCTACTGAGGTTGACATTGCTCTTACTGAATGCGCCTTTACTCGTCCTTGGAGAGGAAGGCCTGCTTTTTCATAGCAGAACTCTATACAATCTGCTAGCCAATTTCAGAGGCTTTTAACCAGGCCCAACGGCGTGCACTGATCCCCGAAGCTGCAACCCTTGAAGATGTTTCGAAGCTGTCATATGCAGCACGGACCTCATGTTTTCAAGCTTCTAGTCCTTTATGGACAATTGCCTGAACTGCATCTTGATATTGCTGAGGTAGGGAATCAGTGAGCTGCTGCATTTGTTTCCAGAGATTCCTCTGGTATTGCGTCATACAGAGTTGGTAAGACGCTATCCTGGAGTTAAGCATTGCTCTTTGGAAGACTTTCCTTCTTAGAGAGTCTAGGAATCGATGATCCTTCCCCGGTGGTGTAGACAAATGAGGTCGTACTCTTTTAGATTTTTTCTGAGTCAACTCGACCACTACTGACTGGTGTGGTAGTTGTGCCTTTTGATAACCAGGGACATGCTGTACGAGATATGTGGTGTCCATTCTCCTGTTGACTGGCGGATTGGAACATGGATGTTCCCACAATATGGGGTACATTTTAAAAGACAGCGCGCGCGCGTACTTTTGTTCGGGCATCAGGCGCAAACAAAAGTACAATGGATTTTATAAGATACGCGCGTAGCCCGTGTATCTTATAAAATCCAGGGTCAGCGCGCACAAGGGGGTGCACATTTGTGCAACTTGCGCGCCGAGCCCTACGCGCGATGCCCGTTCCCTCCGAGGCCGCTCCAATTTCGGAGCGGCCTCGGAGGGAACTTTCCTTCCACCCCCCTGCACCTTCCCCTACCTAACCCACCCCTCCGGGCCTATCTAGACCCCCCCCCCTACCTTTACCCAAAAAGTTACTACTGCCTTCGGGCAGTAGTATCTTATGCGTGCCGGCGCAGCAGACCCCGACACAGGCCGCTGTGTCAGGGCACTCGGCCACGCCCCCGGACCGCCGACATGCCCCCGAACACGCCCCCAATCTGACACCACGCCCCCTGGCCACGCCCCCGACCACCCCTTTTTGCAAGCCCCGTGACTTATGCTCATCCCGGGGCTTGCGTGCGCCGCCGAGCCTATGCGTTACTCTTTTAAAATCCGGCCCTATATGTTGTACGTCTAGTAGGACCTCGTGGATAGGAATGGCTAGGACTTCCTTGGGTGGATCCACAAATTGGAGAACTTCTAATGTGTGTTGTCTTGTACCCTCCTCAGACACTAATTTAAAAGGGATTGTGTCTGCCATATCTTTTATGAAGATGGTGAAGGATAAGTCTTCTGGTGGGGACTTTTTTCTTCCTTCAGGAGGAGATGGTTCAGACATGAAACTTTCCGAGGAGGAATCTGTATTTCTATCCTCCCAGGAGTCATATGGTGCATGTTTGGAAGGAGAAGTAGGAGAAGACCTCGGTGGTACTGATGGAATCACTGGTCTGAAAAGTCCTGAAGGTCCTGGTTGAGGTTCATTGAATGACCAAAAGTATCTCCTATATCTGCTGGCTTAGCAGGAATAGGTTGAGATGGCATAGCACCAATGAGGGCATCGAGTTTTTCCATGAGCGGTTTAAAAATCGAAACATCTGGTTGCATTGGAGTCCCCGGTATGGGTACTGGCATTGGGAACGGCATCGGAAATGTTGATGGCGATGGCATTGGCAATGGTGCTGGTCCCGGCATCTGTGCTTGTCCTGTCTTTGGGGATGGCCCCGGCATCGGCAATGGTGTCGGCTTCGGCGAGGGTATCAGTATCGGAGGAGTCATCTGTGTCGATGGTCAGTATTCTTGAAGCGCCTCTTGCACCGCCTGGTGGATGAATCCGCTCAGGTCCTCCGTAATAGCTGATGCAGGCAGAGCAGCTATACGTGGTGGCAATGAAGGCATCATCGGCTCTACCACAGGGCCCTGTGGTGGCTCGATGTCCGGCACCTCTAGGGGTGGGGAACGCCTTGGTGTAGAAGGCGTCGGTGTCTCTTGTAGGTGAGGTCTCTTGGTTCCAGGCTGCTATGGTGATAACAGGGCCTCCGGAATAGAAGAATGTCGATGCCGATGTTTTATACGATGTTCTGTGGCTTTTTCAAGCCCAGACGTTGACTTCATCGATGCCGCAGACGGGGGTCGGTGATGACCAGTCTCCCGAGCCCTCCAGTCGACGCTTTTTAATAACCAGCTTTTTCGATGCTCCGGCCGGAGACGAATGGGTGGACGTCGACGTAGAAGGTAATAGCTGGATGAGGAAAAGGTGTTCCATCTTTTCCTGACATGCTTTTCGACCTTTAGAGGTCATTTCCGCACATTTTGGGCACGACGAGACGTCATGGGATTGACCCAAACAAAGTACACACTCAAGGTGTGGATTAGTAATCAACATCGTTCGAATACATTTGGGACATTTTTTAAAACCGGTAGCCATGACAACCGAGACAGCCATCGATGGTTATCTGACTAAAAATTTTGTGAACTCAGAACATAAGAAAATGCCATACTGGGTCAGACCAAGGGTCCATCAAGCCCAGCATCCTGTTTCCAACAGTGGCCAATCCAGGCCATAAGAACCTGGCAAGTACCCAAAAACTAAGTCTATTCAATGTAACCATTGCTAATGGCAGTGGCTATTCTCTAAGTGAACTTAATAGCAGGTAATGGACTTCTCCTCCAAGAACTTATCCAATCCTTTTTTAAACACAGCTATACTAACTGCACTAACCACATTCTCTGGCAACAAATTCCAGACTTTAATTGTGCGTTGAGTAAAAAAGAACTTTCTCCGATTAGTTTTAAATGTGCCCCATGCTAACTTCATGGAGTGGCCCCTAGTGTTTCTACTATCCGAAAGAGTAAATAACTGATTCACATCTACCCGTTCTAGACCTCTCATGATTTTAAACACCTCTATCATATCCCCCCTCAGTCGTCTCTTCTCCAAGCTGAAAAGTCCTAACCTCTTTAGTCTTTCCTCATAGGGGAGTTGTTCCATTCCCCTTATCATTTTGGTAGCCCTTCTCTGTACCTTCTCCATCGCAATTATATCTTTTTTGAGATGCGGCGACCAGAATTGTACACAGTATTCAAGGTGCGGTCTCACCATGGAGCGATACAGAGGCATTATGACATTTTCCGTTTTATTCACCATTCTTTTTCTAATAATTCCCAACATTCTGTTTGCTTTTTTGACTGCCGCAGCACACTGCATCGACGATTTCAATGTGTTATCCACTATGACACCTAGATCTCTTTCTTGGGTTGTAGTACCTAATATGGAACCCAACATTGTGTAATTATAGCCTGGGTTATTTTTCCCTATATGCATCACCTTGCACTTATCCACATTAAATTTCATCTGCCATTTGGATGCCCAATTTTCCAGTCTCACAAGGTCTTCCTGTAATTTATCACAATCTGCTTGTGATTTAACTACTCTGAACAATTTTGTGTCATCTGCAAATTTGATTATCTCACTCGTCGTATTTCTTTCCAGATCATTTATAAATATATTGAACAGTAAGGGTCCCAATACAGATCCCTGAGGCACTCCACTGTCCACTCCCTTCCACTGAGAAAATTGCCCATTTAATCCTACTCTCTGTTTCCTGTCTTTTAGCCAGTTTGCAATCCATGAAAGGACATCGCCACCTATCCCATGACTTTTTACTTTTCCTAGAAGCCTCTCATGAGGAACTTTATCAAACGCCTTCTGAAAATCCAAGTATACTATATCTACCGGTTCACCTTTATCCACATGTTTATTAACTCCTTCAAAAAAGTGAAGCAGATTTGTGAGGCAAAACTTGCCCTGGGTAAAGCCATGCTGACTTTGTTCCATTAAACCATGTCTTTCTATATGTTCTGTGATTTTGATGTTTAGAACACTTTCCACTATTTTTCCTGGCACTGAAGTCAGGCTAACCGGTCTGTAGTTTCCCGGATCGCCCCTGGAGCCCTTTTTAAATATTGTGGTTACATTTGCTATCCTCCAGTCTTCAGGTACAATGGATGATTTTAATGATAAGTTACAAATTTTTACTAATAGGTCTGAAATTTCATTTTTTAGTTCCTTCAGAACTCTGGGGTGTATACCATCCAGTCCAGGTGATTTACTACTCTTCAGTTTGCCAATCAGCCCTACCACATCTTCTAGATTCACCGTGATTTGATTCAGTCCATCTGAATCATTACCCATAAAAACCTTCTCCATTACGGGTACCTCCCCAACATCCTCTTCAGTATACACCGAAGCAAAGAAATCATTTAATCTTTCCGCGATGGCCTTATCTTCTCTAAGTGCCCCTTTAACCCCTCGATCATCTAACGGTCCAACTGACTCCCTCACAGGCTTTCTGCTTCGGATATATTTAAAAATGTTTTTACTGTGAGTTTTTGCATCTACAGCCAACTTCTTTTCAAATTCTCTCTTAGCCTGTCTTATCAATGTCTTACATTTAACTTGCCAATGTTTATGCTTTATCTTATTTTCTTCTGTTGGATCCTTCTTCCAATTTTTGAATGAAGATCTTTTGGCTAAAATAGCTTTTTTCACCTCCCCTTTTAACCATGTCGGTAATCGTTTTGCCTTCTTTCCACCTTTCTTAATGTGTGGAATACATCTGGACTGTGCTTCTAGAATGATATTTTTTTTAACAATGACCACGCCTCTTGGACATTTTTTACTTTTGTAGCTGCTCTTTTCAGTTTTTTTCTAACAATTTTTCTCATTTTATCAAAGTTTCCCTTTTGAAAGTTTAGCACGAGAGTCGGAAACAAAAATTCTACTCACCGGCCAGTGGTTGAAGAGAGACCCCGATGTGGGGATGAGAAAAGAGTGATATTTTAATCTGTTTTTTAGACAGAATTGTGTGAAAAAAATTCACACAGGGCTCCTGCTCCGCGATGCTAACTGCAGCGCGGAAAAACTAAGACTGAAGGGAGACCCCTGTGGCTCGAGGGATCATGGCATGCTGGGCATGCTCAGTGGGCTCAGTGTGCCAGTCAAAAGTTTCTAAAAACTTTGACAGAAAGTTTTCCGTGATAGGGCTCCGCCAGTGACGTCACCCATATGAGGACTAGCATCCTGCTTGTCCTGGGATAAAAGCTATAACAGCATGGGTGCCTCTAATACTGGTCAGAATCAGGGGTTGGCACCTGGAGCCCAGGTTGAAGCATCCTCCTGGGATCACTGCATCACATGACTCCTGATTTTGATTATTTTTATTGTCCCTCACCTTCAGCTTGTGAGAAATGTTGGGTTAAACTGAATAAATAAACTTTAGTTTTGATTGGATAGCACTATGAGGCTAGGAATCCTTGGCCTTATATTTCTGGATGGTTAAGTGCTCTTTTTGAACAACCAGAAAAGGAGCAGAGAAGGATGTTTTCAAAAAAGCAGGACCCTCCTGAAAGACATTCCCACAGGACTTCTTAATAGGAAGGAGATGAGAGTCAAAAGAATGAAAAGGGATTTCAGTCTTGGTCACGGTATCCACCACCTTGTCTTCAAAGAAGATTCTATCTTATGCTAAGGCATCTGATCTAACCTCTTCATCACTAACTGTTAAGATGCATGCATCGGCTTCTGCTCTGACCTGGAGCTTTTAACATGAAACTGCTGAAAGATGAACCAAGGCAGCACATGGGTCATGCAAACATAAAAAAAAAACCCAACCTATGGGGTTATTTTCAGATCACGAGAAATATGTATAGAGAAAAAAAAGTATGTGTGTATAGGCAAAAAAAAAATGAAGAAACATAGCTATAAGACAATAGAGAGAGAAGAAAAATAAAAAATATAAATATTATAATCACATACCTCCAAAAAGAAAAGAACAGAAAGCACTTGGAAGAGAGGATTTATTTTCCTCACAGTTTGAATATCATTCCATTCATTTGCAATAAAGTATGTTCTCCATATGCTCACAGGTGTAGCAGCACTTTTAATACCACCTTCTCCTGTACAAAAAGAATCAAACAGTAAATAAAGCACTGCTATAGATTTTTGTGGAAGTTAGAAAACAATATAAGATTATTATTTAACAAATTTCATTGTTACCTTCAATCGATTTAAAAACTTTTCCTTTTGGTCTCTCCCAGTCAATGAAAAATACATCTACAGAAAGTTGTGATGTGAGCTGGTGCAGAAACTGCAATGCCTACAGATGTCATATAAAATTAATTAAAAAACTGAAATAGGATTAGAAGATATTTACTAACTATAAGTGCATTTTAGGTATTTCACAAAAGAATTTCTTTGTCAGGGGACATAAAAAGCACACAAATGAGACATGGGCCAGGTAGCATACTAGCTAAATCTCCAAAATATAAAGGTGGATGAGATAGCCTATATCACAGACAGTCAGTAATAGGCAGAAGGGTCAGTTAGCATACAGGTAAAGCTCATATAGGGAAGTCATATCAAAATAAATAACTCCATAAAAGTGATCTATATAGATATTTTTTTCTATCTTATAGTTTCCATGATAGCATGAGCTTTCATTTACAACTACTCAGGGATTATTTTCCCTATTTATATTTTTATTTATTTAACTCTTTTCTATACCAACATTCATGATCATTACCATATCACATCGGTTTACAAAGAACAAGGTGTTATAACTTTAACAAACCATTTAAACAAGAAGCAAAGTTACAATCAAGAAGGTGGAATAAACTTAGGGGCTAAGATAGCCGGAAACATAGGATAGAGGAAGACAGTTAAAGCAAAATTAAAAATTTTTTTTAAAGTGTTTTAAAAATACTTATTAGATGGTTCCTAGCTGCATATATAGCGAAGTGTGGCTAAAGGGCCATTTGCATGTTTTGGAGAGTTTAAGGGAAGGCTTGAAGGAATAGCCAGGTCTTGAGTTTTTTCCGAAATGTTAGATGGCAGGGCTCCAGTCTGAGGTCTGTGGGCATATTATTCCAAATGGCAAGACACGCTGTCAAGAATGCCCAGTCTTTAATCACTGTATGGCGTGTGGCTTTGGTTGGGGGGGGGGGGGGGGGGCTTGCAGAGTTCCTTTGTACGCTTCTCTGATGGGTCTAGTAGAGGTGTAGAATCTGAATGGGATTTCAAGGTCGAGTTGTAGTTGTTTGTGGATGGTTTTGTGTATTATGGTGAGGGACTTGTGTAGGATTCTGTAATTTACTGGAAGCCAGTGTAAGCTCCGGAGGATGGGTGTGATGTGTTCTCCGCGGTTGGTGTTAGTCAAGATTCTAGCCGCAGCGTTCTGGAGCATCTGTAGTGGTTTGGTGTTGGAGATGGGGAGTCCAAGGAGGAGAGCGTTGCAGTAATCTATTTTGGCAAAGAGTGGGGATGAGAAAAGTGCCACTGCAATGACAGTCCACAACTGGGAACCTGCAATCGGGTGCTCTAAGCATTGCATGATGAATAAGACTCCTCTAACCCTGGGAATACTATCTGGGTCCTCCAGATAATTTTAGTAGTATTCAGTTATGGTCTAGTGTTTACATCTAACTACACCATATGGTGATTACTGAACCTGGCTCCCTAGCTGTTCATGTTTTTTATAGATAGCCTTACAAAACACACACTTTTGTGTTTTTCACCCTTAGCTTTGTTTGTTGGGAATAACAGCCAATTTAACCAGAGTTGCTTACCTGTAACAGGTGTTCTAGGACAACAGGATGTTAGTCCTCACACGTGGGTGACATCATCAAATGGAGCCCGGCACGGAAAACTTATGTCAAAGTTTCTAGAAACTTTGACCGACACTCTGAGCCTACCCAGCATGCCACTATCCATGCAGGGTCCCTCTTCAGTCCCTTAATACTTGGGACCATCAACAATTGGGTCCCAAAAATCACAGAGAGTGGGAAGGAGAGTACCTACTAAGTGAGTTACTCAGAGGAATAGGTTTCTTATTATGCATGGCACAGAAAACCAGAATCAAGATTTTAAAACAAATCTTTTGCTTTACTGGAAGCCAATGCAACGAACATAACACTAACGAAATATGATCTCGTAAACAACTTGAAACCACTTATGCCTCTGTGTTCAATAGCAATTGTAATGGTCGGAGTTGACAATCAGGGAGACCAATGTATAATGTGTTACAAAAGTCTATACTAGACAATATAAATGATCGTATGACTATCCTAAAATCATCCCTCTAAGATATATTTTAACTCTTGCAGTTTATGTAATTTGAAACCCCCTGATCTAACGATTCTCTTCAAATGAAGACAAAAAGTGAAAGCAGAATCAAGTGCTATATCAAGTTCCTTACAGTCTGGGAAAAGGGAATTATGGTACCTCCTAATAAGATCCCTGAAGGTGGAGCCAGGGTAGATGATAGAGTAATTCACATGGCTTCAGTTTCGGAAATATTCAGCAGAAAATTATTCTCCTGCATCCAAATATTAACAGTCTCTAGAAATATTAACAAAAGTAGCATCTAAGGATGTAATAACAGGAAACATGAGCCATATGTCATCTGCATACACTTTGAAGATAGTACCCAAATTCTCTAATACATACAAAGAGGTCATAAGAAGATGTTAAACAGGGTTGCCAAGAATGACGAGCCCTGTGGCACTCTCCATCGCACTGGCATCCATGACGAGACCTGCAAACCTAATCACACTTGCTGTAATCGACTGTCAGGAAGGACGTAGACCACTGTAAAACTTTACTGTCAATCCCCAATTGCTCTAAGCAATGTAGCAAAATGAGATGACTCACTGAATCAAAGGCTCCAGCTATATCTAATATTATTATAATTATAGCTTGGCCTCAGTATCGATACAGAAACCAATATATATTAAAGGTCTGAGGGTTCAAGGAGGAGAATAAAAGGAAAATAAGTATTTTTGTGAATGGTATGTCTGTGGTTGAATGAACAGTGTATAGGAGTATCTATGGTGGCTTCTTCTCCTGAATTTTCCAAATATCTTTTTTCAGATCATAATTTATATCTTTTTTTTTTTAGTCTCTTTTTACAGCAGTTGCTATTTGGAAAAATCTAAGTATTTCTCACTATTTGTTCCCCAGTTTCTAAAATTAATTTGAGTGAATCAAGTCCTTAATCTTTATGTAATATTAAATATATTCCTACTTTAATGCTGATAATATTTCATCTAACCACATTTTAAAGACAAAACTCCTTGGGTAATTACTGACTTTAAGTGAAAAGAACATACCTTTAAGGCAAAAGCACAGCCCACATAAGTAACAAAGCTTTTCTCCTCATTAGGCAAAGGTAACACGACTGATACAAACTGCTGTGCCTGTAATAAAAATGTACAAGCGTAGCTTTCAGAATGTATGCATACCATACAAGACATTTATCCACAGAAAGACAAGTAAGTTCATTAAATCTGAAATAAACTATTCATTTTTAACCAGATACACTAAAGGTTTTCTGCCGTTTTGTGTACTGGTGAGGCTTCATGGAACCTGATTCAAAATTTTTATCTATCTATTGACTTTATATGTTAGTAAAGCCTGGATCAGTCACCCAGGAAAACCAGTTCCAGATTTTTCCAGCATTTAAATCCTTTCAATAGAACTGATTTGCAGATGCATTAAGGGGCAATTTTCAAAATTATGTGGGTTGGTGCAAAATTTATGGGTAATTTTTTTCCCACAGACTTTGTGCCAGTTCTCAAAGGGAAAGTATGTCCATACTTTCCCTTTGGAAACTGCCTGGGGAAAAAGCACCTGCTTTTTCTGTGGATAGTTTTTCCCTGAAAAACTGTGTTATTGCCTTCTTTGATCCAACCCTACATCTGATCCTAACTACTTTTCCTGTGGGTAAAAGTAGGTATGTTGTTAATCTTTGTGCATACTTTTACCTATATACAGGATGGAGAAATTTAGTCTTACCTTATAATTTCATTTCCTTGAATCCTGCTACACCAGTTCAGATGTGTGGATTATCTCCCCCTACTACTGTAGCATATGGAGAGCGAGGACACACCTTTCTCCATGACATCGCTGTTAGTTGCTATGGTGCAACTCCAGCAAAAAGCCAGTATTCTTATGTTAACGCCATGGATATAAAAACTAACAACAAATTCAAAATCTTCAATATGTACATAAGTTGAAACACTTAACAAAAGAATTCTCCAAGAAATGATCCTTCCAAACTTTTCTTAGATAAATTAAGAGAAAGAAGAAGAAATAGGAAAAGAGAAAACGAAAATTAAACCTCCAGTATCTTCTTAATATTTCAGGGGTTGATGCTATATCGTATGCTGAGCCTAGCACATAGGCTAACGAGCTCTTGGACATGTGTTTTGGACTCGCTAGGCTAACACCTGATGAAATAAGGTGATTAGCGTGTTCAAAACATGCATAGCTAATAGCACTCATCACACGTAAATGCACATAGATGAGGCTATTGGCTATTACCCCCTGATGCAAAAAATCACCGTGCACCCGATGTGCACATTTTAACACAAAAAACGTAATGCCAGACCCTGGGATGGCATTAAGACTTAGGCACTCTGAGCAGCCTAAAAAAACCCAACAAACCCACAAAAAAGCCCCAAATACTGCTTTTCTGTGGTTCCTCCTACTCAGTATTGGCCCAATACTAAGAGGGAGGAAGCACAGGAAGCAGCATGAAAAAAAAGTTTTGCTGGCAGTCGGGTTAGGGAAATGGATGCTTATTAATTGAGCGTCTGTTTTCCTAACCAGCACACAGCCACTTCTCCTGAGAGGCCAATGCCATGTACGCACTAGGGACGCTCAATTTATCCCTAGCGTGTCCTTTTTAGTGCAACCCCTCATTTAAACAATGCATTGCGTGTCCAGAGAAGTAGCTGGAGAGCAGGTGCTCAATCATGAGCATCTGTTTTATGCGAGCCGATAGTGCAGTAGAAGAGGACCGGAAGGCTCATCTGCATACTGCTCCCAGCATCCACCGGGAGAAAAGTTCAGAGGTCACCGCCAGCGATCCAGGGATTGAATTCCACAGACCCAGCCTTCCAGAGGTCCCACACCCTTTGCAATAGAACGGCACGTGAATCTCAAACCTTTCAATTCTTTGAGTGAAGATCAATTTAATGGTGGTTAAAGAGGATTGGTAAGTATAGCTTTGGGAAATCTTTGAACTTATAAACGTTTGGAGAAAGGTGAAATAGTGGGATATATTCTTTACAGTTTGTGTGTGTCTGAGGTAATAAGCAAGCCAGAGAGAGTTAATTCTAGTGTCTGTCTTTCCCACCCACTCAACCCTTGATTTTTAGGCAAGAAACATTTTCTCATTAAAAATCAATCAGGCTCTTATCTAAATCATACTATTGTACCAGCCCTTATTGAAAGTTTAATCATCCCGTTGTAGGACATAGCTGATTAATTAGTAAATGCACCTGTAAATTTAAAGTATTCTAATTCAAACTCCCTTAGAATCCTAAACTTAACTAGGAACTCAATAAAACTAAGATGAAGGCAGCAGTCCAGCAGAAATAGGGGAGGCTTTCCAGTCTTTTGCATTGAGTGTCACATGTATGAATTTTTACCCGCCGGTGAGAAATTGTATGTGCGCACTCGGTGCAAACAGCTCCTGGCTCTCAGGGAACGAATCCGATCTCTGGAGGTTAGAGTAGCAGACTTGGAGGAGCTGAGGCAGTCAGAGAGGTACATTGATAAGACCTTCAGGGACATAGTAGCCAAGTCCCTAATCCAGTCTGGCAGCCCCAGTGCTACCTTGGATCAGAAAAGTCTCCCAGTAGGAGAACATCACCCTGGTGTAGCAGGAAGTGATCCTGTAGCAAGGACCTGCTCTCCAGGTGATGTAGTGTCCTCTCGTACTGAGGACAAGTCTCCCAGGGCTACTGCCCAGGAGGGAAGGGTTAGGCTGGCCATCATAGTTGGTGATTCAATTATTAGAAATGTAGATAGCTGGGTGGCTGGTGGACGTGAGGACTGCCTAGTAATTTGCTTGCCTGGTGCAAAGGTGGCAGACCTCATGCGTCACCTACATAGGATTATAGACAGTGCTGGGGAGGAGCCGACTGTCATGGTACATGTGGGCACCAACGACATAGGAAAATGTGGGAGAGAGGTTCTGGAAGCCAAATTTAGGATTTTAGGTAGAAAGCTGAAATCCAGAACCTCCAGGGTGGCATTCTCTGAAATGCTTCCTGTTCCACATATAGGTCCCCAGAGGTAGGCAGAGCACCAGAGTTTCAATGCGTGGATGAGATGATGGTGCCGGGAAGAGGGATTCAAGTTTTGTAAGGAACTGGGGAAACATTTGGGGAAGGGGGGAGACTTTTCCGAAAGGCTAAAGAAGTTACAGCTGTTCAGCTTGGAGAAGAGACGGCTGAGGGGGGGGGGGGGGGGGGAGATATGATAGAGGTCTACAAAATCATAAAAGAACATGAACAGGTAAATGCCAATTGGTTATTTACTCTCTCAGACAATAAAAGGACTAGGGGGCACTTCATGAAGTTAGCAAGTAGCTCATTAAAACAAATCTGAGAAAATTCTTTTTCCTCAATGCATAATTAAGCTCTGGAATTCATTGCCTGAGGATGTGGTTACAGCGGTTAGTGTAAATGGGTTTAAAAAAGGTTTGGATAAGTTCCTAGAGGAGAAGTCCATAAACTGCTTCAAACCAATAAGGAATAGTAGAGTGAGATCTATTTAATGTTTGGGTTCTTGCCAAATACTTGTGACTTGGATTGGCCGCTGTTGGAAACAGGATGCAGGGCTGGCCCAGTATGGCATGTCTTATGTAAGAAAATGGCAGTCCGGGTTCTCTCGAACATTGCTTACAGCATCAAGGGGGTCTCCATGGAAACAAACCTTCTATTTTTCAATTGGCAGAGCAGAATCTTTTGCAATTTCCACGACTCATATTGCGGGACTGGGAAACACTCCAGTCTGGCCTTCTCTTCAGAGATGTATTGTTCTCAGAGAATGGGAGCTCAGCTGGGAGACTTTTTAGAAAATAGTGGATCGATGAGAACTACCATACATGGTCTTAACATTGACATGCAAAAATGCCAAAACTCTCTGGTAATTTCAGTTATCAATGGAAATATGGCTAGAAAGGGATAGACATTCTGGTTCAACTGTAGTCAAAGGACAGCTGTCATGTGTGTTTCCTCCCAGGCTTCTGAGAGTGATAAACTTGAGAAATATAGTGAAACAGTTTTTGCAAATTACTAAAATGACTCCCAATTGACTGAGTTATCCTTGGCATGCAGATCTTGTGAAACTACAAGTTGATTCTCAGATATGATTCATAGGGGATCAAGGTCTTCTCTAAACCAGGGTCCAATTCTCATGGAGGATCCAGCTCCATTTATCTTATGGCCTGGTTCTTAAAGGTCACAATTACGTAAGGGATACTTCCTTTTGGTAACATTTACCCTGTTGAAGGCTCTTAAGAATGCCATTTTGCATACATATGATTGAGTTTAGCATCTGTTTGAAGCATGCTGCAAGGAATGGTCTATATTGCTGTGATGATTGGATAGTTTCAACATTTTGACCTTCTTTCAGATTTTACTTGAAACTTCAGAGAAATATGAAATAACTGCTTTCTCTTGTTATAAAGATGCAGTTCAGGGTTTTGTTTTTTTTTCACTCAGATCTTTTTCTAATTTTCCTCCAAGGGGAGTAACGTCTTTGACCGCCTTTTAGGTCCTTGGTTCCTCAGTGGGATCTTAATTTGGCTCATAAAACTTTAGTGGCCTCACTGTACACACCTCATAACAGTGCTTTTCTGTAAGTTTTATTGCTGAAAAAGGATTTTGGTGGCCATTTTATTCAGCTGGAGGCATTTCTATATTACAAGCCTTAACCAGAGTGGAACCAAGCTGCTGGCACTAACTTTTAAACAGGAGATAGAGCAGCTTTTAAACTAGAACAAGGGGGAAAGCAGACAGTCACTCAACAGTGCATGGTTCAGAGGAAAGTATCCTTGAAGGATAATAATGAAACAGGAGAGTTAGGGCATCCCAACAGAGAGTTTCCAATAAAAGCAAATATAGTCCATGTGCCTATATGTAAAAAATCACCGAAGCTAATGATTTCCAAATTATCCTTAACAACTGAAAAGCAGGTTGTTAATACAAACAAAAAACACACTTTGAAATGTCTGTATGCCAATGCCATAAGTCTAAGATGTAAAATGGGAGAGTTAGTGTGTATAGCAGCAAATGATGAGATTGACATAATTGGCATCACAGAGACTTGGTGGAAGGAGGAAACCAATGGGACAGGCAAGGAGAGAATTTGAAATGAAGTTGGCCGTAGAGGCAAAACTCATAATAAAAACTTTTTTAAATATATCCGAAGCATGAAACATGTGAGGGAGTCGGTTGGACCGTTAGATAACGGAGGGGTTAAAGGGGCTCTTAGGGAAGATAAGGCCATTGCAGAAAGACTAAATTAATTCTTTGCTTCTGTGTTTACTAATGAGGATGCTGGGGAGACACCATTTCCGGCGATGGTTTTCAAGGGTGATGAGTCAGACAAACTGAACCAAATCACTGTGAACCTGGAAGATGTAGTAGGCCAGATTGACAAACTAAAGAGTAGCAAATCACCTGGACCGAATGGTATGCATCCTAGGGTTCTGAAGGAACACAAAAATGAAATTTCTGATCTATTAGTTAAAATTTGTAACCTGTCATTAAAATCATCTATTGTACCTGAAGGCTGGAGAGTTGCCAATGTAACCCCAATATTTAAAAAGGGCTCCAGGGGCGATCCTGGAAACTATAGACCAGTGAGCCTGACTTCAGTGCCAGGAAAAATAGTGGAAACTATTCTAAAGATCAAAATCGTAGAGCGTATAGAAAGACATGGTTTAATGGAACACAGTCAACATGGATTTACTCATGGGAAATCTTGCCTAACAAATCTGCTTCATTTTTTTGAAGGGGTTAATAAACATGTGGATAAAGGTGAACCCGTAGATGTAGTGTATTTAGATTTTCAGAAGGTGTCTGACAAAGTCCCTCATGAGAGGCTTCTAAGAAAACTAAAAAGTCAATGGATAGGAGGCAATGTCCTTTTGTGTATTACAAACTGGCTAAAAGACAGGAAACAGAGAGTAGGATTAAATGGACAATTTTCTCAGTGGAAGGGAGTGGGCAGTGGAGTGCCTCAGGGATCTGTATTGGGACCCTTACTTTTCAATATATTTATAAATGATCTAGAAAGAAATACGACGAGTGAGGTTATCAAATTTGCAGATGATAGAAAATTGTTCAGAGTAGTTAAATCACAAGCAGATTGTGATAAATTGCAGGAAGACCTTGTAAGACTGGAATATTGGGCATCCAAATGGCAGATGAAATTTAATGTGGATAAGTGCAAGGTGATGCATATAGGGAAAAATAACCCAGGCTATAGTTACAAAATGTTAGGTTCCATATTAGGAGCTACCACCCAAGGAAGAGATCTAGGTGTCATAGTGGATAACACATTGAAATCATCGGTTCAGTGTGCTGCGGCAATCAAAAAAGCAAACAGTATGTTGAGAATTATTAGAAAGGGAATGGTGAATAAAACAGAAAATATCATAATGCCTCTGTATCGCTCCATGGTGAGACCGCATCTTGAATACTGTGTACAATTCTGGTTGCCGCATCTCAAAAAAGATATAGTTGCAATGGAGACGGTACAGAGAAGGGCGACCAAAATGATAAAGTGAATGGAACAGCTCCCCTACGAGGAAAAACTAAAGAAGTTAGGACTTTTCAGCTTGAAGAAGAGACGGCTAAGGGGGGATATGATAGAGGTGTTTAAAATCACGAGAGGTCTAGAATGGGTTAATGTGAATCAGTTATTTAATCTTTCGGATAATAGAAAGACTAGGGGGCACTCCATGAAGTTAACATGTGGCACATTTAAAACTAATCAGAGAAAGTTCTTTTTCACTCAACGCACAATTAAACTCTGGAATTTGTTGCCAGAGGTTGTAGTTAGTGCAGTTAGTGTAGTTGTGTTTAAAAAAGGATTGGATAAGTTCTTGGAGGAGAAATCCATTACCAGCTATTAAGTTGACTTAGAAAATAGCCACTGCTATTACTAGCAACAGTAGCATGGAATAGACTGTTTTTGGGTACTTGCCAGGTACTTATGGCCTGGATTGGCCACTGTTGGAAACAGGATACTGGGCTTGATGGACCTTTGGTCTCACCCAGTATAGGCATGTTCTTATGTGTTCCCAGGTATGGTGTAAGAGGTCAAGCAGAACTTCGTGGACTGGAATTGCCATTCCCTCTTTAGGGGCATCCACGAACTGAAGCACCTCCAGCATTTTATGCCTGGCATCTTCCTCCGTTTGCAATTTAAAAGGAGTGGTCTCAGACATCTTCTTTATAAAACTGGCAAAGGAAAGGTCCTCCAGAGGGGAGCGGCGTCTTTCTTCCGGGGGTGAAGTCTCTGACAAAAGGTCTTCAGAATCTTGCGAGTCAGATGAATCATCACCCCAAGGATCGTATGGTGGATCTCCTTCACCCCGTGAGCCTTCAAGTGGAGGCAGAAGTCCAAGTCCAGCTGGATGAGGAGGTGGCACAGATGGAAAATGCCGAGGCACCGAGATCGGTGGTGGTGGCACCGAAGATGGTAATGGTGGTACCGATGGCATCAGTGTTTTTGATGGACGTCGAGGTGTGAGTAAGTCCGATGGCCCAGGAATCGGCTCTGGTTTCTGGAGAGGAGAGGAGCCATGGTCCGCTTCTTCATTGTCCGAAGACAAAGGAATTGGGATCGATGCCGGAGGAGGGATCGATGGTTGTGAAGGTGCCGATGGTCCGGAAGGAATGGCACCGATGGAAGTGCACCGATCAGCATGTCTAAACGTTCGAAGAGTGGAGCCAAAATAATAGACACCGGATCAGGCATTGGTATGAGAGTCTGCGCCGGTGGTGACTGAAAACCCCGAAGGGCCTGAAGGACTGCCTCTTGGAGCATCCGGTCCAATTCCTCCCGGAAGGCTGGTGTGGGTAACGCAGCTGCCGAGGTTGGAGGCTGAGTAGGCGTTGCTGAGGGATCACAGGAATTTGTGAAGTCTCGGCACCCATCACCGTTGTAGGTGGGGAACGCCTCAGTGTCCCGGGTCCAGAGGAGGATGGGGGCTCCTCTCCCCGGGACTTCTTGGAAGGCGGCTCGGCCGATGTCGATGGCTTGTCGGTGCCGGCACCGAATGAAGATTTGCACCGTGCCGGTGCTTCTCGCGATGCTCGGCCCAGTCCATCTCCGGCGCTGACGACGATGATGTTGAAGCCTTTGAGCGGGACGATGCTGGTGACGGCCATCACCATTCTCTCGATGTTGTTGAGACTTCGATGGAGAAGGAATCGAGGATGAAGAAATCTTCCGACTCGGTGCGCTTTTGGCTGGAGTCAATGGAGACTAGCGCTTAGAGGCAAACAGGTGCTCCATCTTCTCCAGGCGGGCGTGGTGGCCTTTAGAGGTCATTTGAGCACAACTAGTGCAATATTGGACGTCGTGGGAAGGCCCCAAGCATAAAACGCAGACGTTGTGAGGGTCCTTAATGGACATAGTCCACGGACACTCAGGGCACTTCTGAAACCCGGTCACCATATTGAAAAAAGGGGCGGCGTGTGGTCGTTGGTCGTCGGGCACCGATAAGAACACCGCCGGGAACCAACCGCAACAAACTTGGTAAATTTACCGGAATGTTAGCGGAGGTCGGTGATTGATGGGGGACCCCGGGACGGGGAAAATTTTTCAAAATTTTTGAAAAAAAGTTCTGTGAGGAAAATTTGTGAGAAATTCTCACAGAGCTCCTAAGAACCGCGAGGCAACTGCTGTGTGGAAAAAAAGAGACTGAAGGGTGACCCCTGCTGGATGCAGGGTTAGTGGCAACCTGGGCATACTCAGTGTGCCAGTCAAAGTTCTAGAAACTTTGACAAAAGTGTTCTGTGATAGGGCTACATCCGATGATGTCACCCATATGTGAGGACTACCATCCTGCTTGTCCTGGGAGAAAAATGCAACTCCTTTCTTTCCATCTGCTAGTAGGGGGAGATAACCCACACATCTAGACTAATGTAGCAGGATAAAGAAGGTCAATTTTCAGACAGCCTATTTATCCAAATAGTTAGCTTTTGAAATTTGCCCTTCCCAAGTTTGGATCAGAAAATTAGTGAATTAAATTCCATGATCGGGAAACACAGAAATTGAGATAAGATAAGAACCTTAAAGTACATCTTGTCTGTCCAGTTTCATTCCTGGTGCAGTATAAAGAACAGAAATGAAAAGATACGTTCTTTAAGAGACACAACTTGTCTAAATAATCTGACCAGAAATATAATAAAAAAACAACAAAATAAATATATATTAAAAGGTTGACATATTAATCTGCTCAGAATTCAGCTTCCCTGTAAATAGCATACAACATATACTTACTTTGAAGAAAATGAGCCAATAAAGTCCTGTTCCCACTGTGACAATAAAGAAAACATTTCCAAGATCTCCAGCATAGAACATCAAGAACTTCACAATTGTCTACCAAAATAAAACATTCCAATCAGAGGTTATTAGTTATCATTTTATTTTTCAAGTGCATTTATAGATTGATATCAAATCAGCAGTCTCCCCTTATCCATAGCAAAATCAAAATTTGCTAAAAGAATGAAATATAAACAGTCTGCACCATTTTTCTAAACAGGTTCTCTCTTTCACTCCTTCCCATCACTATCCACAAACTTGCATTTTTACTTAAATTAACTGACAACAGAGAAAGCAATACTTGAGCTATTGAAAGTATCCTTCTACTGTCTCTCCTACTTGTCAAGAATTCTGCTTTCATTATCCAGCTAATACCTGTTATGTTCCACTTCAGAGGTGAAATGAGAAGCAGGAAGTTGAGAGTCTATAATTATTTTCTTTATTAATATATACTAATATTATTCCTAAAATAATCCTGGTGGCTCTTCTCCCTTACTACAGCAAAATTTGTCTGATTACTATGAACAGGAGACATGGGGGAGGGCATATTCAGCAAGACGTTGAGCAGATAAGTTATCCAGCTAAAGTTAGGGGATAACTTGTCCTCATTATTTAGTGCGATAATGTCCCACTGAATATCCCTGATTAAAGTTATCCAGCTAACTGTAGCCGGATACATTTCAAAATAACAGGACAGATTTTGAATATAACCAGTTAGAAAGTTATCTGGCTATATTTAGCTGGAAAACTTTAGCCTTAACCGGTTATATTCAAAAATAATATAGCCAGTTAAGAGGCATAGCAAGACTTTACAAAAAAAAATAGAGATCGCAAGCCTACTGGCCCCAATGTCCCCCACCTGAGATCCAATGCTCTGCCCGACTGGACTGAGCATGCAGCACCCCCTCCCCTCAAAAATACCCCCTTTCCTTTTGTTAAAAATACATGCTATAGCTGGTCCTGGTCTCAACCTTTCCTTCTCCCTTGCTTCCATGCCCTATCAAATGATAAAAACAAATTTATACTTTACAAGGACCACCTCACCTACTCTCCCTTCTTCCCCTCCCACCTTCCCGTTACCTTATTATCCTTTATTTTTCTGCCTGGATCATGGTAGCAGCCTACTGTGACCAGGGCAAGGGGCTTCTGCTATCGCTTAACAGCGACACTGGAAACATAGGCTTCTAGTGTAGCACTTATGGAGCTACACTAGTGACCATAATACAGTGAGAAATTACTACTTACCTGATAATTTCATTTTCTTTAGGATAGTCAGATGAATCCAGAATCATTGGATTATGCACCTCTACCAGCAGATGAAGATGGAGCAAACTGACGTCACAGTATATATACCCCTGCAGTGACATCAGCCTGCCAATATTTTCTTCAAAAGCAAATTGTGCACAGACTAGCAAAAAGCTTGATTAAAAACAGATAACCATTTCAATACTCAGCCAACAGGAAACACTGAGCTCAGACAAGAAAGCAAAATTGCTTACCTTGTAATAGGTGTTATCCCAGGACAGCAAGATGTAGTCCTCACATATGGGTGACATCATTGATGGAGCCCTATTGCGGAAAACTTTCTGTCAAAGTTTCGAGAAACATTTGACTGGCACTCTGAGCATGCCATGATATTCTCAGCCACAGGGGTCTCCCTTCAGTCTCGTATGTAGCAATAAGCATTAGCAAAAAATAAAATAATAAAATGTATCGGACCCAACTCCGCGGGGTGGCAGGTGGGTTTCGTGAGGACTACATCCTGCTGTCCTGGGATAACACTTATTACAAGGTAAGCAATTTTGCTTTATCCCAGGACAAGCAGGATGCTAGTCCTCACATATGGATGATTAGCAAGCTATAAGCTGAGTCATTTTGTAGTGAAGGAACACTGAAGCATTGTTGGTGAAAATGAGGCAGCCGAAAATCAGAATCAGTTGGATGTAGAAGGAGTTGGGGTTACACTGGAAACAAGTTCTTTAAGACAGATTGTCCATAGGCTGAATCTTGTCGTCCTTCTTTGTCCAAACAGTAATGAGCTGCAACGTTGTGAAGATAACTCCATGTTGCCGCTTTGCATATGTCGAGGATTGGCACTGAACAATAGTGTGCTACTGAAGTTGACATTGCCCTTACTGAATGCGCCTTTTCTCGCCCTTGGAGAGGAAGGCCTGCTTTTTTGTAACAGAATTCTATGCAATCTGCTAGCCAGTTGGAGAGAGTGTGTTTGCCCACTGGATTAACCGGTTTGTTTGGATTAAAAGATACAAAGAGTTGAGTGGATTTCCTATAGACTGCAGTGCGGTCTAAGTAGTAAGGTATGTAAGGCCCGTTCCCCTTGGAGAGAATGAGGCCTTGGAAAGAATATTGGCAAAACTATGGATTGGTTCAAGTGGAATTCCGTAACTACTTTGGGAAGGAATTTCGGATGTGTACGGAGAACCACTCTGTCATGTAGGAATTTTGTGTAGGGTGAGAAAGTGACAAATGCTTGTAACTCACTAACCCTTCTAGCCGATGTAATGGCCATAAGGAAGATTGTCTTCCATGTGAGAAATTTAACATCACAGGAATTCATAGGTTCAAAAGGAGAATGCATGAACCTTGTTAAGACCAGATTCAGGTCCCATTCCGTGACAGGTGGTCGAATTGGTGGTTTAAGATGAGTTAAACCTCTCATAAATCTACTGACAAGAGGTTGTATGGAAATTGGTGCATCTCCCTCTTGTTATGGTAAGCTGAGATTGCACTTAGGTGTACTCTGACAGACTCTGGAGACCAGAGTCTGAAAGATGGTATAAATAGTCTAGTAGAGAAGTTGTGGGGCAGGAGAAAGGGTCAATGTGCTTTTTCGTGCACCACAAAGTAAACCTTTTCCATTTCAAAGAATAATTCTTTCATGTTGAGGGTTTACATGAAGCTATAAGCACTTGAGAGACATTGGTTGAAAGAATGAGTGGTTGTAAGATCAAGCTTTCAACATCCATGCTGTCAGGGATAGGGATTGAAGGTTGGGATGGCGCAACCGACACTGATCCTGAGTTATGAGAGTGGGAGCTACACCCAGGCGAATTGGTTCTCTGATGGAGAGGCCTAGAAGTATGGGAAATCATACTTGTCGAGGCCAATAAGGGGCTATGAGTATCATGGACCCCTTGTCCTGTTGTAGCTTATTATTACCACCTCTAATTTAGAGGTGGTAATATTTAATTTAGAGGTGGTAATTTATTACCACCTCTAATTTAGCTTATTATTTAATATGTAATATTTAATATTTAATTAAATATTATTTAATTATCTTTAATTATCTTTAATTATATTTAATTATTTGATATTTAATATTTAATTTAATTATTCGATTTAATTATTTAATATTTAATTATTTATTTTATATTTAATTAAATATTTAATTAAATATTTAATTAAATATTATTTAATTAAATATTTAATTAAATATTATTTGATTAAATATTTAATTATCTAAATTAAATATTCAATACTATTTAATATTATTTAATATTTAATTTAGAGGTGGTAATTTATTACCACCTCTAATTTAGCTTATTATTACCACCTCTAATTTAGAATTCCTTTTCTTCTTTACCCTTCCCTAACCTCATACCTAATTTCCTAGAATCCCTATATTCACCAGCTCTGTTTAACTCAGTTCAGTTAAGTTACACCTAAATGATTGTATTGTTTTTAATTGCTTCAACTTGTTTTATGTTCAAATACCTATATATTAACCCTTGTTAAATGTATAACGCTCCGGCGTAAGTTCTTGTTCACTGTACACTGACGGGATATCTCTGATGAGCGGCAGTATATAAAAAAACTATAAATAAATAAATAAATAAATTAGCGGTATCAGAGGATACGCGTATAGAAGGCCTGAGTTCCAAGGGCAAGCAAAAGCATCCTTGGCTGGCTGGTGTTTCTGCCTGTGCCGAGCGCAGAACTTGTCCACTTTGTGATTCAGGTGTGATGCAAAGAATTCTATTGTTGGTTGTCCCCAATGCTGGAATATCCTGGTCGCTATTAAGGGATCCAGGGACCACTCGTGTGG
Source organism: Rhinatrema bivittatum (assembly GCF_901001135.1). Taxonomy (NCBI): domain Eukaryota; kingdom Metazoa; phylum Chordata; class Amphibia; order Gymnophiona; family Rhinatrematidae; genus Rhinatrema; species Rhinatrema bivittatum. Next base: position 707,286,882 of record NC_042616.1, on the reverse strand, counting down.
TTGGAATTGATGGCTAAGGCGATCTGCAGCTACATTGTGGATGCCCGCTAGATAAGTTGCCCGTAGCAATAAGGAATGTGTCAAGGCCCAGTCCCAAATCTGTGCGGCTTCTTGACAAAGGAGATACGAGCCCGTACCTCCCTGTTTGTTCAGGTACCACATGGCTACTGTATTGTCCGTTTGAATCAGAACAGTCTTGTGTGAAAGGCAGTCCTTGAACGCATGCAGAGTATAACGTATAGCTCGAAGTTCCAGGAAATTGATTTGAAATGTTGCTTCGAGTTTTGTCCAAGTACCCTGAATTTGGAGACTGTCTATGTGAGCTCCCCAACCTAAGGTGGATGCATCTGTGTTAAAGTTATCTGTGGGACTGGTTGTTGGAAGGGCGGGCCCTTGCGCAAGTTGTCCTTGTTCACCCACCAAAGTAGAGATGAACGTAGCTGGTGGGTTACTTGAATTGGAGAGGACAGTGGTTGAATGGCTTGGATCCACTGGGACCTTAAAGTCCATTGGGTTATTCTCATGGCTAGCCTTGCCATAGGAGTGACAAGCTGTGGAGGCCATGTGGATTAATAAAGTTAGAAACTGATGAGCTGTTGCTTGTTTCTTCGAGTGTAGTGAGTTTGCCAACAGGAAAGTGTGTCTGCTCGATCCTCAGGAAGAAAGGCTTTTGAGAGGATGGTGTTCAATTCTGCTCCGATGAATTGAAGCAAGTGAGACGGAATGAGATGGAACTTTTGATAATTGATGAGAAATCCCATGGAGTGAAGTAGAGAAATTGTTCGGTTTAGAGAAGTTAGTGCTCCTTGTTGAAATTGACTTCTGATGAGCCAGTCGTCTAGACAGGGGAAAATGTGGACACTTTCCTTGTGTAAATGTGTTGCTATTACTGCCAGGCATTTTGGGGCGGATTTTCAGAGCCCTGCTCGCCTAAATCCGCCCAAAACCAGGCGGATTTAGGCGAGCAGGGCCCTGCGCGCCGGTGAGCCTATTTTACATAGGCTCACCGGCGCGTACAGAGCCCCAGGACTCGCGTAAGTCCCGGGGTTCTCCGAGGGGGGCGTGTCGGGGGCGTGTCGGGGGGCGGGCCCGAACCACGCGGCGTTTAGGGGGCGTGCCGGGAGTGTTTCGGGGTGGACCCGGAGGCGTGGTTACGGCCCGGGGCGGCCCGGGGGCATGGCCGCGCCCTCCGGACCCGCCCCCAGGACGCGTCCCGGCGCGTAGGAGGCCCGCTGACGCGCGGGGATTTACGCCTCCCGGAGGGAGGCGTAAATCCCCCGACAAAGGTAAGGGGGGCCTTAGACAGGGCCGGGTGGGTGGGTTAGGTAGGGGAAGGGAGGGGAAGGTGAGGGGAGGGCAAAAGGAAGTTCCCTCCGAGGCCACTCCGATTTCGGAGCGGCCTTGGAGGGAACGGGGGTAGGCTGCACGGCTTGGCGCGCGCCGGCTATACAAAATCGATAGCCTTGCGTGCGCCGATCCAGGTTTTTAGCAGATACGCGTGGCTCCGCGCGTATCTACTAAAATCCAGCGTACTTTTGTTTGCGCCTGGAGCGCAAACAAAAGTAGGCCTATTCGCGGAGTCTGAAAATCCGCCCCTTTGTGAATACTCTGGGAGCTGAGGCAAGTCCGAATGGTAGTACTCTGTACTGGAAATGTTGATGACCCACCAGGAAGCGTAGATACTTGCGATGAGGAGGGAATATTGGAATGTGAGCGTAAGCGTTTTGTAAATCCAGAGAACAAAGCCAATCTCCTGTTTGAAGAAGTGGAAGCATGGTGCCTAGAGAGACCATCCTGAACTTTTCTTTCTTTAGAAATTTGTTGAGATTTCTGAGGTCTAGGATGGGACGTAGGCCTCCGGTTTTTATGGAATGAGAAAGTAACGGGAGTAGAATCCTCTGCCCTGCTGAGTCCGGGGCACCAGTTCTACACCTCTGGCTCTCAGAAGGGTGGATAATTCTGCTTGTAGATGAATTATGTGATTTTCGTTTAACGAAAGGTTTTGGAGGAGAGTCTCTTGGAGTTGAGAGGAAATTGAGTGGGTAACCTCATGATATTACTGAGAGTACCCATTGGTCTGTTATCATCTGTAACCAATAGTTGTAGAAGGAGGAAACTCGGCCTCCTACTGGCAGGTTCGGTTTTGGATTGTGGAGATGGCTTTGGTCTCTGGTGATGGCCTCAAAAACCTGCAGCCGGTCCCGTCTGCGGTGGCGGTTGAGGCCTAGCAGCTCTAGGCTGCCTGGGCTGAGATCTTTGTTGAGGACGAGAAGATCTACCCCTGGATGCTGGTAGATAGTATCGTCTCTGTCTATAGAAAGGTCTTCTAGATTCTTTCCTTGGTGGATGGCGAGACAGTGATGAAGAGGGGTCTTGCGAAACAGACGACAGTTGGCGCAATGTCTCTGTGTGTTCTTTCAGCTGGGCCACTGCATCCTGAACTCTTGACCCAAAGAGGTTGTCACCTACGCAGGGCAGATCCACCAGCTTTTCTTGTACCTCAGGCCTAAGGTCAGAGGCTTTTAACCATGCCCAGTGACGTGCACTTATTCCTGAGGCTGCCACCCTTGAAGCTGTTTCAAAGTTGTCGTAGGCGGCCCGGACTTCATGCTTTCCAGCTTCAAGTCCCTGAGCTGTCTCCTGGTGCTGCTGAGGTAGGGAGTTGGAAAGTTCCTGCATCTGCTTCCATAGATTCCTTTGGTATTGCGTCATATAAAGTTGATAGACTCAATCCTTGAATTGAGCATACCTCCTTAGAATACTTTTCTGCCAGGTGGAGTGGAGGAATGAGGTCGTACTCTTTTGGACTTCTTTTGAGCTGACTCAACTACAACAGATTGATGTGGCAACTGTGATTTCTGGTAACCAGGAACATGTTGGTCAAGATAGGTAGTATTCACTCTTTTCTTAATGGGTGGAACCGAACATGGATGTCCCCAGAGTCTATGTTGCAACTCCAAAAGCACCTCGTGGACAGGAACGGCCAGGACCTCTTTTGGAGGATCTACGAACGGTAAGACTTCTAAAATCTGCTGTCTCATGTCTTTCTCAAACACTAAGTTGAATGGTATTGTGTCTAGCATGTTCTTTATGAAATTCGTGAAGGACAAGTCCTCTGGCAGAGATTTCTTCCTGCCTTCTGGAGGAGAAGGGTCAGACATGAAGCTTTCTGAGGAAGTATCAGTATGCTGGCCTTCCCCATGAGTCATAAGGCTCCTCCCTGGAAGGGGAAGTGGGAGAAGATCCCAGTGGTCAAAAAAGTCCTGAAGGCCCTGGCTGAGCATCAATGACAGGCCTGTGTCCAGGAACATCCCCGATCGGTTTAGTTGGAATAGATTTTGATGGAAGAGCACCGACGATGGCGTCGAATCTATCCATTAATAGTTGGAATAAAGCAAATTCTGGCTGACCGGGAGCCCCAGGTAGTGGCATCGGTGTCGTCGGGGGTGGTCCCGGCATTGGTACAGGTACCGGCATCGGTTGAGGCGTCGGCATCAGCAGAGGTGCCGGCAACAGTGAGGGCACCGGCATCGGTGTGGGCACTGGTATCGACATTGGTGTCGGCGAGGGCATCGGTGTTGATGGTCGATGCTTCTGTAGCATTTGTAGCACCACTTGGCAGATAAATCCGCTCAATTCCTCCGTGATAGCTGATGCAGGCAGAGCAGCTACACGTGGTGGCGGTGGGGGCGTTATCAGTCCTACCACAGGGCCCTGTGGAGGTTCGATGGATGGCACCTCGACAGAAGGTGAATGCCTCGGTGTCGAAGGCCTCGTGTTTCCTGCAGGCGAGGCCGCTTGGCGGTCTACTTCTCCGGGGATAGCAGAGATTCTGGAATCGATGGATGTCGATGTTTTGGTCGATGTTACGACGCTGAGTTCGTTGATGCCATGGATGGGGTCAGTGATAAACGGTCCCCTGAACCTTCCGGACGACATTTTTTTAAGGATCAGTCGTTTTGAAACTCCAGCCGGAAATGACTGAGTGGATGTCGATGGAGAAGGTAAAAGTTGAAGATGGAACAGGTGTTCCATCTTTTCTTGTAGCGCCTTCCGACCTTTAGTGGTCATTTCAGCACATTTCAGGCAAGATGTTATATCATGCGATTGGCCCAAGCAAAATACACACTCGAAGTGAGGGTCCGTAATCGACATGGTCCAATTACAATTGGGACACTTTTTGAATCCCATGGCCATGATACCATCGACAGCCGTCGATGTAAATCTAAAGAAAATATATTTACTCAAATGAGTCGAAATGAGAATATCTTACTCACCGGCCAGTGGTAATGAGGAAGACCCCGATATGGGAGAGAAATTATGAATTTTAAATCTGATTTTTAGTCAGAATTGTGTGAGAAAACTCACACAGGCTCCTGCTCCGCGATGCCAAAAGCAGCGTGGAAAAATGAAGACTGAAAGGAGACCCCTGTGGCTGAGAATATCATGGCATGCTGGGCATGCTCAGTGGGCTCAGAGTGCCAGTCAAAAGTTTCTAGGAATTTTGACAGAAAGTTTTCCGCAATAGGGCTCCATCAATGACGTCACCCATATGTGAGGACTAGCATCCTGCTTGTCCTGGGATAAATGAGTTAACACTAGTTTAAGGACTGGATTAACACTTACTGGTAATTATTATATAATAACACCTTATTATATAACAACACCTTATATAATAATTAAGACATAAAAAAAAAAACCCACCACGTATAAAGTTCTCCTCAACTGTTACTATGTACATATACTGTCCCTACGTCCCACTTTGTTTCACTGTTAAACTGTTAACCTATGTTTCATTGTTAAACTGTTAACCTATGTTTCATTGTTAAACTGTTCCTACGCATGTTTTAATGTTACAATGTAAAAATGGTACGACTTCCGTCATGCTATTATCCTGTTACAATGTGAACCAATGTGATGTACCCCAACGAATGTCGGTATATAAAAGCAAATAAATAAAATAAAAAATAAACAACACATAGCCACGCAGGAGGACCATAACCAATCATTTGGCAGCCAAGGGCAGGAAGCTAAATTTATCTGATCGTGAAAAGGAAATTATCAGGTAAGTAGTAATTTCTCATTTCTTAGCATTTGGTCAGATGAATCTAGAACCAGTGGGATGTACCCAAGCTACTCCTGAATAGGGCAGGAGGCTGCCCACGATCCTGTCAAAATCACTCTTGCAAAGGCTGCATCCTCCCAGGCCTGCACATTCAGACAATAATACCTGGAAAAGGTGTGTAAGGAGGACTAAGTTGCAGCTCAGCAAATGTTGATGAGAGACAACAATCTAACTTCTGCCCATGACATTGCCTGAGCCCTAGTGGAATGAGCCCTAACCTGACTAGGTAACGGCTTTTCAGCATCTACGTATGCAGCCATGCTACCTCCTTAATCCAGCAAGCTATTGTAGCCTGCGAAGCTGGCTCTGTCAAGTACCCCTGTGAAAGACAAACAGGTGATCCGTCTTCCCTAATGGCTTAGTAACCTCCAGATACTTGATGATATGTCTCTTGACATCCAAGGGTCCAGGGATGGTAGGGAGATAGACTGATTCAAATGACATTCAGAGACCACTTTTGGTAAAAAGAAAAGAACAGTACGCAGTTGTACCACCCCTAGAGTCTCCTAGAGGAATGGCTCCCGGCAAGACAAGGCCTGCAGCTTGGAAACTCTATGCACAGAACAAATCGCCACAAGAAACACCATTTTCAAGGTCAGTAACCACAAGGAAAGGTTACGTATTGGCCTCAACGTATAGCGTGCTAAGAAATCCAACACCAAATTAAGACTCCACAAGGGTACCGGAAACCGCTAGGGAGGACAAAGATGTTTCACTCCTTTCAGGAAATGGCCACATCATGATGAGCAGACAAGGATCCACTATTCACCTGACCCCTAAAACAGGCGAGAACTGCTACTTGTACTTTTAAGGAATTGAGGGGCAAGTCTTTTTTCAAACCTTGCTGGAAAAATTCCAAAATGAGTGGGAGTTTGACCGAACAAGGAAGAGCACCTTGAACTTTACACCAGGCCTCAAACACTTGCCAAATCTGCACATAGGCCAAGGACGTGGAGAACTTTCTAGCTCTTAGCAAGGTGGAAATCACTGCCGCAGAGTATCCACATTTCAGTAAGCAAGCCCTTTCAAGGGCCACATCGTAAGATAAAATCAAGTTGGATCTTTGTGAACAGGTCCCTGACGCAACAGATTCCTATGCGCTGGAAGTCGAAGGGGCGAGTCCACCAGGAGTCGATGTAGATCTGCATACCATGGTCTCCTGGGCCAATCTGGAGCAACCAGGAGCACCATCCTGCTGTGGCGCTCAACTCTCCAAATCAATCTAGCCAACAAGGGCGACGGAAGAAAGGCATACTTCAACTTGTCTTCCGGCCACTCCTGCACTAGACCATTGATCCCAGATGACTTTGGATCTCTCCTGCGACAGAAGAATAGCGAAACTTTCACATTGTGAGAAGTTGCCAGCAGGTCTAGAAACAGGAGACCCCAGCAATCCAGAATTAGCTGAAATGACTTGTCTCACAACACCCATTCTCCTAGGTCAAGACTCTCCCTGCTGAGAAAGTCTGCTCCTACATTGTCTTTCCTGCTTTGTGTGAGGCTGAGATCACCTGGAGATGCACTTCGGCCTATTCCATAGGTTGATCTATTTCCTGTGACACTTGCTGGCTCTTGGTTCTTCCATGCTGATTGATGTAAGCCAACGTTGTTGAATTGTATGACATTATCCAGTCAGCGCAACCCTGTAGCCTGCCGCCGAACTGCAAACATGCTGACCAAACCGTCCTGGCTTTCAGCCGACTGAAGTTCCAAAGAGACTCTTCTGCATTCCAGTGCCCTTGTGCTGCCAGCTCCTGACAAAAAGCTCCCCAACCATGAAGGCTCGCATCCGTCTTGAGTACTAGGCAGTCCAGTGGTGCTAGGGAAATTCCTTTCCTTAGATGATCATTTATAGCCACCACTGCAGTTGGGAGGAGACCTTCCTCAGCAGGTGGAGCCGAATCAAATAGTCCTGAGACTGCAAACTCCACCGAGACAGCAGGGAGTGCTAAGAGAACGCATATGCACCCTTGTCCACAGCACCACTTCCAAGGTTGCCGCCACTCAACCATCTACTTGTAGGTAGGACCATATGGTCAGGCGCAGAGCGTTCATCAACAAATGTAGCTGGTACATTCAACTTTTGAATACAAGCTTCTGGCAGAAAAACCTTACCCTGCTTCATATCAAACCAAACCCCGAGGTATTCCAACGACTGAGCAGGCTGAAGACTGCTCTTGGCCTGATTCACCACCCAGCCGAGCTCCTGCAACAGGGAGATCATCTTGTGGGTCATCAGGGGGCTCACCCAGAACTGAAAATGGTGTCCCAGAACTGCGAATCGCAGAAAACATTGATGCTCTAGTCGGATGAGAATGTGAAGATATGCCTTGGACAGGTCCAGAGAGGTCAGAAATTCCCGCAACTGCATGTCCATTATCACCGAGTGCAAGGTTTCCATGCGAAAATGTGTCACCTGCAGATGACGGTTAACTCCTTTGAGATCCAGGATAAGACGAAAGGAGCCCTCCTTCTTGGGCACAATGAAATAAATGGAATATCACCCCATATTTTCTCAAGACGTGGGCACTGGAACCACAGCCCTCAGACTCAGGAACCTTGCTAATGTACACTCCACTTTCTGCTTCTTCTGCGGGGAGTGGCAGCGAGACACCATGAACACATCCTGAGGAATACTGTGAAACTCCAGCGTACAGACTTTTCATATCACCTCCAAGATCCATTGATCCGAAGTGATCTCAACTTACCTCTGATAAGAGAGAGAAGCGTCCCCCTATCTACTTCAACGGCAGGGGAGAAGATAAACAACCAATAAGGGCTGTATAACATAGTCTGAGTAGAACAAATAAGCATGGGTGTAGCTTGCTTATTGCGGCGGTTACTACCCCTACTACCCCTAACTTATCAGCTAGATATTCACTTGGATGCAGCTCCATCACTGCTTTCTACATTAATGGTGGGGGTGGAAAGGAAATAGAACCAAGAGCTAAGAGAAACAGATAAGTATGAGAGAAAAAAGTGTGTGAAGCTTGCTGGGCAGACTGGATGGGCCATTTGGTCTTCTTCTGCCGTCATTTCTATGTTTCTATGTTACTGTTCCCGAGAATGGACTGGCAAACCTTCACTGGGAGGCTCGGGAGATTCCACTACCCGAGTCTGTGCCCCTTCTAGTTTGCCTGGGACAAAAGAAGCAAGACCTACCGAAAGGCCGAGTCCTCTGAAAGATCCCTCCTCTATAGGGTCGAAAATGCTTGGATCACCTAGATTGACCCGTACTTTTCAATATATTTATAAATGATCTGGAAAGGAATACGATGAGTGAGGTAATCAAATTTGCAGATGATACAAAATTATTCAGAGTAGTTAAATCACAAGTGGATTGTAATAAATTGCAGGAAGAACTTCTGAGATTGGAAAATTGGGCATCCAAATGGCAGATGAAAATTAATGTGGAAATGTGCAAGGTGATGCATATAGGGATGTTATAGTTACACGATGTTAGTTTCCATATTAGGAGCTACCATCCAAGAAAGAGAACCAGGCATCATAGTGGATAACACATTGAAACTGTCGGTTCAGTGTGCTGCGGCCCGCCAGTTGGTAGCTGCCCAGAGGAAATCTCTGATACTACCCGCATCTCTCAGCTACTTACTAAACTGAGACAAATTCAATATATGGAAAAACTGACAGCCATACGACGAGATACTTTACCTATGTTTTATAGAATCTGGTCAGTGATGATGAAACACCTAGGCTGAAGGGAGAGGGCCTCCAACAACCGATATCCCTGTTGTCATGTCAGAAGGGCCTGGACCCTAATTAGGTGCAGAGGCTAGGGCTAGAATGTATTTGCATTATATATCTCATTTTGTATTGCAGCAAGACAAAGCAAGTGAAATATTTGTTTTATTATGCTTCCTGGGACTGAGCTGAGGAAAGGGAATGGGAAAGTGGGTGGGGGGGGGGGGGGGGCGGGCGGGGTTGGAAGGACTAATTGAAAGGGAAGAGAGTTTGGATGGGGCCTCCGGATCATGAAAATCTTGCAGTTGAATTCTTCATTTAGATCATATTATGGCTGTATCCGAAAGCTGATGTTTATTGTATGTTCAGTTACATATTCATCTCAATAAAAACTGTCAATAATAAAAAAAAACCCTCAACCTAGAAAAATCTGAGGGTTTGGACCTTATAGGAAGCTTAAAGGATAGTTGGCCTGATTTTCCTTTACGTGGGCGGGTGAAATGGAAAAATATTTGAATGTGCAAATACACAGATCACCAGAAAAGTGGTATCAATGTAATGTCTCTAGAACTGTTCAGATCTTTCAGCTAAAAAAAAACCCACAGCTGGATGAAATTTCCCATATCATTGGTTGGGCAATTAGTGCTCATGAAAATGGTTTTATTGCCAAAATTATTGATCTCCTACAAGTGCTGCTGATTTGGCTAAAGAAAAAAGATATTATAAAATTAAACTGAATTTACTCTAAATTTATATAGAAAGAGAGAAGGCCCTGACTATCTTTATTAAAAAAGTGTATTCCAAGGTTAGAGGGGGGTATGGGTTTTCCAAATTTGAAGATTTATAATGTCGCATCTCTCATGAGATCATTGGGAGATTAGTTATGGCATACTAATTTTTATTTGGATATCAATATGGAAAAGCTTTTATTTATTTATTTATTTTTAACTTTTATATACCGATCTTCTTGTATAGAATACAAATCAAACCATCTTCCTTAGATTCTCAATATATATATATATATATATATATATATATTGAGAATCTAAGGAACTGCCTCCTGAGGTTCCAAGGAGTTTCTTGGTGACTACGACTATGCAACAGATGTGAAACTTGTTAGGGGATTATTGGTGCTCTCCTGGGATGTTTTCTATTGTTTACCTCTGACCAGAAACCCAGAATTTTCAGGGGGAAGTTATTGTAAAATTTTTAGAGACTTGGTACTACATGGGGCAGGTACCTTTCAAAATTTTATTGACATGGGGTTGTCTGATTTTTTTAGCTTATATGCAAATTGTGAATTTTATAAAAGTGAAATATGCATTACCTACTAGAGTATATATGTTTGAGGCATTCCAAAGATTAATGCAAATATATAAAGTGGGGAAGCAATCTTTATTGATGTTATATAAATATTTACATCCTGTTACTGACTATACTTACATAAAAAATATTGGCAAATACATGGAGCAAAGATATGAATAAAGACATCACTGAGAATTAGTTATTGACATGCATAGTATGATAAGTAAGACAACAGAATCTGCTATACTGAGAGAGCAGCATCTGAAACTTGTATATCGTTTGTTTTTTTCAGTAGATAGAGTTTTTAAAGCTAAGGTTTCTGAGTCGGCAACTTGTCTGAAATGTAAGATACATAATGCTTCTTTATTTCATGGTATATGGGAATGTCCAATTGTGCAAAGTTTCTGGGCAGAAGTGTTAGAGTTCCTATCAAAATTGTTGAGTTTGAAAATACCTGCTGATGCCTTGCTACATGTGCTTGGTTATATAATTGATATCTTTGGTTGTGATTAATATTTGATGTTATTTATCTTGGAAAGCATGATGATGGCTAGAAGTAGTATATTAAAAACTTGGTTGCTTTCTGAAGGGCCAATACTTAAGTGTTGGTAAACAGCGCTTACAGATTTGCTGTGCCTCATTACAGAACATGGCTGCTTCACACAGATGGAGCATGAGATAAGTTTGGAAAAGTGTGGATTCCGTACATTAAGTCAATTCCAAAGGCCATGCAAATGAAAATTGGTTGTTACCTGCTAATTTTCTTTCCTGTAATACCACAGATCAGTCCAGAAAAGTGGGTTGTGTATCCCTACCAGCAGGTGGAGTCAGAGAACAATTAGAACTTTGGGCACTGCTACATAACGAGAGTGCCACCTGCAGTCACTCAGTATTGACTTGTACCCAAGCCCATGCTAACAGAACTAAATAACGAAGGGTAGCAGAAACCAAATTTCCGGACTACCACTTCGTCGCTGGCAAAACCCAGACTGAACAACTGCTAAAAACTGCTCCAAGAATCATGTCTGCAAAAAAGGAGTTTCAACAATAAAAAACTTAAACAGGTTCTGACCAAAACAGTCTTTCGGTATCTGAAGAAAGGAGTGGGCCTCTGGACTGATCTGTGGTATTACAGGAACGAAAATTAGCAGGTAAGAACCGATTTTCATTTCCTGAACATACCCAGATCAGTCCAGAAGAGTGGGATGTACCCAAGCCACCCTACACTGGGCGGGAACCCGAAAGACCTGCACAAAGTACACTCTCCCCGAAGGACGGTTCATCAGAAGCCTTAACATCCAATCAGTAATGTTTTGTAAAAGTGTGAATAGACAACCACACCGCCACCCTACAGATCTCCTGAGGCGACAGTAACTGACACTCTGCCCAGGAGGTAGCCTGAGCCCTAGTGGAATGAGCTCTGAGACCCAAAGGCACCTGACGCCCTCGGACTATGTATGCCGTGCAAATGGCTTCCTTAATCCACTGAGATATGGTCGCCTTTGACGCTTTGTCCCCCTTCTTTGGGCCACCAAAGAGAACGAACAAATGATCAGAACGTCATTGATCATGATCAGAAAGTCATTGGTAACCTCCAGATAACGCAATAAGGTGCGCCGCACATCCAAAAGATGAAGGTCTCTGTTCTGAGAAGACTCCCGGGATCAGTTAGGGAACCCCGGAAGCTCCACGGTTTGATTAACGTGAAAGGCTGAAACCACCTTAGGGACAAAGGACGGAACCCTACGTAACTATACCCGATCATCGTAAATCCGAAGAAAGGGATCCCAACAAGACAGCGCCTGCAACTCTGAGATCTGACGGGCCGAGCAAATGGTCACCAAAAACATGGTTTTCAAAGTCAGATCTTTCAGGGAAACTCCACGAAGAGGCTCGAAAGGAGTGCCACATAGAACTCGCAGGACTAAATTCAAACTCCATTCCAAACACACTGAACGGATGAGAGGGTGCAAATGTTTGACCCCCTTAAGACACCGAGAAATATACGGATGCGCTGCCAGCGAACAGCCGTCAAAGTTTCCCTGCAAGGCACCTAGAGCTGCAACTTGTACACGAAGGGAATTGAACGCCAAGCCCTTAGCGAGACCCTATTGCAGAAAATCAAGAACCCGAGGAACATGCACCGCTAAAGGGTCACAGGAACACTGATGATACCACGTCTCAAAAAGCTTCCAAACTCTCACATAGGCCATAGAGGTGGCTGGACGTCTCGCTGTAGGAGGGTGTAAATGACTTGTTCTGTATAACCCCTCAAGCGTAAACATTGCCTCTCAAAAGCCAAGCCGCGAGAGAGAAGTGATCCTCCCGATCCGAAAATATGGGCCCCTGATGGAGCAGATGCATTAGATGAGCCAGCTGAAGTGGACCCTCTAGAGCCAAGTGTACCAGATCCGCGAACCACGGAAGAAGTGGCTACTCTGGCGCCACCAGAATCACACTTCCCGGGTGCCGCTCTATGCGACGGAGAAGCCGACCTATGATGGGCCACGGCGGGAAGGCATACAGCAGAATCCCCGTGGGCCAAGGACACACGAGAGTGTCTATGCCCACCGAGCCCTGTTCTCGGCGACGGCTGAAAAAACGAACTGTTTTTGCGTTCACCTGCGTTGCCATCAGATCCAGCTGAGGAGTTCCCCATCTGGCGCAAATGAGATTCCACGCCTCGAGAGATAGTTCCCATTCCCCTGGGTCTAGTTGCTGACGGCTGAGATAATCGGCTTGCACATTCTCTACTCCCGCGACATGGGATGCAGCAATGCCCTCGAGATGGTGCTCCGCCCAGGTGAACAGAAGATGGCAGAGCCCCGCCTTGCCAGTTGATGTGCACACTGTAAAGGTCTTAAGTGAGCGAACGCCCAAGGAACCAAGTCCAAGGTTGAAGCCATGGAGCCCAGGACCTGAAGAAGATGCCACACTGTGGGATTGTTCCTTCGAAGAAGGGAATGTATTTGTTCCTGTAACTTCCCTATTCAGTCCGCCGCTAGAAACACTTTGCCCAGCAAGGTATCGAATTGTGCTCCGAGATAAATCAACTTCTGAGTGGGTTCCAAGTGACTCTTCTGCACATTGATTACCCAACCTAGGGATTACAATGTGAACATCACCATGTGCACTGATCTCTCGCAGTCCTCCCGAGACTTCGCGCGAATCAACCAGTCGTCCAGGTACGGGTGGACCAAAATTTCCTCCTGACGAAGGAAGGCCGCCGCCACCACCATCACCTTGGTGAACGTGCGAGGAGCTGTTGCGAGACCAAATGGGAGGGCTCGAAATTGGAAGTGTCGTCCCAAGACCATGAACCGCAGAAACCTCTGGTGATTCAGCCGGATCGGAATGTGTAAATATGCCTCCGTGAGGTCCAGAGAAGCAAGAAACTCCCCTTTTTGAACCGCGGCCATCACTGTCCTCAGGGTTTCCATACGAAAGTGAGGAACCCAAAGGCAACGGTTCATCTTCTGCAGATCGAGGATGGGCCGAAACGCCCCCTCCTTCTTGGGGACCACAAAGTATGCGGAGTACTGACCTCGTCCCTGTTGAGCATCCGGAACTGGGACAATAGCTTTGAGCTCGAGAAGTCATTGTAGAGTCACCTGGACTGCCTCTCACTTGACACTTGAGGCCACTCGGGACTCCACAAAAACCTCCCGGACCGGGTGTGAGAACTCCAGTGCATACCCGTCTTTGATCACTTCTAAGACTCAGCGGTCTGATGTAATTCTTGCCCATTCTTGTAAAAGTTGGATAATCTGCCTCTGACAGCTTCGAAGACGGAATGGGTGCTCGTGACTTCATTGGGGGGTTTTATTACTTCCTGCACCAAGATGTCCCGAATCTCTTCCGGGCTGGCAACCCCCTCGAAAGGACTGCTGGCGCCCCGAAGCAGGTTTAGAAGCAGGAGGTGTAGAGTATCTACCCGCTCTGAAGCAGCGAGAGTCCCGAAACCTAGCTCGAGGAGGGAAGACTTTCTTAGAAGATCTTTTATCTTCCGGCAACCGACTGCCCTTGGATTCGGCAAGCAGCTTTACTAGCTGATCCAGATCCTCCCCAAAGAGGATCTTGCCCTTAAAGGGTAGATTACAAAGCTGGGACTTAAAGGACAAATCCACCACCCAATTTCGCAGCCAGAGAAGATGCCGCACTGACACCAAGGACACCATACCTCTCGCCGAGGTCCTCACCAGATCATACAAAGCATCTGTAACATAAGCAATGCCTGCTTCTAGGCGGGCGGACTGCAGAGCCCCACTGTCGCCCGTACCGGTCCCGGCAGCCGACACCTAGACCCAACACAGACAGGCCCTCCTCATGAGACTAGCGCAAACCTCCGCCTGAAGGTTTAGCGCTGCAACCTCGAATGCTTGCTTCAACTGGATCTCCAGCTTGCGGTCCTGCATATCCTTAAGGGCAGCCGCCCCAGCAACCGGGATAGTGGTCTTTTTCGTGACTGCCGAGACCGCGGCGTCCACCTTTGGAATCTTCAGTAAATCCAAAACATCAGACGATAACAGGTACAGTTTCGCCATAGCTCTGCCCACCTTCAAGCCGGAATCCGGAGTCTCCCACTCCTGGGTCACTAGTTTGCGAATCTTCTTAGGCAGAGGAAAAGATGTTGTGGGACCCCTAATGCCGTCAAGGAATGTATTGATGCCCTCGTTGTCAGACTCTTCTTGAGAAACCTTAAGTCCCAGAACTTCAAGGACCTGGGGAATAAGGGGTCTTAACTCATCCCACTTGAACAAACGCACCACGGTGGGGTCATCCCCCTCCACAGGAGGGTCATCGGGCTCATCTGGATCATCAGTATTCCACATCTGTCGGATCCAGCCGTGGATCAGGATCTGCCTTCCCTACTACCCCAGATGCCGGCGTCACCCTAGACCCCGGGATCGGATCTCGCGTACCCTGGGGAGAATCCCCTGTGGGGTAAGCCTGATCAGAGAGGCGCTGACGAGGGTCCGTACCCCGACCTCTTTTCTCAGGCGGGTCCAAACCTGCCCCCAGGAGACTGGGCCGCTTTACCGTCGAGTGTTTCCTTGCCAGGAAAGTCTGGTGCATAAGGAGGACAAATTCTGGGGAAAACCCTTCCGGGTCCCCTTCCCCCACTGGAGAGTCGACTCTGGTGATATCACCAGTTCACCCGGTGAGGTCTTCCCTCACTGGGGCTAGAACAGGTGGAGAAATCTCTTCCCGCGAAGCTGAAGGCGAGACAGACGTTCCCTCCCTGAGGGAGGAGGTAAGAAGCCCTGAAGAGCCCTCTTACTCCGAGGAACACACTGCGCATAAGGAGGCCACATCTAAATAAAAAATATAACTAAAGACTGCAGGTGAGCATCTGTACCACCCACTGGAGTCAGAGAAATACTGAGTGACTGCAGGTGGCACTCTCGTAATGTAGCAGTGCCCAAAGTTCTAATTGTTCTCTGACTCCACCTGCTGGTAGGAATACACAACCCACTTTTCTGGACTGATCTGAGTATGTTCAAGAACTGTAGTTTGTTCCTGGTGAGGATGGATAGACTGCATAGCAGACTGAAGATTTTTTTCCTGGATATATTGCTGGGCTTGGACTGATATGGGAGGGATGGATGGGAAGGTTCTTGGGAGAAGAATTATTGAAAGTATATTCATGGAATACTATTTTTATTATTTTAAAGAAAACGAATAAAGATATTGAGCACATGAGGAAAATATATACTTTGAGGTAGATCTCAAAAAAGTACGCACGTGCGTACTTTTGTTCGCACAACCGGCGCAAACAAAAGTACGCCGGATTTTATAAAATACGCGCGGCTATGGGGTCGGCGCGCACAAGGCTGTGCAAAATCGGCAGCCTGCACGCGCCGAGCCACGCAGCATGCCTCCGTTCCCTCCGCGTCCCCCCACCTTCCCCTCCCTTCCCTTATCTAACCCACCCCCCAGCCCTACCTAAATCCCCCCCCTACCTTTGTTGTGCAAGTTACGCCTGCTTGAGGCAGGCGTAACTTGCGCGCGCCACCTCAGCATCCCCCGGCACAGGCCGCAGTGCCGGGGGACTCGGGACCGCCCTCCCGGCCCGCCCCCGAACTGTCGCCACGCCCCCGGACCCGCTCTGGACCGCCCCCTGACCCCGGACATGCCCGACACACCCCCAGCCTGCCGACACGCCCCCCAGACATGCCCCCTCCCGCCCCTTTTATGAAGCCCTGGGATTTACGCGCGTGCCAGCGGCCTATGCAAAATAGGCGCGTAGGGCTTTTAAAATCTACCCCTTTATGTACTTAATTTGCTACAACTGTTCCAGGAAGAAATGGGGAGAGGAGGAAGAGGATCTATTGCCCTTGTGTCACCATGGACATAGAATTGGCATGTAGTACCCCAAGATGTAGTCCTCCACTTTCTGCAATGTAGGGGTTGTGGAATATTTGCTACAGTAGTGAGCTGGGCTGCTGTCAATCATGATCATGGGCCTACCTGAATACCTCTGTTAGTTTTTCCTCTTTCTGTTTCATCTAGAGGAGGAAAGATAAAGAGGTGGAACAAGCTGTTTCTGACAGAGATTCACACCCTGCGCAGGTCTTTGGCTGATGCCAGTCTTTTTTTGTTTGTGTTTTAAACAGTTATTCTCAGAGTCTATGATGTTATGAAAAGAAGAATGGTAAAAATTATTTTTTATTTAGAAAACTTAACCAAGGCCTCATAGGAAAATTCAATTAACAAGAGTTCATGATCCATAACAGTTAAATTCTGTACCTGCAGGTCTATGAGTGGACTCCCTACCCGTCTCTTCCAACCAGCAGTCTTGAGAATTGATGATAACACTGCTAGACCACCAAGTACACCTAAAGCAATCTACTCAAGAATGAAAGCACAACATTCATTAGCAATCTGTTTTTCTTTGGTCAAGCAATAAATAAAAAGTATACAGACAAGCTACGGCAGACTTACATCAGTCTGGATTTGCGCCTCTGACTGGTTCATTTCATAACTGACAGAGAAGGAAACCTGAGATTAAAAACACAAAATAAATATATTTAACAAAAAAAGCAGATGGTGTGCCACGGTTTGCTTGAAAATTCCTAGAACTTTCTCAATGAACACAGTGAATGAACAATAAAATACAAGGGTACAAGTAATATTTTCTGAAAATAGACAAAAATGACATGCAAAGAATGTGTCAAATAATTTTCTCAAAGCATGATTACCTATCACCTTGCTTGAACTATAACAGGGTCAACAGACTTATTTTATTTTGGCATCAGGACATTTTTGTATTTTAGGACTGTTTTATAGGGGCAGCCTGGAACAAACACAATAGGCTCTAGCAGGGATGGAGTTAGATTGTACACTTCAGGACAGACTAGATGAACCTACTGTCATGATAAGAGTCCCTATCCAAACAGTAATGCAATGAGATGTGTGTAGAGAACGCCATGTTGCAGCCTTGTAGATCTTCTCCATTAAGACTGATCTGAGGTGGGTTCCTGATTCTGCTATGACTCTGACACTATGAATGTTGACATGACCCATCTGCTAGCCAATTCAATATAGTGTGCAATCCCAGGTTTGTTGGTGTCAAAAGAAACAAAAAGCTAAGTGAAATTTCTAAGGGCTTCATTTTGCTTCAGGCAGAAGGTCAAGGCTCTTTTGAGGTCCAAACTGTATAGTGCTTGTTCATCATTTATTTATTTATTTATTTATTTTTTCTATACCGATGTTCCTGTATACAATACATATCGCACCGGTTTACATGGAACAGAACAGTCGCCTCAGTGGCGGATACATTGTAACATGGAATACATTATAACATGTTGACATAGAACTTTAGGAGGGAGAACAATCATGAACAAGATAAACTGAGGATGGGCACAAAAAAACTATGTACAGAATCAAGGTATGTTCGGGTGATACAGGGTATGTAAAGTGCAATGGATACAGTCTGACTCTTCATCAAGTTTTAGCCCTCAGGGAAAGCTTGGGTGAATAGCCAGGACTTTAGCTTTTTTTTTGAAAGTTGTTATGCAATGTTCTTGGCAGAGGTCTGGCGGAAGCTTGTTCCAAAGGAGGGGGCCTGCAGTGGATAGAGCTCGTTTCCTCAGTGTCGTTGTTGCCGGGTGGGTATGGAGCATGTTCTGGTATGCACTTCTGATCGGTCTCTTTGAGATGTGCTGTTGTAATCGAAAAGATAGGTTGAGGGGGGAGATGTTGTGTAAAGCCTTATGAATCATCATGAGTGCTTTAAATAGAATTCTGAATCTTATTGTAGACATGTGGCTTAGGAAAGAATATTGGAAGGACAACTGATTGATTAAAGGTGGAAGTCTGATACTACCTTAGACAGGAAATTAGTATGGGTGCGCAGAACCACCTTATTATGAACAACTTGGTATATGATGGATAAGTAACTAGGGCCAGGAACTCTATGACTCTGTAGATCAAAGTGACCATCACCAAAATATGACTTTTCATGTCAGGTACTTCTGCTCACAGGTGTCCAGAGGTTCAAGGGGAGCTTCCACCAGATGAATCAAAACCATGTTGGGATCCCAAGACACAGTAGGAGACTTCATATAAAACAAACCCAGCATAAATCAGACAACTAAAGTCTGTACCAAGATGCGTCTACCCTCTACACACTGATGGTAGCCGTCATTTGCACTAAAGGCAAATTCTTACTAAGTTGGTCTTAAGACCAGATTCTTAAAGATGTAAAAGGTAATCAAGTCGTTTTTGTGTGGAGAAGAAGAAATAATCTAGGGCCTATTCCTCAAACCAAAAAGCAAACTCCATTTCAACCTAGAGAACGTCCTCAGAGTCCTTCCTAGAAGCCAGAAGACCATGAAACACATCCTCAGAAAGATTCAGAAATTGTACTGTCAACATCTAGGCAGAACATAAATTATACCCTTAGAAAGACTCAGAGGTTGTACCCTCTCAACATCCAGGCAGTGAGGGTCAGGGACCCAATGCTGCAATGGTGCAACAGCCCCTGATCTTGAATGATGATGGTTGGGAAATTCCCCAGCCTAATTGGATCCCTGATCAACATCTTCTGCAGAAGAGGGTTCCAAATTTGTTTAGACTGGGGATCATAGTTCCCTGGACTCTTCTGAGTTTCAACAAGGTCTTTGCAATGAAAGAAACTGGAGAATATGCATACAGCAGGCCCTAGCCTCAATTCAGGGCAAAGGCATCTGAAGCTAACTTGCTTTGAGTTTCTCCCTTTGAACAGAAGAAGTGTACCTCAATTGCAGCATACCTAGTGCCCCTTCTCCTCCACCAGTACAGGGACCAGGGGCGGCTCAAGGCAATCTGCTGCCTGAGGCAAGGAAGGAGAGGCAAGGGTATGCCCTCCAAACACAACACAGGTCAAATCACTGAGGAGGCAAAGGTGAAGATTTCACACTTGTAATCTGGCCCTTCTGGTGATTTAAATGCTACAAAAGGGGGACAGAAAGGTCAAGGTTCTCAGAGAAGTGGCAGATAGAGAGCCAGTGATAAAATTCCTATTTACCACTGCTCAAGACCACTGATGACGATTTACTTCGCTGGTATCAGGACTCCCATTCATGGCTAGGCCGAATAGCCATCATTAAGATGAATATTCTTCCCCGACTGTTATATCTATTTATAACACTACCCAATTTCCTCTCCACTAGCTTCCTGCAGTCAACACAATGGAAGTTATTCGCCTTTATCTGGAGGAAAAGACCACCCAGGATCACTCGATCAGTTCTATATCACTCCAGAGACCATGGAGGGATGGGCGTTCCAAATTTGGAATGGTATTATGCTGCTGCCCAACTGAAGGCGATACTATACATCCATAACTGCCAAGAACACCCAGCCCCCTGGCAGTCGATTGAACAACACTGCCTAGGGGAGATGCTGATCACAGTGCTCTTCTAGAAGCCTCGCCATACCTGGCAACCAATTTTAAATCTCCCACCTACGCTCCAAACTACTCTACGGATTTCGTCTCATTGGAAGGTGAAATTGGTGGGACCTACTCTTTATCACCAATCCTCTATCCTGTTTCATAATATCCAATTCCCGGCTGTAATGCCTCGGCTTCTGTAGAGGGAGGAGTTAGCAATCTGTTACGCCTCGGCCCCTAAGGAAGGGCGGAGTTAGCAATCTGTTATGATTCTCCGTGAGGAGTTAGCAATCTGTTACGCTCTACTCCTCAAGAAGGGAGGCGTTAGCAATCTGTTATGAATTGGCTCCTGTAGAAGGAGGAGTTAGCAATCTGATATGCTCAGCTCCTGTAGAGGGAGTAGTTGACATTGACAATCTGTTAAGGTATAGACTGCGGAGTATCAATCTGTTATGAATCTGTTGCTGAAGACTCCTGATGGGGAAGGAGTAGCAATCTGTTACCAGAGGAGTGCTAGGAGAGGGCACTCAGCTGTAAAGGAATGTAGATAGGTGGATCCTTGGGCCGATGGCAGATGACAGCGCCCCCAGGAGGATATCCTGAGAGGGACCACCGGCTAGGCTTGGGTATGGAGACAGACACAGATAGTTATTTTATTAGACAGGTTAGTAGAACCACCAGAGGTGGCAGTAGTGAGCTGATATGCCCGGCAGGGCTGAAGTCCCTCAGGAACTGGAACAGCGATCCCAGGGTTGCCGAGCTGTAGAGAAACTATAGATAGAGAGTAGACAGGGTATGCTGTGTTCATAGCCAGAACTAGATGACAAAACTCACATAAGGTCTTGAGGAAGCTCAGTAGCTGGAAAGGGTTAGGCCCTCGAGGAGCGAGTACCTGGTTCCAGGGAAAGCGCTGAGAGAGCGATGGTAACTCACAATTTTCTGCATCTGCAATAGCTTCCAGGCAGTAGAGAATCTTCAGAGTGTTCAAGAACATGGGCCCTCGAGGAGTGAGTACCGGTTCCTATCTGCAATCTGAAATGGTAACTCGCAAATGTCTGTATCTGCGATAGCTTCCAGGCAGTAGAGAATCTTCAGTGTTCAGGAACATGGGCCCTTGAGGAGCCTATCTGCAATCTGAAATAAAGAAAAGAGAGCAAGGCCCCCAAGGAGCGGGTACCCCTGGTAAGTCCAAGGAGGCAGAGTAGCTTGGGAGAAAAGCCGAAGCTATCCCCTTGCTAACTCAATTCGTTAGCGAATACTGAGACCTTTTATATTGAAAGCGGATGACGTCATCTCAGGGGGACACCCCCGAGGTTCGCACCTTTGCTGGTCCATCAATTGGAGCGCGCGCGTGCGCCCTACGTCAATCAGGCAACATGGCAGATCCACAGCGTTGTGCAGGTCCGGGGACGCCGGAGGGAGACGGCAAGAAGACGCTGTGGCAGCTAACCGTCCATCAGACCCGGAGGGAGTCGCCAGAGAGGTAAAAAGGGCGGAGTGAGGGCGTCGAGCAGCGATGGACACCACACCAGCGGGCCTTCCCAGGCGGGCTTTCCAATCATGGAAGGCTCAGAACCTTATAACTTTTGACTCATGGTTAACCCAGGGAAGGATTTTACCTTTTTCTGATATTGTAAGGGAGAACGAACCTTCCCCATCTTCTTTTCTCGAATATGCACAAGCAACCCACTTCCTCAGACCTTTGCTTTCCTCCTCTCAAATAGCCGTCACAAAATCTTTATTTGAAATATATTGTATGCAGAGGCAGGTTGTCAAAGATGCAATCTCCAAACTTTATAAACTTATACTGGGCCCCCAATCTACCCAGCTAGAATCTTCACTCTCCTGGGAAAAGGAACTTAATTTACAATGGGGGATGGAAGACTGGGAAGAACTATTTGTAATAGCGTGGAAAAATTCCATATCAGCTCACTTTCAGGAACAATGCCTAAAAATCCTTTATCGGTGGCACTATGTACCCACCCACATGCACCAAATGTACTCTCATTTACCGAGTACCTGCTGGCGCCTTTGGGATCAAGAGGGCACATATGTAAATATCTGGTGGAACTCTCCAGTAGTCACCCCCTATTGGTCGCAAATAGAGGCCTGGATTGCCCAAATTGTAGAGCGGACGATCACTGTATCCCCAACTAACATACTCCTAGGAGTGCCCATAGCGGGCCTACCGGCACCCACCCAGCATCTCTGTCAACAAATCTATACTGTAGCTCGAGTGGTGCTGGCCTGTCACTGGCGGTCTCCCCATCTTCCAAAACAGGAGACCCTTATACAATGTCTACATCGCCTACAAATTTTGGAGCATCTCACCACCCTACGCCATAAACGAATGATTACTTCCCATGCAGTCTGGGCTCCTTTCAACTCTTGGTATCACAATCATGTCCCTTTAGCTGATTCTGACTAATCACCTTGACATTCATGGTTTTGTTTATTGTTCTTTCTAAACTACCAATTAATTTTATATGAGATATCTTACTCTAACTATGGTGGCGCCATAACTTTTGAACTAATGCAATGAGTCTTGTACCCCTGCAGTTTAGCCATGTCATTCTTTATTACCATAATGGAGACTTGTAGTAACATTTGATGTTGTTGTTGTTATTCTGACTGAATATTACGTGTTTGGTAAAGGGGGGGGGGGGGGGGGGGAAGGGAATGCATTTTGTATTCAATCCAAAATGTTTGAAAACCGTATGGCAAAACCACTTGTTTGTATAATGTTTCTTGGATTCAACTTTTGCCAATAAAAGCTGTAAATACAAAAAAAAAATAAAAATGTTATGCTTTGTACAATCCAGCTGGATATGGTTCTCTTGGCTACTGGGAAGCCGGGAAAATTAGGGTTAAAGGTGAGGAAGAGCTGCGAAGGTCTAGCATCTGACTGAGTTCTGTTTTTGTAGTACGCTAAGGCCCTCTTACAATCCAAAGTGTGTAGCAACTTTTCTCTTTCGTTATGATGTGGTTTTGGACAGAATGTGGGTAGTTCAATAGATTGATTGAGATGAAAAGCAGAAATCACTTTCGGTAGGAAAGATGGATGCGTGCGTGGTAGAATTCTAGATATGAACTGTAATGCACTAAAGCCTGAATCTCACTGACTCTGCGCACTCATATGACTGATACTAAGAAGACTACCTTCCAGGTAAGGTATTTTACGTGTGAAGTATCCATGGGTTCAAAGGGAGGTAACATGAGTTGTTCCAATACTGTATTGAGGTCCCAAGGAATCAGAGGTTTTGTGGTGGGAGGGCCAAACATGGGAGAGGCCCGTCATGGAACGAGAAACCATTGGGTGCATGGAAATGGATTGACCATTATGGTGTGAATGGAAGGCCGCAATTGTACTTAAATGAACTCTCACAGAAGCTGTTGCAAGTCCCGCTGTGTAAAGTGAGTGTAGGTACTCTAAAAGGTGTTCCAGGGGACAATGGTGTGGGTCAAATTGGTGGGATGTGCACCAAGTAGCGTATCTTTTCCACTTGAAATGGTAATTACATCGTGTGGAAGGTTTTTCTGGCAGCCAATATGACATCCTGTGCCGAGAAAGATAAGCTCATCTCTGTCAGTAATGACTGCTCAATCTCCATGCCGTCAGGTGTAATGACTAGTGCATAGGATGTAGGAGGGATCCTCCGTCTTGTGACAGGAGATCGTCGTGGTCCTCTAGTGGAATTGGATTGTCTATGGACAGGCAGAGTAGGTAAGTGTACCATGGCTGTCTGGGCCATGCTGGAGCAATTAAGATCAGATTTGCTCTGTCTTGTATGCATTTTTTGAATTGTACGAGTGAGAAGAGGAATCAGTGGGAAAGCGTATAGTAGGTTTCCCGTCCAAGAAATCTGGAAGGCATCTTGCGCTATCCGATGCGGGCTGTTCATCGGTGAACAGAATTTGATCACCTTCCTGTTGTGCTCTGTGGAGAACAGATCTATGGCTGGTATCCCCCAGTATGCAAAAATTCTTTCCTCCACTTGTTGGTGCAAGGACCATTCATGTGGATGAAAGATTCTGCTTAACCCGTCTGCCCGGGTGTTGGCTATTCCCGGCAGCTATGTTGCCTGGAGATGAATGGAATGTTGCGCCGCCCAGTCCAGAATTATGATCGCTTCTCTGCAAAGGCTCCAGGAACCTGACCCTCCTTGTTTGTTTATGTAAAACATGGCTACCAGATTGTCTGTGTACACCATGACTCATTTGCCTTGTAGTTGTGTGAAGAATGTTTGTAAGGCATTCCTGATTACTCTGAGTTCCAGTAGGTTTATCTGGAAAGTGCTCTCTTTTTGATACCACCGACCCTGTGTTTCGAGATGATCGAGATGAGCTCCCTAACCCTTGTGGGAAGCATCTGTTGTCAGTACAGCATTGTGCGGCAGTGTCAGAGCTCCTCTGGTTAGTGTTCATATCTTTAGTCACCAATCCACATCTACCATCCTTTCTGGGGTGAAGGAAATGCGGTTTGATAAGGGTTGACGGTGCTGAGACCATTGCTTCTTTAAACCCCACTGCAGACTTCGAATATGAAGCCGAGTACTCTGAACTGTATATATAGCTGCTGACATATGTCGTATGAGACTTAGCACTTGACGTGCTGTTGGTCTTTTTGTACATTTGATTTTTTGTAACAACTTCCTGAGAGTGAGTGCCCTGTCCCTTGGAAGAAAGGCTCTGTTCTGATATGTTACCAGTTGAACTCCAATGAATTGAAGGGACTGTGTCGGGGTAAGGTTGGATTTCTTAAAATTGACAACCAGATCCAAGTTCTGAAGACAGTGTATTGTTTGATGTACCTGAGATCGCAGAGTCTGTGGATCCGATGCCACTAAAAGCCAATCGTCCAGATATGGAAATATTTGGATATGTTGTTTCCTGAGGTGGGCTACCACCACTGCCATGCATTACGTGAAAACTCTGGGTGCAGCTGCGAGACCAAACGGTAAAACCCTGTATTGGCAGTGTTGACCCTTGCATTGAAAACATAGGTACTTCCATGACGCTGGGTGCATCGGAAAGCAGAGTTGCTTACCTGTAACAGGTGTTCTCACAGGACAGCAGGATGTTAGTCCTCACAAATGGGTGACCATCATCAGGATGGAGCCCAATCACGGAACAACTTTTGTCAAAGTTTCCAGAACTTTGACTGGCACTTACTGGGCATGCCCAGCATAGCATCAACCCTGCAGCCAGCAGGGGTCCCCCTTCAGTCTCGTCTTATAGTAAAATAAAATAATAAATCGTAAGCGAACCCAACTCCGCGCGGTGGCGGGCGGGATTCGTGAGGATTAACATCCTGCTGTCCTGTGAACACCTGTTACAGGTAAGCAACTCTGCTTTCTCACAGAACAAGCAGGATGGTAGTCCTTACATATGGGCAAGTACCGAGCTGAGGATGCCCAAGCAATGTACCAAATGTACCCAAAGACGTGCAACAGGCACAAGAACTGGGGTGGAATTTGGTAGAGGGCATCCTGAACCCTACTGGGTTGGCGGAAGGATGTTGGTACCTCAGTTGCAAATAAGTTGCGTAGCACAGACTGGCCGAAGATGGAATCTTGTCTGCCAGCCTTGTCTAAACAATAATGCGAAGTTTGGAGAGCGCTCCAGATAGCAGCCTTACAGATGTCAGCAAGCGGCACCGAGCATAGGTGCGCTACTGATGTTGCCATGGCCCTGACAGAGTGTGCTTTAACACGGTCTTGAAGCGGAATGCTTGCCTGTTGGTAACAAAAGGAAATACAGTCCGCTAACCAGGAGGAGAGAGTCTGCTTACCCACAGGTTTGCCCAATTTGATGGGATCAAAGGAAACAAATAATTGGGTGCCTTTCCTGTGGGCAGCTGTACGGTCTAGATAAAATGCTAGAGCACGTTTACAGTTAAGGGTATGCAGAGCCCATTCTCCTGGGTTTGAATGGGGCGTGGGAAAGAAAGTGGATAGTATAATGGATTGATTGATTTGAAACTCCGATACTACCCTAGGTAAGAAATTAGGGTGAGTGCGGAGTACTACCCTATCATGAGTGCGGAGTACTACCCTATCATGCAGAAGTTTAGTGTAAAGCAGGTAGGTAACTAAGGCCTGTAACTCACTAATTCTACAAGCAGATGTGATCGCCAAAAGAAAAATCACTTTCCAAGTGAGATAGCGGAGATCACAGGATTGGAGAGGCTCAAACGGCGTTTCATGAGCCTTCCCAAAACCATGTTGAGGTCCCAAGAAGGGCCTGGAGGGCGCAGTGGAGGTTTAAGGTGAAGCAAGCCCTTCAAAAAACGTGCAACAAGGGGTTGTACTGAAATGGGTACATCCACCATACCTTTATGTTAGGCGGCTACCGCACTGACATGTACCCTGATAGACGAAGTTTTGAGGGCTGACTCTGACAGGTGCCAGAGATAGTCCAGAAACTTCGGTGTGGGACAAGTGTACATGGAAGTACACCATTCCATAAACCTGTTCCATTTATAACAATAAGACTGCCTTGTGGAAGGCTTTCGTGAAGCTACCAGGACACGGGAAACCGGCTCTGAAAGGTTAAGAGGTTGAAGTATTAACTTTTCAACATCCAGGCAATCAGGGAGAGGGCCTGGAGGTTGGGGTGACGAAGGCAGCCGTTGTTCTGAGTGATCAGAAGCAGGTCCTTCCCCAGAGGAATGTGCGGGTGTACCGATAGGTCGTGGAGAACTGGAAACTAGACCTGGCGCGGCCAATGAGGGGCTATGAGAATCATTAGACCCCTGTCCCTTAGCAACTTCATGACAGTCTTTGAAATGAGTGGAAGTGGAGGGTACCCATAAAGGAGACCGCTGGCCCACGAGAGGGAGAAAGCATCCCTGGGCTGGTGGTGTTGGCTGCGAGTGAGAGAGCAGAAGTTCCCTACTTTGCAGTTGTGAATTGACGCAAAGTGGTCTATGTGAGGGTAACTCCAACGTTGGAATATTGAGTCTGCTACAGTGGGGTTGAGGGACCACTTGTGCGGTTGAAAAGTGCGACTCAGCTTGTCCGCCAACATATTGTCCACTCCCGGCAAGTAGGTGGCCCTGAGGCACATCGAGTGGGAAAGGGCCTCTGCCCATATCTGTGCAGCTTCCTGACACAGGAGGTAGGAGCCCATTCCCCCTTGCTTGTTGATGTACCACATGGCCACCTGGTTGTCGGTTTGTATCAGGATGACCTGGTTGGAGAGGTGATCCTGAAAAGCCCTGAGAGCATATCTGATTGCACGAAGCTCCAGGAAATTTATCTGGTGTTTGACTACCTCTAGAGACCAGATGCCCTGAGTTTGCAGGTTTCCAACATGTGCTCCCCAGCCGAGGTTGGAGGCATCTGTTGTCGAGGTTATTTGAGGTTCTGGAATTTGAAATGGGAGGCCTTGTACCAGATTGGATTGGTTTGCTCACCAAGCTAGCGATAGACGGAGCTGTTTGGTGATGCGGATTGTGGAGGACATTGACTGAGAAGACTGAATCCACTGCGATCTTATTGTCCACTGCATTACTCTCATGGCGAGGTGAGCCATGGGAGTGACATGCACTGTGGAGGCCATATGACCCAATAATATCAGGAAGTGATGTGCAGTTGAATGTTGTCGAGACTGCAGTCAAACGGCCAGAGAAGCGAGAGTGAGAGCTCGATCCTGAGGTAGGAAAGCTTTCACTTTTAGAGTGTCTAAGTCGGCCCCTATGAACGATAGAGTTTGCGAAGGAACTAGCCTGGATTTTTGATCAGGGAATGCAAAGTGATGCGAAGGGGTATCAGTGCACCTTGCCGAGAGGGAACCCTGATCAACCAATCGTCCAGATAGAGGTAGACGTGGACACTTTGACTCCTGAGGTAGGCAGCTACCACTACGAGGCATTTGGTAAAGACGTGTGGGCAGATGCTAGGCCAAAAGGTAACACTCGATATTGGAAGTGTTTTGGGCCTACTAGGAATCGCAGGAATCTGCGATGTGACGGAGTGATTGAAATGTGCATGTAGGCATCCTGAAGGTCTAGAGAGCAGTTCCAGTCTCCCCTTTGAAGAAGGGGAAGTAGAGAATCCAAGGTCACCATCTTGAACTTTTCTCTTTGTAGGTATTTGTTTAGAGTGCGAAGATCCAATATTGGGCGCACCCCACCTAACTTTTTTGGTATCAGGAAATACCTGGAATAGAACCCTTGCCCCTGATCTGAGAGGGGCACTGGTTCTATTGCTCGGGACTGGAGGAGGAGGGAGACCTCCTGCTCCAAGAGTGGTGAATTGTCGGATGTTCCCCATGTCAGCCAAGGCAGGGAATCCTGTGGGACAAAGAGAAAGTTGAGGTGGTAACCCTGGGATACTATTGCCAGTACCCACTGGAGAAGTGGTACAATAGGCCACCGATCAGAATAGTCGGAAGTGGAAGCTGGGTACTGCTCTCTAGAAGGGAGTCAAAAACCTGATGCTGGACCTGGTTGAGGGGCTGGCTGCGACTTCTGCCCTCTAGGCTGCCTAGGTTGGCCTTTTTGGTAAGGCTTAGAAGGCCGACCCCTGGACCCTGGGGGATAGTATCTCCTCTGCCAGTAGAATTGACTCTTGGAATCATAAGAACATAAGAACTTGCCATGCTGGGTCAGATCAAGGGTCCATCAAGCCCAGCATCCTGTTTCCAACAGAGGCCAAACCAGGTCACAAGAACCTGGCAATTACCCAAACACTAAGAAGATCCCATGCTACTGATGCCCTTTAAAGGATCTTTTGGACAAAGAGGAGGTATGAGGGGGCAATAAGGAGAGCTGGCACAAAGTCTCTTGGTGGTCCATGAGCTGCGCCACTGCTTCTTGAATCTTTTCACCGAAAAGATTATCCCCCGTACAGAGCAAGTCAGTCAATCTGTCTTGTACCTCTGGTCTGAGGTCAAGGTGAAGGTGAAGATTTCAGCCAGGCACATATCCTTGCATGATACGCTGATTGTACTTCATGCTTGCCAGCATCTAAGCCCTTTTGTGCTAGGGCATGAAGTTGGTCCTGGAACTGCAGAGGTAAGGCCTCAGCAAAGTCTTGAATCTTCATGAACAAGGCCCTATTGTATTGGGTCATGTAGACTTGGTAGGATGCAATGCGAGAAATGAGCATTGATCCATGGAATACCCGTCTTCCAAATGCATTCAGGAACTTCTGATCTTTCCCTGGGGGAATTGATGAGTGAGGTTTGGCGCGTCTGGCCCTCTTTTGGGCTGACTCTATAACCACATAGTGTTGATCCAACTGAATTCTTTGGAAGCCAGGGGCTGATTGAACTAGGTAGGTAGCATCTGCTTTTTGTTAACAGGTGCCACCGAGCCAGGGTGCTCCTAGTTTCTCTTCAAAAGGTCCAAAAGGATGTCATGAATAGGGATGGACATGATTTCCTTTGGAGCACTGAGAAATTGTAGAAGCTCTAGCATCTGATGTCTAGAGTCCTCTTCTGTCTGAAGCTGGAATGGGACCGTTTCAGACATCTCCTTTACAAAATTAATAAAGGACAGGACCTCTGGAGGAGAATGCTTCCTTTCATCAGGAGGGGAGGGCTGTGAAGGTAGATCATCAGAATCCTGGGACGAATAGTTGGTCCAAGGATTATAAGGGTCATCACCAGCTCCCAAATGTTATTCAGAAGGAAGTAACGGAGTTATTCCTGAAGGCCCTGGCCTGGGCATCAATGGTCCTGAAGGAGGAATTGAAGGCATCGATGGAGGCATCGAGGGCATCGATGGCGGCATCGCTGGCATCGAGGGAGGCATCAACGGAGGAACCGATGGAATCGGTGACATCGATGGATGTGTCAGTGGCGGCACTCCCGATGGTGGAATGAAGAGCGGTGTTTCTTCATCTTTCTCAGATGACAGGGGAATTGGCGAGGAAGTAGTTGGGTCCCTCGGTTCATCAGATCCACCGGTGGAAGAGCACCGATTAACTTGTCCATTCTAGTCAATAGCGGTGCAAGCGCCATGGGTATCGGATCGGTGACCGGAGGAGGAACTGGTACCGGTATCAATGAAACTTGGAAGCCCTGGAATGCTTTGCCGATTGCCTCTTGCATCATCCAATCCAATTCCTCAAGAACACCAGGGGCATGAATACCCGGCTCCGGAGTGGGAGGTAGCACTGGCGTAGTTGGAGGGTCCACCGGTGAAGGTGGAATCGCAGATCCCGTTACCTGTCCAGGTGGGGAACGCCTCGGTGATCCAGACAGAAGAGGATGAAGCCTTTTCTGTACAGGGCTTCTTTGTCTGAGGCTCAGACGACATCGAGGGTTTACCGGTATCGATGACCTGAGCTTTACGATGACAATGTCGATGGTTTTCTCGATGCTCACCCTGGTGTTTTTGCTGAGGGGGAACAGAGGGGGTCGATACCCATGGAGTCGTCGAGGCCGGTCGGGTAGCAGCGGATTCCCGGTGCTAGCGCGATATTAATGGCACTAGTTCAGATGACGTCGAAGCTATCGATGGCGTCGGGGTTTTTGGCCGAAAGAAAAGACCTATCTTATCGAGTTGAGCCTTGCAACCCTTTGGTGTCATTTGGGCACATTTGGTGCAAGTAAGGACATCGTGGCCAGACCCTAAGCACATCACACAGACCGTGTGAGGGTCAGTGATGGACATTGTTCAAGTGCAGTCGGGGCACGGATGGAAACCCGACTCCATGGCTTTGACAAAATTTAGTTGCGGTGTGGTCGATGGCCGGTAGGCCGCGAAGGAAAAACTCAACAGGAATCAACTGCAAACAGGCAAAAACTTACCATTTGACAGCGGAGCCAAATTCAGACATTCAGCTGCCTCCTATTCCTCACATGGTTCCAGCCATCGGACAGACTCTGTAGATGCCAGATGTTGCCCAACAGGCCATTACACAGATTTCAATATTGTTAACTGGGCTTATTACTTCTTTACAAGCCTCCTTTCAAGTTTCTCAACTTCCATCTCATAGTCCACAAGGATCTTCAATACACTCAGTGGAGTCGTCTCCTCGACAATCTAGAATTCCTTTACTGCTCTTGCCTGGACCATCACTACCAATGCCAGAGCTATCGGTATAACCAAGGCCTACCAGACTGCCTCAGCATCCAATATCGATTCCATCTTCCCCAACATTTTCAACAGGATACCTGTCAGATCCAGCAGAGGAACATCAAGAGCCATACTCACCACCAGAAGGCCTGGCCTACCCAAAATTTATTGACAAAGTGGGTACAGTTCTACATCTGATAATCCAAAAGGTACCAGATCCTAGGTCTGAAATGTTAGGTCTCCTAAAAATATTTGACCTTCCCACTGAACAGACTAGCCTCCAATCGCACAAGGTTCTCGATGCAGTCCTAGAGAAATCCTGGGAAACTCCTTATAATATTGTCCCGATGACTCAGAAGATAGATCTTAAATATAAAATGAAACAGTCTCTGTTCTATGCATCTCCACAATTGCCACACCAATTCATAGTGGTGGAATCCGCATTGCAAAAGGCTAAGAAAACAAGGTTACACTTGAATGCCCCACCAGGAAAAGACCATAAATACCTGGACGATTTTGCTAAAAAATTGTTTCCATCCTCAATGCTCGGTGCGCGTATTGGACAGCATCAGTTCTATATAGTTCAATACCTATACAACTGTCTGCAGCAGGTAAAGACGTTATTGCCAACATCGACAGAACTCTCTGGTTTCCCTCAACCAATTCAAGACATGGAAGAGGGATTACGTCATCTATTGAGGACTATATATGAGTCATTTGAGACATCTTTGCAAATCTCTGCTTTGGCAATAGTGGCTCGTAGAATTGTGTGGCTCCAAGCAAGTGCCATACGGGAGGACATCCATGACAAATCGGCAAATTTACCATATCATTTATAAATATATTGAAAAGTAAGGGTCCCAATACAGATCCCTGAGGCACTCCACTGTCCACTACCTTCCACTGAGAAAATTGTCCATTTAATCCTACTCTCTGTTTCCTGTCTTTTAGCCAATTTGCAATCCACAAAAGGACATCGCCACCTATCCCATGACTTTTTACTTTTCCTAGAAGCCTCTCATGAGGAACTTTGTCAAACGCCTTCTGAAAATCCAAGTATACTATATCTACCGGTTCACCTTTATCCACATGTTTACTAACTCCTTCAAAAAAGTGAAGCAGATTTGTGAGGCAAGACTTGCCCTGGGTAAAGCCATGCTGACTTTGTTCCATTAAACCATGTCTTTCTATATGTTCTGTGATTTTGATGTTTAGAACACTTTCCACTATTTTTCCTGGCACTGAAGTCAGGCTAACCAGTCTGTAGTTTCCCGGATTGCCCCTGGAGCCCTTTTTAAATATTGGGGTTACATTTGCTATCCTCCAGTCTTCAGGTACAATGGATGATTTTAATGATAAGTTACAAATTTTTACTAATAGGTCTGAAATTTCATTTTTAGTTCCTTCAGAACTCTGGGGTGTATACCATCCGGTCCGGGTGATTTACTACTCTTCAGTTTGTCAATCAGGCCTACCACATCTTCTAGGTTCACCGTGATTTGATTCAGTCCATCTGAATCATTACCCATGAAAACCTTCTCCATTACGGGTACCTCCCCAACATCCTCTTTAGTAAACACCGAAGCAGAGAAATCATTTAATCTTTCCGCAATGGTCTTATCTTCTCTAAGTGCCCCTTTAACCCCTCAATCATCTAACGATCCAACTGACTCCCTCACAGGCTTTCTGCTTCGGATATATTTTAAAAAGTTTTTACTGTGAGTTTTTGCCTCTACAGCCAACTTCTATTCAAATTCTCTCTTAGCCTGTCTTATCAATGTCTTACATTTAACTTTCCAATGTTTATGCTTTATCCTATTTTCTTCTGTTGGATCCTTCTTCCAATTTTTGAATGAAGATCTTTTGGCTAAAATAGCTTCTTTCACCTCCTCTTTTAACCATGCCGGTAATCGTTTTGCCTTCTTTCCACCTTTCTTAATGTGTGGAATACATCTGGACTGTGCTTCTAGAATGGTATTTTTTAACAATGACCACGCCTCTTGGACATTTTTTACTTTTGTAGCTGCTCCTTTCAGTTTTTTTCTAACAATTTTTCTCATTTTATCAAAGTTTCCTTTTTGAAAGTTTAGCACAAGAGTCTTGGATTTGCACACTGTTCCTCTTCCAGTCATTAAATCAAATTTGATCATATTATGATCACTATTGCCCACCACCGTTACCTCTCTCACCAAGTCCTGTGCTCCACTGAGAATTAGATCTAAAATTGCTCCCTCTCTCGTCAGTTCCTGAACCAATTGCTCCATAAAGCTATCATTTATTCCATCCAGGAATGTTATCTCTCTAGCGTGACCCGATGATACATTTACCCAGTCAATATTGGGGTAATTGAAGTCTCCCGTTATTACTGCACTACCAATTTGGTTAGTTTCCCTAATTTCTCTTAGCATTTCACTGTCCGTCTCACCATCTTGACCAGGTGGACGGTAGTATACCCCTATCACTTTAGTCTTCCCCGACACACAAGGGATTTCTACCCATAAAGATTCAATTTTGTATTTAGTCTCATGCAGGATGTTTATCCTGTTGGACTCTATGCCATCCCGGACATAAAGCGCCACACCTCCTCCCGAGTGCTACTCTCTGTCATTGCGATATAATTTGTACCCCGGTATAGCACTGTCCCATTGGTTATCCTCTTTCCACCATGTCTCTGAGATGCCAATTAAGTCTATGTCATCATTCACTGCTATACATTCTAATTCTCCCATCTTACTTCTTAGACTTCTGGCATTAGCATACAAACATTTTAAAGTTTGTTTTTTGTTTGTATTTTCATTCTGCTTTTTAATTGATAGGGATAAGTTAGAATTTTTTAGCTCAGGTGAGTTTTTAAGTTACAGGCACTTGGACTACTTTTCTAATTATTGGAACCTCACTGTCGGGATGCCCTAATTCTAATGCATCATTAGTATCCTTTAAAGATACCTCTCTCCGAACCATGCGCTGCTGAGCGACTGTCGGCTTTCCCCTTTGTTCTAGTTTAAAAGCTGCTCTATCTCCTTTTTAAAGGTTAGCGCCAGCAGTCTGGTTCCACCCTGGTTAAGGTGGAGCCCATCCCTTCGGAAGAGACTCCCCCCTTCCCCAAAAGGTTCCCCAGTTCCTAACAAAACTGAATCCCTCTTCCTTGCACCATCTTCTCATCCACGCACTGAGACTCCGGAGCTCTGCCTGCCTCTGGTGACCTGCGCGTGGAACAGGGAACATTTCAGAGAATGCTACCCTGGAGGTTCTGGATTTAAGCTTTCTACCTAAGAGCCTAAATTTACATTTTCCTATGTCGTTGGTGCCCACATGTACCACGACAGCCGGCTCCCACATGTACCACAACAGCCAGCTCCTCCCCAGCACTGTCTAAAATCCTATCTAGGTGACGCGTGAGGTCCGCCACCTTTGCACGTGTCAATACACGCGCCTTCTCCGACGCATGCCGCAATGTTTTAGAGGTCTTTGAGGTTACTCTGGAGTCGGAAGGTCCCTTCCTATGGGAGGGTTCTTTGTGCCTTTTAACTTCACTCAAGCCCAAGGAGGTAGGCCCCATCGATGCAGCTCTCTGCTTCCTTTCCGTATGATGTCACCGGTCCCGATGACGAATGTGACTCAGAAGGAGGGGCACAGGAGCCTCTAGCCAACCTCAATCTCTCAATCTTGTCAGCCCTGGGTTCTTGCTGAGCCCTGGGCGACATCCTTTCGCAATGCCTGCAGGATTCCTGTTTGTAGTCTGGGCCCAGGCACACATAACAGGCTTCATGCCCATCTGTAAGCAACATAATCTTGCTACAGGCACATGGCTTGAACCCAGATGGCCTGGGCTTCTTATGTCCTTCGCTCCTCTCATTTTAATCTATTTTTTAAACTTTTTTTTACTTATTTTCTGTCGGTTTATGAGGAGAATCCGAAGCTCAATGTGCGTTCCCCATGTGCGGAAAAAACATACTGAGGAGAATCTGCTTTTCCAGGGCGGGAACTCACGCGCAGCCGCACAGAGCTAAGCTCTGTGTAAGAGTTTTGAGAAGCTTTGAGAAGCTCTGCCTCCTGGGCCTGAATGGACAGCATGGCTGATTCAACCCTGCTATCGACGGGAAACAGGAAGCACAAGGCTGCTGGGAAATGTAGTTGGGAGTTCCTTGGCGAAGAACCAATTAGAATGAAGACAGCAGTCACAGAAAGGTTTAATAATAATTGGGAGACAGTTAAGGCTAAATACTGTGTCTCTCCAAAGGGAGAGAGCACCGCTTTTCAATGCAGAGAGAGAAGGGAAGCCAGATGCGGAGCTAGGCCACAGGGCTCAACCAGATCCAGATACTCACAATCTATGGTGAGGGTTTTTGAATCTGCAAAGGTACAATTGTGAAGTAGATTCTACATGATCCTGAGGACTTGGCTTGGCCTACAGGTGACTACCAATATATCTTACTGAGGTGGTCTTGGTATCTCAGTAACTGAAAGCTATAAATGTGAAGTAAACACTAATACATGGAATAAAGTTGCTTTTTACTGCAAGTGGCTGAGAGTTACAGAAAACTGTCAGTAGGTTATACAAGGTGGATCGCAGAAGGACGAGCCGGCGAAGATTGATGGCTCTGCGGATTTCAGGAGTCATCAAGGGATAGCCTGAAGGACGGAAACGTCCGACTCAACTCTGTAACCTGGTATGGTAGCGCAGGTACAGAGGAGACAGGCTGAGCGTGTCTGGCACTACCCACAGTAATTTGTGGAGGGTCAGAACCCTGCACCGGTGTCAGTGGGGAACGCCTCGGGTACAGGGGAGCCATTATGACTCATGAACCCAGTGTAGAATTCCTCGGAACTCGGTCCGGTTATTCTGGAGCCCCGAGGACTGCCAGCACTGTGTGGAACAATGGTGGTGGCAGTAGCGATGTTGTTCGGCCCGAGCATTCTCCAGCACTGAGTAGGATAGCACAGATGTGCTGGATGGCGTCGGTGACGGACGGTCACCGTGCCGGTGACAATGAGTGCCACAGTGCTCGGCCTGGTCCTTCCCCAGCGCCGAGGTGGATGCCCTCGCTATCTTGGATAGCGAATGATGATGGACTGTCAGCATGCTTGCACTGCTCCTGACACTATGTAGTGTCGTAGGCTAATATGGGGCTTTAGTAAATAATCCAAAGCATTGAGCACTGTGTTTAGGCAAGGGCATTGCGTGTAGGTGCTATGTCAGTATTGATGGTATCGATGGCGGCATGGAGCGGCCTCAAGGGTATCGTCAAAAATATATATGAAAAAATGTCAATGGCCCGGGCAGAGCAACGATAACAATGATGGAGGCACCGGCGGCATCAGTATAGGTCTCGATGGAAACGATGTTACATCGAAGGATCGAATAGACATCGACCGCATCGGGAAATTGATACCGGCATCGACGGAATCGATGGCCACATCGATAGGAACAACGAGGACACCGATGGAAACAAAGTGGGCGTCGACGGCATTGATGGATGGAGAAGGGTGCCGATGGTATCAGTGGCATGGCCACGGGCATCGACATGGGAATCGATGGCTTCGAGCTGGGCATCGATGAACTAGATGGCTTCGAGCTTGGCATCGATGAACTCGATGGCTTCAAGCTTGGCATCGATGAAATCGATGGAATCGACATGGGCATCGATGGAATCGACATGGGCATCGATGGAATCGACATGGGCATCGATAGCATTGATATGGCACCAACATGGCATCGTCATGAGCGATGGCATCGATATTATCGATATGGCGTCGATGGCATCAACCCAAGCATCGATGGAACTGACCTAGGTATCGATGGAATTGACCCAGGCATCGATGGCACCGATGACACCAAGGTGTGCATCGATGGCATCCGCCCAGGCATTGATGACACCGATGGAAAAAATCAGCGCCATGGATGAAAATATTGATGGCACTGAAAGAATCGATGCGGGGATCAATGGCATTGACGGACCGCGGTGGGAGGGATGTCGATGGTGTCGAAAAAGGCAGGACGGCCTGGTATGGGGTACTGACGGTAGCAATGGGGGCATCAACTGCACGAAGGTACCGAGGTATGAATTAGACAGAGGCCCTGGCGGCAACGGTAACCTGGAAGTCCCTATCCCACTAGCGCTAATAACCAGGCAGAGGGTCACGGGAGGACACTCGCAGGCTATGTGGGGCTAACTGTGAAAAGATAGGGAGAGGGAAGGCCGCAATTCGGTTGGTAGGCCAGGGAAACCGTAGTGAAGTGACAGGAACCGTCCGAAAAACAGGGCATAGTACTCACCAAGCGTCAATTAAAAGTACGCGAAGGGAGACCCGCACAGAGAAAAAGCATTTGTGAAGTAAAAGTTTAAGTGTTTCCATGTGGAAAAATTGTGAGAATTTCTCACGGAGCTCCTAACCAGCTATGCTTACTGCAGAGCAGAAAAAAGAAGACTGAGGGGAGACACCTGTGGTCACAGGGATAATTGCAGGCTGAGCATGCTCAGTGCACTCAGTGTGCCAGCGTCAGTCAAAGCTTTATAGAAACTTTAACAGCAAAGATTTCCGTAGCAGGGCTCCGTCCACTGACGTCACCCATATGTGAGGACTAACATCCTGCTTGTCCTGTGAGAATGAATGAACTGGGGATCACTGTGGGGGACAGTGAGAGGGTGTGAATGAATTGGGGATCGCCTTGGTGGGGGGAGGGAGTAAATGACTAAGTATAGGCCTGAATCAGGGGAAGGCGTGAATGAACTGGGGATCACAGTGGGGGAAAGAAAAATGGAATGAATGAACTGGGGTTCAAGGGGTGGGGGAGGGAGTGAACCGGGGTGAGTGGGGGGAGGGAACCAGTATTTGTGCGGCGAGTATTGGCGGAGAGAGATGGAACCAGAGTTTGCGAGGGATGTGATGAGAGAGAGGGAACCAGGGTGAATGAGGGGTTTGTGTGGGGAAGGGAGGAGGGATGCATCAGGATTTGTGCAAGAAGAGGAGGAAGAGCAAGTGAATGAGGGAGAATGAGGGGATGTGGGAAAGGGAAGTAAAAGAGGGAAAATGAGGGGCTCAAAGGTCTTTGGAAGGTGGAATAAGATAAAGAGCGGATGTAGTGTGATTTGGGGTGGGTAGTTTTGGCTTCTTAATTTTTCACCCCAACCCATTCTTTCCTCCACCCTCATCCCTAGTCAACCCTCATTCCTCATTTTTCTTCCATTTCCATCCCCAATACTCCCTTTCTTCCCACCTCCCACTACTTTATTATTTATTTATTTATTTGCGGTTTTTTTTTTTTTTCTATACTGGCATTCGCGAAGGGAATCGCATCATGCCGGTTTACAATTAACAAGGAGTGACAACAATAAAATAATAAAAACATTAACAAGTGCTAAAAGAAAAGAAAAAAATTGCAGTTACAATAAAACAGGGACATAATACAACTTGGAACAGAGGAAAAGGCGATAGTAATTTAACATTGGAAAATAAATGGGTACTTATCCCTCTTTCCACCCTCCTCTCGTTCCCTTTCTTTATTCTCCCTAAATTCCCCATCCTCTCCCTCTCTATGCTTCTGTCCTCTTCCATCCTTTACTCCTCAACCCCTACTGCCTAAGATTCCTTTTTGTAATGTTTGGCCATCCACGGGATGGTCTTACAGTCAGCCTCACTCAGACGCTCACTTCTTCTTGCAGCAGGGATGCCGCCATGCTTCCTCCTCCTGGGCCTCCTTAGTTTGCATACTGAAGCTTAAAGGGCCCATTTCGGGAAAAGCTCTGTGGCGCCCTATGACAATGTCACACACTGGCCCTACTTGAGCATCACTGAAGTCCCTCCTGCGTTGCAGTGTGTGTTGCTACTTATCTCTGTGCTTTTTTTATCTTTTCTTAACTTCCTGTTGTCCTGCTTTGCTGTTATTTTGCCTGCCTTGCCTCTGAGTTACCTTGCCCTGTCCATCCTGCCTGTGTCTTGGTCCCCTATGCCTTGTCTGTTCATCTCTGCCTGATTCCTGGTTCTGACCTCTGCTATGGATAAAAAAAAAACAACACATAAGAAATGCCATACTGGGTCAGACCAAGGGTCCATCAAACCCAGTATCCTGTTTCCAACAGTGGCCAATCCAAGTTACATGTACATGGCAAGTACCCAAAC
This sequence comes from Rhinatrema bivittatum, assembly GCF_901001135.1. Classification (NCBI taxonomy): domain Eukaryota; kingdom Metazoa; phylum Chordata; class Amphibia; order Gymnophiona; family Rhinatrematidae; genus Rhinatrema; species Rhinatrema bivittatum. Next base: position 707,247,726 of record NC_042616.1, on the reverse strand, counting down.
ATTAGATAGATCTCAAGCTACTATTGCTTATTAATTATCGTAATAGCAGTTTATGGATTTAACCTCTAGGAACTTATCCAAACCTTTCTTAACAGTAACACTAACTGCTGAAACAACATCCCCTGGCAATGAATTCCAGAGTTTAACTATGCACCGAGTGAAAAAGAATTGTCTTCGATTTGTTTTAAATGAGCTACTTGCTAACTTCATGGAGTGCCCCCTGGTCCTTCTATCATCTGAGAGAATAAATATAAATAACCGATTTACATTAACTTGTTCAAGTCCTTTCATGATTTTGTAGACTTCTCTCATATCCCCCTCAGACGATTCTTCTCCATACTGAACAGCCCTAACTTCTTTAGCCTTTCCTCATAGGGCAGCCATTCCATACCCCATAACATTTTGGTCACCCTTCTCTGCACTTTCTCCAGTGCAGCTATATCCTTTTTGAGATGCGGTGACCAGAACTGCACACAGGAGTGTGCCAGTCAAAAGTTTCTAGAAACTTTGACAGAAGTTTTCTGTATCAGGGCTCCATCGATGATGTCACCCATTTGTGAGGACTACATCCTGCTGTCCTGGGATAACACCTATTACAAGGTAAGCAATTTTGCTTTGCATCCAGCTAAAAAGATGTATACTTAGCTGGCTTGAATGCCATCCTGTCTTAAATTTGCAGCTATCTAGCCAATTCTTAAAAATCTTTGTTAGATGTAAGACTGGAATAAATATAGATTCGTATCAAATTTGCCTTTTCTATGGCTTCCTGAAAAAGTTTCTAGAATATAATAGTTTACCAGCAATCTAGATTTTGCTGGAGCTATAGTACCAAAAAATATTGGTGGCTTTAATGGATAACCTGTATATGGAGTTTGACAGAGGGAATAATTGACCACTTGTGTTGCTGGATTTATCCATAACCTTCGATATAGGGACTCATCATATTCTTATTAAACAAGCTATTTGAGTTGGGGATTACTGGTACAGCCTTCAGTTGGATTTGATCTTTATTAACTGACTGAAATTACAAAATTATTATGGGTCAAATTTCTTCCGGTCTTCATACAACTACTTGTGATGTCCTTCAGGGGATCCGTTCTCTTCCCATCCTGTTTAATGAATATCTGAAACCGTTGTGCGACAGGGACGGTAACTTTAAAACCGGTGCTGAGGCACATATTGGCACATGTACTTTGCCCCGCGCCCAGGTATGCTGCCATTTTGTAACTTGAGTGCATATTTGTGCATAAGTTATAAAATTGCATGGCCACCCTGATGTGTGCCAAATTTTAACTGGGCTTTCGCATGGGCACAGAAATCCTGCTTCTACCGTCTAGGTCGGGTATTTTAAAAGGGGGCGCGCCATCATTTTTACCAGTTTACTAGTTGTCCATAAGTTCACCCACTTAACAGCTAGGTCCTCCAGACTCCCCTGGTTTGATAGTCTGTATTCCCTCCAGACCCTGTAAACCACTCCGAAATGGCTCAGTCTTTTTCTTCTATAACTTACATGTCATCCATAGCAGAAGTAAAGTTCCGCAGCAGGGGACCTCAGGGCACGTAAGTATTTACACGTTCTCATCTCTAGGCTAGTCCCTGTCCAGACCATGCCTGTTCCCCGCCCCTTTTTGAAAAGTTTTGAGATGTGTGCACCGTGGCATTTATGCATATATCTGGGTGCTTTTTAAAATACAGTCAGTGTAAGCCCGACTTAGCACATCGCTAGGTTTTTAAAATTCACCTTTTAGAGTAGAATCTTGATCTGAGATTTTTTATCAATCTGACAGTGTTCAGATTCAACTTCCATTAACCCCAAATCACCTGAAAGCTTTGTGAAGGATGCATTAGCAATTTCACAAATTGAGGAGATTGTGTGAATTGTTAAATGTTCATTCTCTGCAGAATAAGACTTTGATTGTTAATTTTATTATGGATGGAGGGTTGGCATTATCTCAGCTCTGGATCAGAATCACAGGGCAACAAGCAAAACAAAAGTCAAACAAAACTTGAAAAAGCTAAATTAATTTTCCGTTAAAAAGCAGGCTGAATGAGCCATGATATGTGAGTGACATCATCGGGTGGCACTGAACAGTCTCATCTCTCCCAAGCTAGTAGAGCTTTGAGCATGTGTGGGAACTCTCGCTCAGGTATTATCTCGAGAACTTCCTCAGGCTTCAGTCTTTTTGTCTGAGCATAAGCACAGATGTATACTCTATCTCTTCTTATTGATTTTCAATTTTCATTATCTTTTCTCTCTTTTTTGTTGCCTTGCTGCCTCAGCAGCACCTCAACAGCATTTTTCAATGCTACTTAAAAGAAAGAAGAAAGTTGTGGAGATTTATTTTATTTATTTATATATGTGTTTGTATATACCGTTGTTTGGAACTGGCCTTCACAACGGTTAACATTTGAAACAACGATACATATAACATTATGCAGGTAAAACAATAATACTTGTAACATTTAACAAGAACAATAATATATTATGCAGGTGAAACAATAATACTTGTAACATTTAACAAGAACAATAATATATAACATTTAACAATGTTATATGAGAGACATATCAGAGACAGAAAGGGGCGGATTTTAAAAGGATTATGCATGCGCTGAGTCTATTTTGCATAGGTCCAGCGACACGCATATGTCCTGGGGCTTTGTGAAAGGGGCGGGGGCCAGGGCCTCCGGCACAGCAGCCGTGCTGGGGGATCACGTGCTGGCAAGTTACGCCTGCCAGAATAAAGGTGGGGAGGATTTAGGTAGGGCTGGGGGGCGGATTAGATAGGGGAAGGGAGGGATGTGGGGGGGGGGGGCGGAAGGAAAGTTCCCGATTTCTGAGTGGCCTCGGAGGGATCGGGGAAAGCCATCGGGGCTCCCCTAGGGCTCGGCGCGCTAGGTGCACTAGTGTGCACCCCCTTGTGCGCGCTGACCCCGGATTTTATAACATGCGCGCAGCTGCATGAACTGTCCCTCACTGATCCAGAATGTGCCTCCTTTATGCATTCTGCCTTCTCTTCTCATTGAGGCTCAAAACACTCCAGAGAAGCTTATCCAACCACCTCTGATCAAACAGTAGAAGATTATGCCACCGAATCTAAACATCCAATGACTCCACGGCTACTGGAGTTACAATTTTTGCATGTGATCTTACCTACTCAGCTCTATACTGAAAGGGCCACTTTGATGATGTCTGTTTAGTTTCTCTACCTACCACCTTCTATCACCACAATCCTATCCTAAGATTTGCATCTGGAAACACCAGATCCGATCTGTTCAATTGTGCCTCTCTCATCCAACAGACTTCCTTTTGCAGAGCAAGCACTCATTCTGGTACCAGAGAAAGATGCCCCTCCTCCAATACTGGCTCAAAGAACTATACAAGTGATTGTCCAGGTGGCAGAAATAGTAAAGATTTTTTTTTTTTTTTTGCATCTCTTTCTTGGCAATCCACTTTGTCTTTTCCCTTGTCTTCCACACTTCCTGTGAATTTTATTCATGCTGCAATTTCTATATTACCACCAGTGCTGGATCATCCAGTCCCTGGCTCTCCATCATCAGTTGCAGCAGCTTCACATTCTGGGATTACTCATCTGCTACTTCCTTCTCTGAGTCATCCAACGATCCTGCCTGTATCACCTCAATCTTTAGAACAATCATGGCTAAGTGTCCATCCCTGGTGGATTTGCCCAAAAGCTGCACGAGCATTCCCTCTGACCTGCCTATGACCAAGCTATCTTGAAACCTCTCCTAAAAAAACCCGAATCTGTCTACAGAGGAACCAGCGAATTTCTGTCCCATCGCTAACCTTCCCTTCATCTCAAAGATCTTGGAAAAAATAGTAAATAAACAGCTCACTGATTACCTTGAAGAACACAAAATTCTGGCACCATCCCAATATAGATTTCGAAAAACACTAAACACAGAATCACTGCTGATTTCCCTCATGGACTCTGTTTTCCTAAGCTCAGAAAAAAGACAACCTCACCTCCTCATTCTACTCGACCTTTCTGCAGCCTTCGATACGGTCAACCACTCAATCTTACTTGACCGATTAGCTGCAATTGGTATTTCAGGCACTGCCCTAGACTGGTTCCGTTCATTTCTCAACAACAGATCTTTCAAGGTAAAAATCAACAACAAAGAATCACAGGCAATCAGTTCAATCATGGGAGTTCCACAAGGTTCATCTCTCTCCCCAACCCTCTTCAACATTTACTTTGTAAATTGTTATTCTTCTTGTTATGACTTCTTGTTTTAATCTATCCTTCCATCCTGCACTTGGTTAACCCCCCACCTAGTTCTCCTTCCCTGTTGATATGTATTTTCCAAGTCTTCTGTTAATATGTGAACCGGTATGATGTCCCCACTAATACCGGTATATAAAAGTTTCTAAATAAAATAAATAAATAAATAAATCTTCTACCTCTCTGCTTCCTCCTATCCAAACTGAAAATCAAACACCTGGTTTACGCGGATGACATACAAATCCTCATCCCTATTAGGAAATCCCTTCAACTGTCTCTAATCTTCTGGGAACAATGCTTTCAAGAAATTAGCGCACTCCTCACCAAACTCAATTTAGTCATCAACAAGGACAAAACAGAATACCTCATCATCTCCCAGGAAGAAAACTTCATCCACAGAGAGATCCCATCCATTATAATTGATCAACCACAAAAAGACATCGCCTATCACAATCCACTTACACCCATTCTAGACAGCCTCAAAAATACATCCTACGTAAGAGACTTAGGCGTTCTTCTGGACAATCAGCTGAACCTAAAAAGATTTGTAAACAACACAACCAAAGAATGCTTTTTCAAATTACAAGTTCTGAAAAAGCTAAAACCCTTACTACACGCTCACGACTTCCGCCTCGTCCTGCAATCAATTATCCTCACCAAAATTGACTACTGCAACGCGTTGCTACTCGGTCTACCAGCCTCAACCATCAAGCCCCTCCAGATGGTACAAAATTCTGCAGCTAGGGTCTTGACCAATTCTAATAAGAGAGACCACATCACGCCCATCCTCTACAACCTCCACTGGCTTCCAATTAAATATAGAGTCTTCTACAAAGTCATGACCCTCATACACAAATCCTTAAACAATATAGCACCAATCGATCTTACCCATCAATTACGCACCATTAAATCAACAAGACCAATCAGAAAAGCCTACCAAGACACCCTGGTCATCCCTCAAGCCAAAACTCCGCTAAGGAACAGGGCTTTTTCCACCGCAAGTCCTTCCCTTTGGAATTCACTTCCACCAGAACTCAGACAAGACTCCTGCCACCAGTCATTCAAGAAAAAACTGAAAACCTGGCTATTCAGCCAAGCATTTCCCTGATTACTAACTAGCCGCTTTCAACTTGCTATTTTTGCATCTGCTTCGCTCTAAATGTATAACTCCACCTTCCTCCCCACCCCATTAAACTTCATTCCCCCCCCCTTATAAATGCAATTTTACCCACCCATCCTGACCCCCCTAACCCCTCCCCTCCCCCCTCACCCCTGTCCTACCCTTTCCTATCCTCCCTGTACCCCCTCACAATTGTTCGATCGATTCACTCACGTGGAAGTTAGTTATCTAAGGCTTCTGTTACCAGCCTCTTGTAAGGCTTCTGTACAATTAGGAATAGGAATATTTCCTAATACCATGTTTTTTAGACATTGTTGTTTGGTCATATATTTTTTCTTCTATTTAACTGCTATTTAAAAAGCTCTATTTAAAACATTAAGACATTTAGACATTTAAGACATTGTTTTTTGTCATATATATTTTTCTTCTATTTAACTGTTATTTAAAAAGTTCTTCGTTATATGTAATTGCCCCCAAGCAAGTTTTTCAACTGTTCTCTGTAAACCGATTTGATTTGCATATAATGTAAGAAGATCGGTATATAAAAAACATAAATAAATAAATAAATAAATATGGTGCCTCCAGACCATTCATCTCTTCCTGAGAACCCTCCCCTGCTCCAAATTCATGGCAAAATTTGGCACAGCCCTAAATATTAAGGTTCAAAAAGACAAAGATCCTCAAACAGAAGTTATGGGCTTACTTAATATTTTAGATATTCCATCAGACACCCCCATTTCTGGCCTCACCACTACCAGAAAAACTGGACCTCAAATATATGCAGAAATCTTTGGGCTATGGAACTGTACAGCTACCACACCAATCCGTAGTTGTAGATTCAGCGCTGAAGAAAGCCAAAAAGGCTAGCTGTATTCAAACTCTCCACCAGGAAGGGGACCACCAAGCTCCTGGACAACTTCACTAAAAAAGTATTCCAGGGTTCCATAGAGCTCACCATCAATTCTACATAGTCCAATATATACATGACTGTGTAGAAAAACTGAAGCCTTTCATACGATCCGAGACTGGGGAGATCATCTTGCCACAACCTCTCCATCACGTGGAAGAAGCTATTCAACATCTCTTGCATACAGTCTATGAGTCTTTTGACTCTGTGAAAAAAATAGCAGCTTCCATCGAAGCTAGGCGCATGGCATGACTCCAAACCAATAGCATGGGAAGATTTTCACTAGAAACTAGCGAATATTTAGGGTCCTTCGTTTTCAATATAAACTGATTTTCACCCATAAATTCCAGGATTTTTCCAAAAGTGACAATTGGTTTAAAATGATTTTCACCCTAATTTTAGGCTGATTAAAGAGCAGCTCCAGAGCTGCAGATGCAGCATCTCAAGGCCTCCAGCCACTGTGATGGGACAAAGAACCTACAGCGTTTCAAGTCCTACCCCACCCCATCACCAGCGAAAGTGCTCACCCTCCAGTGCCGCTGATTTGGCAATTCAAGTCTCATCTCTCCCTCTCACCAAGCAGCCAAAGTGCATATTGCTTTGTGCAGCTTTTGCAGTGGATTATGCCTACCAGAAGTACTTTCCAGCAGGCTCACTGGCCCCACAATAAAGACTTGCAGTGCTACAGAGTATGGGAGCCTCAGCATGCATGCTGCTGAATAAGAGAGGAGAAATTTGGAGCTACCACTAGTAAAGATGAATTTTGTTGAAAAGGAGGGGAAAGAGGGAGATTCTTATTGAGGGTATGAAGTGAGAAAGGGACATGCTAGACAGGGAATGGGGATGCTGTTGAGTGGGTTAGTGGGATTATTGCTTAATATTAATTTATTTTCCTGGCTTCTGTCCACCAAAATAAACTCAGATATCTACCCAGTCACATTTTACTACTGATTTTCTCCTGTTTTTGTTATTGTCATAGTAAACCTTGATAAATCCCGGGAAAAATTTAAAAAAAATAAAAACCGAAAATGAAGGTCCCTATGGATCTTCTTTGCTTAGGAGACAACCTCTTCTGTAGAAAACCTTAGAGAGAGTGACACAAATAAGAGACCAAAATGTGGCAGTCCAGTCTTTGTCTACAGCTCCGGAACCTCTCTCTGCACTGTGTCGACCTGCTTTTTCATACAGAAAGCCTTACTATCAGACACCCTTATTGTTCCTTCCATCATTATCATCTGCGTTTTCTACAACCACATAGACAACAACACCAACAGCGTGGTCTACCTCACCAAAGTGAATGCTGACAAGCAAAATTGTCTCAACAGGCCAAGCCTAAATCAGGGTCAAGTTTCTGATCCCAGTTCCCTAATAAATTCCCATTCATCTCAGGGGGAGAATTCAATCCTTCCTGAGAGCATGGCACATGTCACGTTGAGCAAATGGGTCCTCAAGATTGTACAATATGGTTATCGCTCACATTTTTTACAAATACCCTCTCTTCCATGTGTCACACCTTCACTTAAGGATCAGTCGCAGCCCCCTCGGCTTCACATGGAAATTCAAACTCTTCTCCTACAGCGAGCCATAGAACAGATCCCAACTTCACAAGTAGCCCAGAGATTTTATTCCAGATACTTTCTCAATCCCAAGAAATTGGGTAGATTGTGACCCATTTTAGACTTGAGACACCTGAACACAGCTACCTACACTGGGAAAAATTCAAACTGCACTTCTTCAGCACCATATTTCCCTTTATCCAAGAGATGGATTGGATGTGTTCACTGGATCGCAAGGACACCTATGCTACAGCCCTATCCATCCCTTGTTTTGGTGCTACCTTAATTTCAAGATGGATTCTATTCATTACCAGTACAAAGTACTCCAGTTTGACATATCAGTTGCTTCTAGGTTCTTCACCAAGTACATTGTAGTCCTAGCAGCTCACCTAAGACATCAGGGCATCCAGGTCATCTTTCATCTATTTGACTGGTTCATAACAGCAACCTCCCAGTAGGGAGCATTTCAAACTCTTCATACCATAATACATTTATTAAAGACTCTCAGATTTTTAGTCAACTACAAGAAATCTATACTGACTACAACCCAGTGAATCCAGTTCATTGCTTCTTTGACACTGTGAGCAGTCTTAGGGTAGCCTGAAGACAGATTCAGGCTGGACTCTGGCAAAAACTTGCATAAAGTTTTTTATTAGTAACAAGAAAACAAACAAAAGTAGCTCTGCTGTTCTTCGCAGTTTAATAACACAAATGTAGTATTACAACTTATAGTTGAGCATTATTCTCTTTCTCTAGGTTTCCTGTTTCCTCCTGGGCCTAGTAGTCATATATCTTTCACAGGGGCCTCCGCCCAGGACCAGGATTCCCTGCTGTATTAGGTTTAAGGTTGACTGGGCCAGTTCTCTGGAGCCGGTCCTTTAAGGTGTTCTGGGGTTTTCTCCTGTATAACCCTTGACACGGGCATGGATATATTCTGTACAACAAAGAGCATTCCTGCCCTCAGACAGAGGTCAAATACTGCGCCACTTAATTTGTCATCTCCTGTCCATTCAAAACATCCATTGCACAGCTCGTCAAATATTAGTCATCCTCGGCCATATAATGGTGGTGATTCATGTAATATTTTTAACTCGCCTGCAAATTCATCATCTTCAAGAGGGATTACGTAATTAGTGGGATCAAATCCCTCAGCCACTAAACATAGTAGTCTCGATCTCTCAATCAATGAAATGGGAGCTTTTCTGGTGGCTCCTTCCTCATGTCCTTTGAGTCAGAGCCTCCCCTTCAACCTCTTCCCTACCAAGTCACCTTTGCGAAGGATGCCTCCACCTAATGAGGAGAGCATATGCCATGCCCTGTCAGATTCAGACACCTGGTATCTCGAAGAAAAACAGATTCAGATCAATCTTCTCATGCTCCAAGTGTTCTCCTGCAAGAGAAGAGCATCTTAATGCAAACTGACAACCAGGTTGCCATGTTTTATGTCAACAGGCAGGGAGGAACTGGCTCTTGGCAACTCTGTTGAGACATTTGAGATATGGAAATAGGTGATCGATCATGCCATCATAATATTGCTGATTTTTTATCCACAGCCACATGCTCACGACGGTGAAAAGAACTTCCACACCTTGGACTGTAAATGAACTCTGGCCTATTACAAGAGAGGTACTTGGCCATTTTGTCAGACTTCATGGCTCTTTGTCTCTTTTGATCCTAATTGACTAAAAGACAGGACTTAGAAAATAGCCAGTATCTCCGGAGTGCGCCATCATCCAGGGGCGACTGGCTAAGGATAAAAGCCAGCCCCCTGTGGCGCAGAAACTGAGGTGGAGGAGAGAAAAGAGGACTCATTTCTAAATTTCTTGTTCGCCTACCAGCACTGAAGAGAAGGAAGGGGTGAGGTGAGAGCCCAACCCCCAATAAACTCTTTCTTCTGTCCCAGTATTTCTGGAGTGCACCGACATCATTCAGGGGTGACTGGCTAAGGATAAAAGCCAGCCCCCTGCGGCGCAGAAACTGAGGTGGAGGAGAAAAAAAGAGGACACATTTCTAAATATGTTGCTTCGAGTTTTGTCCAAGTACCTTGGGTTTGGAGATTGTTTATGTGAGCACCCCAACCCAAGGTGGATGTATCTGTAGTTAAAGTTATCTGTGGGACTGGTTGTTGGAAAGGTAGGCCCTTGCGCAAATTGTCCTTCTTCGCCAACCATAGGAGAGAGGAACGTAGCTGGTGGGCTACTTGAACTGGAGATCGCAGAGTCCATTGGGTTACCCTCATGGCTAGCCTTGCCATAGGAGTGACATGAACTGTGAAGGCCATGTGGCCTAGTAAGGTTAGAAACTGATGAGCTGTTGCTTGTTTCTTTGAGTGAATCGAGTTTGCCAGTAGGAAAAGTGTTTCTGCTCGATCCTGTGGTAGAAAGGCTTTTGAGAGGATGGTGTTCAATTCTGCTCCGATGAATTGAAGAGGGGGGGGGGGGGAGTAAGATGGGACTTTTGATAATTGATGAGAAAGCCCATGGAGTGAAGTAGAGTAATTGTTCCACTGAGAGAAGCCAGAGCTCCTTGTTGAGATTGGCTTCTGATGAGCCAGTCGTCTAAGTAGGGAAAGACATGGACACTTTCCTTGTGTAAGTGTGCTGCTATTACTGCCAGACATTTGGTGAATACTCTGGGAACAGAGGCAAGTCCGAATGGTAGTACTCTGTACTGGTAATGTTGATGCCCCACCATGAAACACAGGTACTTGCGATGAGGAGGGAATGTTGGAATGTGAGCGTAAGCGTCTTGAAGATTCAGAGAACAAAGCCAATCTCCTGTTTGAAGAAGTGGAAGCATGGTGCCTAGAGACACCATCCTGAATTTTTCTTTCTTTAGAAATTTGTTGAGATTTCTGAGGTCTAGGATTGGACGTAGGCCTCCGGTTTTCTTTGGAATGAGGAAATAACGGGATAGAATCCTCTGCCCTGCTGAGTCAGGGGCACTGGTTCTACAGCCCTGGCTTTCAGAAGGATAGATAATTCTACTTGCAATTGAGTTATGCGATTGTCTCAGAGAGAAAGGTCTCGGAGGAGAATCTGTTGGAATTGAGAGGAAATTTAGTTTGTAACCTCGAGAGACTATGGACAGTACCCATTGGTCTGTTGTTATGTTTGACCAGTGGTTGTAAAAGTAGGATATCCGGCCTCTTACTGGTAGATCTGCTCGAGGGTTGGGGAGATGGATTTGTTCTCTGGTTGTAACCTCAAAACCCTGCAGTAGGCACGGTCTGAGGCGGGGGCTGAGGCCGAGCGGTTCTTGTCTGCCTGGACTGAGAACGTTGTTGCGGCCTAGTAGACCTGCCTCTCGATGTTGGAGGGTACTAGCATCTCTGTCAATAGAATGGATGTCTGGGTTCATGTCATGTAGGACAGCGAGATGTCTGTGGAGCAGGTTCCTGTGGAACTAGGGATAGTTATCACAGGGTTTCTGAATGCTCTTTCAGTTGTGCCACAGCGTCTTGGACCTTTGAACCGAATAGGTTGTCCCCAGTACATGGCAAATTAACCAGTTTATCTTGGACTTCAGGTCTAAGATCAGAGGCCTTAAGCCATGCCCAACGCCTAGCCGCAATCCCTGAAGCTGCTGTTCTGGAAGCTGTTTCGAAGCTATCATAAGCAGCTCTGACTTCATGCTTCCCAGCTTCAAGTCCTTTATGGATGATTGTCTGGGCTGCTTCCTGATATTGCTGCGGCAAAGATGTAGTGAAGTCCTGCATTTGTTTCCAGAGATTCCTCTGGTACTGAGTCATGTAGAGTTGGTAGGAGGAAATTCTGGTGTTTAGAATAGCTCTTTGGTATATCTTCCTACCCAGGGAGTCCAAAAATGTATGATCTTTCCCTGGGGGGTTCGAAAAATGTGGACATATTCTCTTCGACTTCTTTTGAGCAGACTCCACTACTACTGAGTTATGAGGGAGCTGCAATTTCTGATATCCAGGAACAGACTGTACCAGATACGTAGTGTCCATTTGTTTATTTACAGCAGGTATAGAACATGGGTGCTCCCAGAGTCGATGTTGTAGATCTAGGAGGACCTCATGAATAGGTATGGCTAATACCTGCTTTGGAGGGTCAACAAATTGGAGTACCTCCAACGTCTGTTGTCTGGTGTCCTCTTCTGCAATCAGTTTGAAGAGTATGGTATCTGCCATATCCTGAATGAAGCTGGTAAAGGATAAATCCTCTGGTGGAGACTTTTTCCTTTGATCTGGAGGAGAGGGCTCAGACATAAAATCCTCAGATGATGTATCTGTATGAGTATCATCCCAGGTGTCATCTGGATCACCCCGGTATGGAGATAGCGGGGAGGATCTCGGTGGATGATGGAGCCCCAAAGGTCCTGGTAGTGGATCATCAGAGGGTATGTCTGCAGAAGTGTCCTCTGATGGTTTTGGAGGAAGGGCGTCAACCACTTTTTCCAACCTGTTCATAAGAAGTTGAAAGTGTGCCATTCTGGTCGTTCCGGGTACACAGTTGGCATCGGCATCGACGGCATAGGGGTTGGCATCTGCGGAGGCTTCAAAAATTTAGAAAGTATTGGCGTAAAATGAACCATCGGAATCGGTGCGAAGATCGGTGTCGATGGAGGGATTAGCTTCGATGCGTCTTCGGTGCAGTCACCGGCATCAGTATGGTTACCGGCATCGGTGGGAAAGGCACCGGCATCGGTGAAGGAGCCAGAGTAAGGTGTTGTTCCTTGAGTGCCTAAAGGACCGCTTGTCTGATAAAATCAGACAATGCCGGCATTACAACTGGTGAAGTCAGAGCAGTTGTAAGCGGTGGCATATCATCCACAGAGCCCTGTGGAGGTGCAGCAATCGGCATCTCTGGTTGAACAGGCCCAGGCGTTGAGGGAACGGGTGTTTCCTGGGTCCGTGGCCGCTTTGCGCTCGATTCCCCTGGGGAGAGAGGTGATTCCGATGCCAATGGACATCGGTGTCGATGTCGATGCTTGGAATGGTGTTTACAGACTGATTTAACCGAAGCTATCAACGTCGTCTGTGACGGATGGTCCCCCGATCCTTCCAGGTGGCGTTTTTTAAACAGTACACGCTTAGAGGCCCCTGCTGGAGACGATTTCGTCGAAGTCGAGGGAGATGGTAGAATTTGCAGATGGAACAGATGCTCCATCTTTTCCTGGCGGGCCTTCCTCCCCTTCACCGTCATCTCTGCACACTTTGGACAGGAATTGACATCGTCTTTCTCACTCAGGCACATCACACACTCGAGGTGTGGGCCCGTAATAGACATTGTACGATTACAAAACGGGACATTTTTTAAAATCCCGTAGCCATTTTGTCTCGACAGCCATCGATGGCAAAAGAGAAATCTTGAGAAAAACATTAGTTTTACTCGAGGAGTAAAATGAGACACAGATTTTACTCACCAGCCGGTGGAAAACCGAGAGAGATCCCGTGTGGGAGAATTTGTGAGAAAAATATATGACTTTTGTCACACAAATTTTGTGAGAGAACTGACAAAGGCTCCTAACCCGTGATGCCTACAGCAGCGCGGAAAAACGAAGACTGAAGAGAGACCCCTGTGGCAGAGAATATCATGGCATACTGGGCATGCTCAGTGGCCTCACAGGGCCAGTCAAAAGTTTCTAGAAACTTTGACAGAAAGTTTTCCCGCACTAGGGCTCCAGTGACGTCACCCATATGTGAGAACTAGCATCCTGCTTGTCCTGGGATAATCCTAGATACCAGCATGGATCCTTGAAAAACTTTTTTTCCTAAGCCATCTAAGAACTTCTATTCTTTTCCTGGTGGGGCAGAAGAGTGTGGTTTCTGTTTCCTGGCTTTTTTCTGAGCCGATTCAACAACCACTGAGTGGTGTGGCAATTGCGGTTTTGGAAACCTGGGGTATGTTGTACCAGGTATGTTGCATCTGTTCTTCTGTTTACAGCCAGTACAGAGCAAGGATGCTCCCATAATTGATGCTGAAGTTCCAGAAGCACTTCATGAATGGGTATTGCCATCACCTCCTTTGGTGCATCAACAAATTGCAACACTTCAAGAGTCTTGTGTCTTGTATCCTCTTCAGTAAGCAATTCAAAGGGAATTGTATCTGCCATTTCCTTTATGAAATTTGCAAAGGACAGGTCCTCAGGAGGGGACTTCCTTCTCTCTTCTGGTGGAGAAGGCTCTGACTGTAAATCTTCTGTATCGGTGTCAGTGTCTACATCCTCCCAAGGACTGTAGTAAGGTTGATAAGGTGATCCAGAAGGATCTAGTTGGTGTTTGGAAGAGGATGCTTTGTTTTAGAAGCAGACTTCGATGGCTGAGTTGGAATCTGCTTTGGTATCGAAGGAGGCAGTAAAGGCATCAATGGGAAATCGAAAGGCATCGATGGCCGGCATCGCCGATGGACCGGGTCGTGATGGCATCAATGGATCTGGGAGTGGCATCGAAGGTAATGTCGATGCCCGGGGTTGTTGAAGGTCCGATGACCCCGGGAAGGAATCCAAGTCCCTCCCATCATCCTCCGATGAGCCTGGAATTGGAATTGAAGAAATCATCGGTGGATGTTTAGGCATCGATGGTGTCAATGGCTGCATCGGGGGAGCTGTCGGCATCATCGGTGTCAGTGCTGGAAAAGCTCCGATTAATGCGTCGATTCTGAAGAGAGACCCCTGTGGCTGAGAATATCATGGCATGCTGGGCATGCTCAGTGGGCTCAGTGTGCCAGTCAAAAGTTTCTAGAAACTTTGACAGACGTTTTCCGTATCAGGGCTCCATCAATGATATCACCCATATGTGAGGACTATCATCCTACTTGTCCTGGGATAAAAAAAGTTTACCAGCTGGCTTAATTGTGGTAATGGCTACTAGATTCTTTTTTTTTTTTGGAAGATCCAATATAAGCTCATCTGTCCCCTTTATTAGAACAGTGGTCAAGCTGATATCACAAACTGAGCAGCTGAGCTCAAGATGGATGTCTCTAATAGCCTGTGATAAACTTCTTTCATATTTTGACCTCTGCCCAGCCACAGACATTCTCTCACATGACTAAACACCTGCACCGCATATTATTCATGTGAAAATTGTCCTTTAAATATTGTGAAATTTAAGCATCAAAATTAATTCATAATTAAGAGGCTTATGAAGTAAAGGAAAATTGGTTCTTACCTGCTAATTTTCGTTCCTGAAGTACCATGGATCAGTCCAGACCCTGGGTTAATGTCACCAATCCAGCAGAGGGAGGCAGAGAAACATTCTACTGACTCTGAAGTATACCCTGGAGCACCACCTGCAGTCCATCAGTATTGACCAGTATCAAAGCAGAAAAATAACTACTAAAATACTAACTAGCTATCTAAACAGGATAACAAATTTCCAACTCACAAATCTTAAATGGAAGCAGAACCCCAAGAAAAAAATTCTTAGGAATAAACCAGAAAATATCAAGAAAAATAGACAGCATGAAAGGAGAATTAAACACCCAAACAGTGAACGAGCGGACTCTAAAAAAAAAATAAATATAATACACAGACATAAAGGGTGGGCGTCTGGACTGATCCATGGTACTACAGGAACGAAAAGTAGCAGGTAAGAACCAATTTTCCTTTCCCTGTACGTACCTGGATCAGTCCAGACCCTGGGATGTACCAGAGCTGATTCGTTTAGGGTGGGACCCAGAGAGTCCCGCTCGGAGAACACTCTCTCCGAAGGCTGATGAACTTGGAGCTTGAACGTCCAAGCGGTAATGACGAGCAAATGTATGCAATGACTTCCAAGTCGCTGCCTTACAAATATCCTGAGGAGAAACTAACTGACATTCTGCCCAAGAGGTTGCTTGTGACCTAGTAGAATGAGCTCTCAAACCCTCAGGAAGATCACAATGAGCAAGAAGATAAGCTGAACGAATTGCCTCTTTTAACCAACGAGCAATCGTAGCTTTAGAAACCTTATGACCTTTACGAGGACCACTCCACAAAACAAACAAGTGATCAGACAATCGAAAACTGTTAGTAACTTCAAGATAACGCAACAGTGCTCGTCGTACATCTAACTTCTTAAGATCCTTAGAGGAAGGATCCAAGCGATCTAAACACGGAAAAGCCGGAAGCTCTATGGACTGATTCAAATGAAAAGAAGATACTACCTTAGGTAAAAAGGAAGGAACTGTCCGTAATGAAATTCCTGAATCAGAAATTCTAAGAAAAGGCTCTCTGCAAGATAAGGCCTGCAATTCTGAAATCCTACGAGCTGAAGAAATGGCCATCAGAAACACCACCTTCAACGTGAGATCTTTCAAAGTCGCATGATTAAGGGGTTCAAAGGGAGCCGAACACAGAGCCCTAAGGACCAAATTCAAACTCCAAGCAGGACAAGGATTCCGAAATGGAGGACGTAGATGTTGTGCGCCTTTGAGAAAACGCACTACATCCGGATGTGCTGCCAAGGAAAATCCTTGACTTTTACCAAGAAAAATTCCAAGCGCTACTACTTGTACTCTTAAGGAACTACAGGACAAACCCTTGGCTAATCCGTCTTGTAAAAAAGATAAAATATTTGAAACAGAAGAGTGAACTGGATCTATTTGATGCTCATTACACCAAGACTCAAAAACCTTCCACACCCTTGCATAAGCCAAAGATGTAGAAGGCTTTCTAGTACGCAACAAAGTAGTTACTACAGCATCTGAATAACCCTTATTCTTTAACCGATGCCTCTCAAAAGCCAAGCCGCTAGAGAGAAACGTTCGACCTCTTCCAAATAACCCGGACCCTGAGACAGAAGGCACGGTATGTCTCGAAATCGAAGGAGACCGTCCAGTGCTAGACTGACAAGGTCCGCAAACCACGGACGACGTGGCCACTCCGGAGCCACTAAGATAACGTTGACTTGTTGAACTTCTATCCGACGCAAGATCTTGCCGATTAGAGGCCAAGGAGGAAACACATAGAGAAGAACATCTCTTGGCCAAGGGAGTACTAGAGCGTCTACTCCTTCTGCTCCTCTTTCCCCTTCTGCGACTGAAGAACCGAGGGGCTTTGGCATTCTGAAATGTGGCCATGAGATCCATTGCCGGAGTGGACCATCTGTTGCATATCATCCGATAAGCTTCCCCGCACAGTTCCCATTCGCCTGGGTCGAGATAATGTCGACTGAGAAAGTCGGCTTGGATTTTGTCTACCCCGGCAATGTGTGAGGCTGCAATGCTGAGCAGATGTTGCTCCGCCCAGGCAATCAGCTGTTGTGCTTCCTGAGCTACCAGTAAAGTTCGAGTATCTCCCTGGCGGTTGATATACGCTACCGTGGTCGCATTGTCGGAGAGAACTCGCACTGACTTCCCGCAGAGGAGAGGTTGAAGGGCGATTAAGGCTAAATGGACCGCTCTGGTCTCCAATAGTGCTTCCACTGTGCTTCCTCTTCGGACCACTGACCCTGAACAGATGTTTTCAGACATACCGCTCCCCAGCCTGAAAGACTGGTGTCGGTAGTGACCACAGTCCATTCCGGAATCTCTAGAGGAACACCCCATTGTAGATTCGCTGGTTGCAACCACCAATCCAGGCTGGAACGAGCCATTTCTGTAAGAGGAAGGGGAAGGTGGTATAGTTCTGAAACCGGATTCCAGCGTGAAAGCAATGCAGACTGAAGTGGTCTCATATGTGCGAAGGCCCAGGGAACCAATTCCAGAGTAGAAGTCATTGAACCTAAGACTATCAGATAATCCCGAACACAAGGAATAGGAATAGATTGTAAATCTCGAATTTGCGATTGGAGTTTGAGAAGGCAATGCTCTGGAAGGAACACTAACCCTTCACGAGTGTCGAACCGTGCCCCCAAAAACTCCAGAGATTGGGAAGGCAACAGGTGACTCTTGTCTTCGTTGAACACCCAACCTAGAGACTGCAAGAGGATGATTACTCTGTAGATTGTTTAATGGCAAAGAGATTCTGACTTTGCTCGAATTAACAAGTCGTCCAGGTACGGATGTACCAACAGGCCCTCCTTCCTGAGTTGTGCGGCCACCACAACCATTATCTTGGTAAATGTCCTGGGAGCTGTGGCTAAACCGAATGGGAGAGCCTGGAATTGGTAATGTTGCCCTAGAATGCAAAATCTGAGAAACTGCTGATGATCGGATCGAATGCCGATATGAAGATAAGCTTCGGTGAGGTCGAGAGATGCTAGAAATTCTCCTCTGTGTACCGAAGCTATGACAGACCTGAGCGTTTCCATCCGAAACTTTGGAATCCTTAGACAACGGTTGACTCTTTTGAGATCGAGAATGGGACAAAAGGTTCCTTCTTTTTTGGGAACAACGAAGAAAATTGAATAACAACCTTTCCAACGCTCTGATATTGGAACTGGAACTATGGCTCCTAGGTTGCTTAAATGCTGTAGCGAGTCTTGGATTATGAGACGCTTTTGTAGGGAAGAACATTAGAAACAGGTGATGAAGCCTCCGAACAAAATCTAAAGCGTAACCTTGACTTATCACTGATAGAACCCATTGATCTGGCCCATTCTCCGTAAAACAGAGACAGCCTGCCCCCGATGACGGGAACCAGAGAAAGGACCGGCCTCATCTCATTGGACAGACTTTGCACCTCCTGAGACTTTGGAAGTTCCTGGTCTGCCAAATCGACAGCCACGAAAGGACTGAGACCAATTCTGTTGTCTACCTGAGGACTGTTTAGCTGGAGGAGCCGATGGACGAGAAGAACAAAATCTTCTGTTAGACCTAAAACGAGAGCGAGATGAGAAAGAGCTTCTAGGTCTAGGACGGTCCTCTGGTAATTTGTGAATCTTATTTTCTCCTAGGGACAAAATTAAATCTTCCAATTCCTTACCAAATAACAATTTTCCCTTAAAGGGTAAAGCCCCTAATTGAGCTTTGGAGGATGCGTCTGCAAACCAATTCCTCAACCAAAGAAGTCTGCGAGCCGACACTGAAGCAACTATAGAGCGAGCCGAGGTCCTAAGAAGATCATAGAAAGCATCTGCACTGTAAGCAACAGTAGCTTCCAGTCTACCAGCTTGCGCAGCTTTCTCTTCAGAGAGGGAAGAATTATTTTGTAAAGCCTGTACCCATCTTAGCCCAGCTCGCAAAGCTAATCTACTACACATAGCCGCCCGCACATCAAGAGCAGAAACTTCAAAAATTCTCTTAAGCTGAACCTCCAGCTTACAATCTTGGAGATCCTTAAGAGCCGTTGCTCCGGTTACTGGAATAGTTGTCTTCTTAGTGACCGCTGATACAGCAGCATCTACCTTAGGAAATTTTAAAATTTCCAAAGCTTCCTCAGGTAAAGGATACAATTTATCCATAGCTCGAGCTACCTTAAGTCCCAACTCAGGAGTATCCCACTCCCGGTACAGAAGATCAGTGAGAGAAAGATGAAAGGGAAAAGAAGTTGTGGGACCCCTAAGGCCAAGCAATACCGGGTCAACGTCACCCATCCGAGTATCCTTTACTGGGGCCTCTAGACCCAACTCCAGTAAAATTGCTGGGATTAAAGGACCAAGTTCCTCTCTTCTAAACAGTCGGACCACTTTGGGATCATCCCCGTCCGCAACATGAGGGTCTGAAGTAGTACCCAAAGCAGGATCTTCAATTATATCCCCCTCTGGTAGGGACTTGTCCGGGATAGGCAAAGAGTCATGCTCAGAATCATCTGTGGAAGAAAAAATTGACTGGTCCGGACCCGAACGAAGGGGACACTCAGGAGCTGACCCCAGTCCCAAATGCTTAGATCTAGTCCTTTTAGAGGAACGTGGTTTTAAATTCTGACCAGATGAGATACCCCTATGTTTCTTATGAAATGTCTTAGATTTATATGCTTTGCGAAGAAAACGAATAAAATCCCCCGAAAGGGCAGAAGAAGAAGAAGAATCAGAAATCTCCTCCAGGCTATCAGCAGATAAATATGGGCCTGTTTCACGCGGCTTATCCCCCCAGGGACAGCCGGCTGTGGCAACAACGAAGGCGGGTCTGCAGCACTCTGAATAGCTTGCTGTGTTGCTGCCCTCAGAGTAGACAAGAGCGCTTCAGTCCCTGCACTGCAGGGAAATGAGCCCGGGGCAGGAGAGCAGCTGGTCCGAGGATTTGGAGTCGTGCGAGGTAGCCTGGTTCTTTTTTTAACCGGCAAATTTGACGAACCTTCCCCCCCGGGGAGACAGGAAGCGCAGAGACTCTCTCTTGAAAGACGCGCGCGCGCGTGTTCCCACAAGTGCGGCAGGCCGCGCCTCGCGGCATTGCAAAGAAAAAAAACTGCGCGAAAGGAAAGAAAAACTGAAAATTAAAAGAAGTAAATAGAAACTCCGCTAAAAAAAATAAAAGCGCAGACCGACCCAACACCAAAGGTAAATAACCCACGATTCAGCTGTCCAAAAATAATTTATTCTTTTTTTTTTTTTTTTACCTGACCAACCAGACCCTCGGCGCTGCTCCAAGTAGGGTGAGTGAGCCGGGCTCCCCGGTATCACCCCTGCCAGGAGTGGTTGCTGGGCCCAAACCTCCCCAACTCCGGCAGCCTCAACCAGGAGGGATAGTCCTCCCAGGACTTGACAACCTCCCAGGAGGCAGAGGAAACGGCTGTGAAGAAAAAGAAACTTTTTTTTTTAATTAACTTAATTGAAAAAAACAGCCTCTCTACAATAGAGAAAAAAAAAAGAAAGGCTGCAAGGAATTAACTCCTAACTACCTGACTAAAAAATAATAAACTACCACAGACTGCAGGGGTTAGGGATGCCCACCTCTGCTGGGAGACAGAGAAATACTGATGGACTGCAGGTGGTGCTCCAGGGTATACATCAGAGTCAGTAGAACGTTTCTCTGCCTCCCTCTGCTGGATTGGTGACATAACCCAGGTCTGGACTGATCCAGGTACGTACAGGGAAACATTTTTTCTCATTTTGCCTCTATGGGAAAAATACTTAATATGTAGGGCCCTAAGAGACTGCTTAGTACTCCATTGATAAGAGTCATGCTCTGTTTCTAAACATAGTACTATGAAATATCATAACAATATATTTTCTGCTTTAGAAAAGGTCAGCTACTGCACACAATATTTTTTTCTGTGAACAGCCAAATCATTTCCTTCTATTTTTGGAGGCTCTATAACATTGTTCACATATGTTTAAAAAACATAAACATAGTACAGTACAGTCATTTTTATGCCACCAACAACATTTTAATATATAAAGCTTAATTAAAATTTCAATGTGGTATTAATATTTACAAGTTTCAATTTGGTAACAAACATTTTCTTAATTATCTTAATGACTAATATTAATAAATGCAGTATTTGTTGGTTATGAACTCACCATCACAGTCTGTGTCTCTGAATTTTGAAGCTGAATGTCAGTATAAGCTACAGTAATTAGAGGAGGATAAATGAGTCCCTTGTAAGTGTTTGGCACAAGGCTGATGCTGTCAAAAGTTTAAAAAAAACACAGAAATACAGATTACAAAATGTCTAAGCAAACAAAAAATGGTTTTAAACCAAAATTACTAGATAAAAAGCATGAAGACTGGTCAGATTATCAATTTCAAGGATATTCAATATCAATTTCAGGATATTCAATATTGCAAAAACAAACATTACAGTAGTAAAAAAATATTTATAACTTTTCTTTCTTTTCAATTTCCTTTATTTAAAAGCTTACAGTTGAAGTTTATCTTCAACACAATATAGAGATTCAACATATAACTGCACCATAAATTTACTCTTCATCAGCATACAATTTCAGAATCTCCAAATTCAACTTTAAAACTAAACAGCAGCAGGAATCCTTAGATCCAGATCCCAAAATACTTTCTGTCAGCCAGTAAGAGGAGTTTGCCAAGGTTCATAGATAAAAGGCACCTTTCTTTTACTGCAACAGTAAATTCTTTCTATATTGGCAAGACATTCAGATAGCCACTTTTAACCATAAATCAGGGTTGAAACATCAAGGATTGATGTTACTGCTCACAAGTTTCAAACTTGTCCTGATCAATCCCTTTTTGAGTCAAGTTACCATGTGCTCAATATATGTACACATATCTTTCGGTGTAATTAACAATAAAAGAAAGATCCTTTACTACAAAAATACTCCTAATAGTTTGAAACCAAGAGGCAAAAACTGGCATGTTTATTGAGTTCCAGTGGTTCAAAATATGCCTTGTGGCAACTAATTAGTGGTCAACTAACTTGATCCCTCCTCTTTTTATTTAAATTATATTCCAATACAGTAGCAGGCTCAGCCAGATGGGCGACTATTAGTAATGCTATAAGTCCAGGAGATGATCTATGACCATTAAATTTGGATTATCAGACATAATCTCCAAACATGAGAAAATATTCCCTAAATGCACAATTTTGCCAATAGCCCAAAATTCATTTCCAACCCATTTTATACAGCTTTTCATGGGTAAACCACAATGATAGAATCATCATAACCATTCTCCTGAACACAAGCACTCTGATAGCAGCCTTTCTACAACATGTCCAACAGCCTATTCTATTATTCCTCAAACCAATGGTACCCCAAAACTCTTCACCAGATAGATTTGGATTTCACCAAGGCCTGAACTACTCAGTGTTAAAGCTGAGTGTTAGAACTGCGCACTGAAATTCAGCTCACAGTTTCCTAATGCATAAGCTAATTTAAAAAAAAAACCAAAAACTCCTGATGAGTAAGCTAATGGCATGCTAACACATCAGGAATTAAAAAGCAAACAAACCAAAAAATGTGCACACAGAAAAGGCGTAGTACACAGAAAAACAAGTTTATGAGCAGAAAACATGTTTTGGGTTCCAGATATGAGAAAATGTGTCGAGATGATGGTATTTAATAGCATTTATTATTGGTTCATTACAATGGATATCAAATCTCTTTATACATCAATACCAGAGGCTCAGGCTTTAGAAGTAGTGTTACAATTTTTACAGAAAAGAGAACATCCTCATAAGGTCCGACCCAGTTTATTTTCAAGTTAGCTGAATTGGCATTGACCAATAATTTTTTCATTTTTCAAAATGTTTACTATCAACAAATTTCCAGAACTGCAATGGGCGCCACCATGGCGCCCAGTATAGCGAATTTATACATGATGGAATTCGAAGCTCAATGGATCGACAAGTCACCTTTTTCACAATAAGAACATGCCGTACTGGGTCAGACCAAGGGTCCATCAAGCCCAGCATCCTGTTTCCAACAGTGGCCAATCCAGGCCATAAGAACCTGGCAAGTACCCAAAAACTAAGTCTATTCCATGTTACCGTTGCTAGTAATAGCAGTGGCTATTTTCTAAGTCAACTTAATTAATAGCAGGTAATGGACTTCTCCTCCAAGAACTTATCCAATCCTTTTTTAAAACACAGCTATACTAACTGCACTAACCACATCCTCTGGCAACAAATTCCAGAGTTTAATTGTGCGTTGAGTAAAAAAGAACTTTCTCCGATTAGTTTTAAATGTGCCACATGCTAACTTCATGGAGTGCCCCCTAGTCTTTCTATTTTCCGAAAGAGTAAATAACCGATTCACATCTACCCATTCTAGACCTCTCATGATTTTAAACATCTCTATCATATCCCCCCTCATCTCATGATTTTAAACATCTCTATCATATCCCTCTTCTCCAAGCTGAAAAGTCCTAACCTCTTTAGTATTTCCTCATAGGGGAGCTGTTCCATTCCTCTTATTTTGGTAGCCCTTCTCTGTACCTTCTCCATCGCAATTATATCTTTTTTGAGATGCGGCGACCAGAATTGTACACAGTATTCAAGGGGCGGTCTTCACCATGGAGCAATACAGAGGCATTATGATATTTTCTGTTTTATTCACCATGCCCTTTCTAATAATTCCCAACATTCTGTTTGCTTTTTTGACTGCCGCAGCACACTGAACCGACGATTTCAATGTGTTATCCACTATGACGCCTAGATCTCTTTCTTGGGTTGTAAACCTAATATGGAACCCAACATTGTGTAATTATAGCATGGGTTATTTTTCCCTATATGCATCACCTTGCACTTATCCACATTAAATTTCATCTGCCATTTGGATGCCCAATTTTCCAGTCTCACAAGGTCTTCCTGCAATTTATCACAATCTGCTTGTGATTTAACTACTCTGAACAATTTTGTGTCATCTGCAAATTTGATTATCTCACTCATCGTATTTCTTTCCAGATCATTTATAAATATATTGAAAAGTAAGGGTCCCAATACAGATCCCTGTTTGAAGTTTTATGGATGCTATATAGACGATATATTCATCATTTGGGATGGCACATTGGAAGACAATTTATTTTCAAAAATGGATTAATAGTTGTGATAATATACAGTTCACCTTGAATAAGACTTACGACAACATATCATTCCTTGATCTTACCTTCAGTAAAACTAATGAAGGGAGCATTGCCTTGAGTGTCTTTAAGAAATCTACTGATCGGAACACTTATCTGCATTATTCCAGCTCAAACCCATTACCTTTAAAAAATAGTCTCCCAGTATCTCAGTTCTTGAGATATTGAATAAATTGCAGAGACAAAAATCTTTTTAAAGAGAAATCTTTAGAACTGATAAAACAATTTAAGGCAAGAGGCTACCCAACCAAAAGTATTAAATCAGGTTATAAGAGGGCTCTATATAGCGATAGAGAAGCTTTATTGCACTACAACAGCAAAAATGACAATACAGAACAAGACAACACTCTAGCCACTTGTGTTACCCACTATTCTCCTTTAAACAGGCAAATTATCAAAAGTATCCAATCCCATTGGTCCATCATTCAAAATATAGAATGTTTTCAAAATTTTGACTTTCGCATGGCTTTTTCCCGCAGTCGAAATTTCAAAGAAATTCTCAGTCCAGCATCCTTATCAAACGAAGAAAAACATCAAACATCATTAGTAGGAAACAAATGTATTGGCCATTATGGATGTGAACACTGTTCCATCTGTCCCCAAACAATACAAATAAAGGAATTTACCAATCCAGTCACAAAACAAAAATTCAATATAAAATATTACAGCATTTGTGCATCAATTTTTGTGGTGTACATCATTACATGTCCATGCTCCCGTTATTATGTGGGTCAAACCACAAGATCCTTTCAGCATCATATTTGCGAGCACAGAAGTTGCATAAAACATTTCAAGGAAAATGCACCGCTCTTTGCCCACTGTGTCCAATCAAATCATTCTTTTCAACAACTCAAATAGTTTGTTATCGACACAGTCAAACCACACATAAGAAGAGGGGACCGGGCAGCATTGTTGTATCGCAAAGAGCAACAGTGGATCTTCAGATTACACAGTGAAGAACCAATGGGATTAAACATCAAGATGGACTGGTCCAGTTTATAATTCAATATACAGACACATAGTTGAATCCTTAATGAATACACCTGTAGATGGTCATGACATCATCAAGTCTCTTGTGAGCAACCTATAAAATCAGTTCATGAGTTTACACACACTCTGCCTTTTTGACTTGAAGCCCGATGACCGAAAGTTTGATCGGACAAGAAACTGTGAGTAATGAAACGATTTTTCTCATTGATATTATGAATGATTTCACCATAGATTTCACTCAACATGTTTTTTATTTAATTCCTTGAGATGCAATACTGCCCTGACGCAGCATTTCCCGCGAAACATACATCGGCATTTCAGGTGTCCTTTGACATAACTTGGATCAACCATCATGCCAAGATAAGTGGCTTTTGTATTGTAAGCAGCTTTACAGAGCTTTAAACATTTGCGGCAACTCGTGCAGTGCCAGAACTACAGTACTACAGAATTACGCTGTTTTCTACATAAGTGCTGTAGAGCATTTGAAGATTAAGCTTCAATCGGCAACCTTCAGAGTGCCGCTTAAGTGTCCTTTGAATTGCCTTCATAGAAGCATTATGAGCTTGATTTAGAAGGCAAGTTTGTCTAAAAGTTTCTCTAGTCAATCGGGCAATGCAACAAACTATAATTGTTTCACCAAGAGACTAAATTATCAACTCTTCACTCTGAACCAGGTGAATTCCTGTTGATATTTATTTATTTATTTATTTATTTAACATTTTTCTATACCGACATTCGCACGAGACATCACATCGGTTTCCAGATAACAGCAAATTCAGCCAACAGGGCTTTACATTGTAACTGATATGTCTGTTTCCTCACTTAATAAACTAATATAACACACAGGGCCGGATTTTAAAAGGGTTACGCGCATAAGTTATGCGCGTAACCCTCTTAAAAGGCCCCTGTGCGCGCCGAGCCTATTTTGCATAGGCTCGGCAGCATGCACAAGCCCCAGGATGCGTATAAGCCCCGGGGCTTTGCAAAGGGGGCATGTCGGGTGGGCGGCGCAAATTTTGGGGCGGGGCGGGAGGCGTGTCAGGGCGTGACGCCGGCCCGGGGGCGTGGTCGAGGCCTCCGGACCAGCCCCCGCGCGTATCTTATAAAATCCAGCGTACTTTTGTTCGCGCATGCATAAATTTATAAAATCTACCCCACAGTGAGCAAGAGCAGATATCAATTAAATAATTTTTATTGAAAGAAAAAAAAAAAGACACAAAAAAAGTTTTTTCTAATAAAGAAGAGAAATACTGGAGGTTTTTTTGACCAATGACTATATCAACTGGTTTGCACTCTGATAATTAATTAAGAAAAGATACCAGCGCTGAGGTCTTTTCCTCCAATTGTTTAAAAATTGTTTAAAAATTTCTTAAAAAGAATTGATAGTGCAATTCATATTGCAGTCACAGTTCATTCCAACATTACACCAACTATTTTTCTTGCTATGGTAATAGTGTGCCATATGTTGGTAAAATGATATAAAACAAATGCCTTAGAGAGGTGATATGAACCAATAAATTTCTAACACATGTATTCAACCAACAATAAATATTTTTGTTTTATGGGACCGTCATATAAATCCCAGTTATTGACGTCTTTTAGAGCATTAAATTATGCTCCATCGATAACTAAACGGGGTACAGTTTAATCATTGGTCCATTTTTCAAGATTTTAAATATTTTTAGGTATTTTTTTAATATTTCAAATAACAAAAAATTTTTTTAAAGTGCACTACTTCCCTTAATTATGCCCAACACGGTACCATGTTTCACAAAGCTGCTGCTTCAGGGGCCTGACGTTCCTACATGATGTCATCACGCAATAAACTTTGAAAAATCGGCATCCTGAACTCCATGAAAATGCCGAGTGTGTGGTGTGCTAAAACGCGCCTTTTGAAGGAATTATTAGTCGCGTCTACCTCAAAGAATAAATTACGGGACTGAAAAATAAACGAATACGGAGAACATTCATGGACTCTGAAAAAATCTTTTGAGTCAGGCCCCTGAAGCAGCAGCTTTGCGAAACATGGTACCGTGTTGGGCATAATTAAGGGAAGTAGTGCACTTTTTAAAAATGTTTTGTTATTTGAAATATTTAAAAAATACCTAAAAATATTTAAAATTTTGAAAAATGGACCAATGATTAAACTGTACCCCATTTAGTTATCGATGGAGCATAATTTAATGCTCATAAAAGACGTCAATAAACTGGGGTTTATATGACGGTCCCATAAAACAAAAAATATTATTTATTGTTTGGTTGATTACGTGTGTTGTTGGAAATATGTTGGTAAAATGGCACAGGAGGCCTCCCACCGGAATAGTTGTGGAAGGTGAGAGTTGACTGCTGCTCTCTAGAAGGGAGTCAAAATCCCAAAGCTGGACCAGTCTGTGGGGCTGGCTGGGGCTTCGGGGCCCTGGGTTGTCGTGGTTGACCTCGTTGTTGAGGTCTAGGTTGTCGAGCACAGGATTGAGGTGGTAATCTCCTAGGATCTCGCCTAAAAGATCTCTTAGTAGTGGATGGGAAGTCCGTAAGGAGAGCAGACAGCTGACGCAAGGTGTCGTGGTGGTCTTTTATTGTGCAACTGTTTCCTGGATCTTGGCGCCAAACAAGTTGTCTTCTGCACATGAAAGGTCTGCCAACCTTTCTTGGACTTCCTGATGTAGGTCAGTGGACTTGAGCCATGCTCAGCGTCTGGCACTTATGCCAGCTGCAGATACCATCGAGGCAGTGTCGAAGATATCATATGCTGCTCTCACTTCATGTCTCCCTGAATCAAGTCCTTTCTGAAGGATGTTATTGAGTCCTTCTTGGAATTCGTCTGGTAAGGTTTCAGAAAAATCCTGGACTTTCTTCCATAGATTCCTAGAGTATTGAGTCATATAGAGCTGATAAGCAGCTATTCGTGCTATCAGCATGGAACCATGGAAGACTCTTCGTCCGAAGGCATCTAAAGATTTCTGTTCCTTACCTGGAGGTGCAGAAGAATGAGGTCAGGAACGTTTGAAACTTCTTTTGAGCAGACTCTACGACCACAGATTGATGTGGGAGTTGTGTCTTTTGAAACCCCAGAGCTGATTGGACTAGGTAAGTAGCATCAGCTTTTCTATTGACTGGTGGAACTGTGGCCAGGGGTGCTCCCAGTTCCGGTGCAGTAAATCAAGAAGTACCTCATGAACTGGGTTTGCTATGACTTCCTTAGGGACATCGACAAATTGCAGTACCTCTAGCATTTTGTGAATGGCATCCTCCTCTGTTTGCAAACTAAAGGGAATTGTTTCAGACATTTCTTTAATGAAATTTGCAAATGTGAGGTCTTCAGGCAGGGAGCGACTGTGTTCCTCTGGGGGTGAAGGCTCTGAGAGGAGTTCATCTGAGTCCTAAGAGTCTGAAGAATCATCCCCCCAGGGATTATAAGGTGCATCACCAACACCTCGAGGATCTTCAGTTCGAGGTATAGGTCCAAATCCAGCCAGATATGGAGGTGGCACCAATGGGAAGCATGGTGGCACCGATGCGGGCACAGAGGACGGTGATGGCATCAATGGAATCTGTGTTTTCAAAGGACGGTGGGACAGTAACAAGACCGATGGTCCTGGAGTCGGCTCCGGCATCGGCAAATTCGGTTCCTCATCCGAAGACAATGGAATCGGCATCAATGTCGGTGGTTTAGTAGATGCCGATGGCACGGCAGGAAGCGGTGCCAATGGCAATGCACCGATCAATGTGTCCAGTCGGTCAAGAAGCGGAGCCAGCATGGTGGGCATCGGGTCGGGCACTGGCATGGGGGCCGGTGTCGGTGGAGGCTGGAATCCTCGAAGAGTCTGGTGAACCGCCTCTTGAACTATCCTGTCCAATTCGGCTGTAGAAGCTGGCATCGGTGGCACAGCTATCGGGGAAGGAGGCTCAGAGGGCATTCCCAGAGGGTCCACAAGTATTAGTGGAGTCTCGGCTCCCAGCACCGTATCGGTGGGGAACACCTCGGTGTCCCGGGTCTAGAAGGGGATGGGGCCCCTTCTCCCCGGGACTTTTTAGCTGGTGGCTCTGTCTGTGCCGATATCGATGGCCTACCGGTGGCGACATCGAAGGAAATGCTTCGTCGATGTCGATGACAGTGATTTTCCCGATGTTCAACCCCTTTCCTTCTAGGGCACCAATGAGGAAGATGTCGATGCCTTCGAGTGAGAAGAGGATGGTGAAGAAAGGTCACCGGTGACCTTATGGCGCTGAGATTTAGATGGTGATGGAGTCGATGAAGATGAAGGCTTCCGACTCGGTGCAGCCTTGGCCGAGGTCGATGGAGACACTTTAAAAAGGAGTTCCATCTTCTGCAAACGGGCCACTGCGGCCTTTTGGCGTCATTAGGGCACAGCTAATGCACTGTTGGACGTCGTGAACAGGGCCTAAGCACAAAACACACATGTTGTGCGGGTCCGTAATGGACATGGTTCTTGGGCACTTGGGGCATTTTGGAACCCGATGGCCATGATTTTGAAAAATATAGGCGGCATGCGGTCGGAAGCCATCGGGCACCGATGAAAAAACACCACCGGGAACAGACCGTGAAAGACGATGGTAAACTTACCGGCGTCAATGGAGGTTGGTTTGGGACCCCCGAGATGGGGGAAAAGTTTTTGAATTTTAAAGTTTATTTTCCGTGAGGAAAAGGTTGTGAGGTATTCTCACAGAGCGCCAGAATCCGCGAGGCTACTGCTACGCGGAAAAAAAAGAGACTGAAGAACAACTAACTGATTTAAATGAAATTGAGATACTATCTTGGGAAGGAACTTTGGGTGCATTCATAATACAACTCTATTTTTTAAAATTCTGAGTATACAGTGGCTAAGCTACTGAAACCTGACGTTTGCTTACTCAGCACGCTGAGGTGACAGCTATTAGAAACAAAAGTTTCATGTGATACATTTAAGGTCTACAGTTGTTAAAAGTTTAAATAGATATTTTATCAGTTGAAAAAGGTTCCACTAAGGATGGGGAACCTTTTTCAACTGACTGGAGGTCATAAGTGAAACAGTCCCTTGATGAACATAGCTACTATGGGATTTTGTGAAACATGCAGACCTAGCAACTGGTGATGGCATGTTGCTATAGCACTCAGATACATTCTTACTGAATTTTATTTTAACCTAGAATTGGAAAGATGAAAAGGTATTGAAGAAAAATGGCAATAGAACATGTAAAAGGGTCCTCATCCTGCGAGGCACACCAGAAAGAAAATATTTTCCATCTGCAGTTATATGAATGTCTTGTAACAGGTTTTCTGGCTGCCAGATTATCTGCTTTTCTTGGGAAGAAAACAGCAAAGCCTGAACCACTTTGTTCTCAATATCTATGCTGCAAGCTGTAGCACAGAGGTGTTTACAAATGGGGAGCTTAGCCCCCCCCCCCCCCCGGGAGCGTAAATGATCTTTAAGGAGCTGGCTGATGGAGGAAGAAAAGAAATTACTGTGCTCTCCAGTCTCGGTGCTACTAGCTCACGAGGGAGGGAACATAGTGACATCATCATAATCATGCCATGGCTTAGCCATGTGTTTTTGAGCTGGCCTGAGGCAAGAGCTGCTTTCACTGTGGCAGGCCAGGGAAAGAAACAGCTACTGCTGTGGTGGGCCTGAATATGGGAGGAGCCACTGTGGTATTCCAAGACCCAGAAAGAGCTGGCACCTTCAAGCCTCAGCCCAGGAGGAGTTCCTGCTGCTAACAGGTCCCTTCCCGGGGAGAGAGATCACAGCTGCTGCTTACCCAGGCAAAGAAGTAGTGAGGTAGAGGAATGGAATGGGAAGAGTTTAGAGAGAGGGTGGAGGAATAAAGTCACAATATGTAAAAAAGAAAAACAAAAGTTAAATAAGCAAAACAGGAAAAAAAGATAAGCATACAAAGATCAAATACAAAAATAGAGAAAATAGGAGAACTGGTGAAAACAAAAAAAAAAAAGCAAAAAAACATGTTGGGCAGAGTACTACTCTGCTGAATAGCCAGTGTTTGTGAGTGCCCGCCTAATCCCTTTGCCGAGTTTGGTTCTGTTATTCCTAGTCAGACACATAACTGCAGTTACAGTGCTCTTCAGTACTTTAAAAATCTCTAGTAACAGAGCTATAGCTTGCAATAAGTTCTGTTTGAAATGAATGTTACAGCACAGTTACCTGTGTACGCTCATTGCTTTTTGCTTCACAGCAAATTTACAAAGCATAGTAAGATTCTGGACACAGTAACAAAGTGTGTATGCCTAACTCATATGTTCTGTCCCACTGAGCTGTCAGAGCCAAAATGAGCTGGAAATGGTGGCAGGCTCAAAGTTGCTTTCACTATGAGCTTGGGGAAAAAAATTAAGTCACTGTCAATCCATGCAATTCCTGCTAGGATACAGGCCGATAGAGTACAGTGTGTTCCGGCGGAGCGCACTATTAACCCGCGGTTGGACGCGCGTTTTCAACACGCTAGCTTTACACCTTATTCAGTAAGGGGTAATAGCGCGTCGAAAACGGCAGGGGGAATGAAGAAAAGTGGATCTATATACAGACAACAACCAACAAGGACTGAATTACATAGTTTGGGTAAACAAATAAGCATGGGTGTAGCTTGCTTATTGTGATGGTTACTATCCCTAACTAATTAGCTAGATATTTCACTTAGATGCAGCTCCAACACTGCTCTCTACATTAATGGTGGGGGTGGAAGGGAAATAGAACCAAAAGGTTACTAAGAGCCAAGAGTAACAGATAAGTATGAGAAAAAAAAAAGTGTGAAACCTGATGGGCAGACTGGATGGGCCGTTTGGTCTTCTTCTGCCGTCAATTCTATGTTTCTATGAAAACGTGCGTCCAACCCCCCCCCCCCCCCCCCGAAACATGCAAATGCATGTTAATGGCCCTATTAGTTATTACTGCGCAATTCAGAAAGTAAAATGTGCAGCCAAGCCGCACATTTTACTTTCAGAAATTAGCACCTACACAAAGGTAGGCGTTAATTTCTCTCGGCACTGGGAAAGTGTACAGAAAAGCAGTAAAAACTGCTTTTCTGTACACCCTACGACTTAATATCATGGCGATATTAAGTCGGAGGTCCCAAAAGTAAAAAATAATTAAAAATAAAAAAATTTAAAATCAGCCCGCAGCTCGCGGGTTGAAAACTGGATGCTCAATTTTGCCGGCGTCACGTTTCCAAACCCGTGGCTGTCAGCGGGTCCGAGACCCTGCGCTGGCAAATTGAACGTCGGCTGTCAAACCCGCTGACAGCCGCCGCTCCTGTGAAAAAGGAGGCGCTAGGGACGCGCTAGTGTCCCTAGCGCCTCCTTTTACCGCGGGCTCTAATTAGCATATTTTTATTTACTGTATCGCGCGCACAGGACACTGGCCTGCGCTCGCCCGCTCTCCAGCGTTTCTTTCTGTATCGTCCTGATAGTGATTAAAAAATGAATCACTTGAATTGGTCCTGCTTCCTGGTTCTTCCTTCCTTCCTCTTTGCCACCCTGACTCTGGGAAGGTTAGGGTCAAAAGTGATGTCACTGGTTGCTAAGCAGCAAGGACTATGCTAGGTCAGCTGACTTCTAAAGAAAAGCTCCTGCAGTTTTGCCTGTATCATAGGCTTTAATGAGAAACAAATGCAAATGTAAACAAAAATGATCAGTAATTTTGGGGGCACTGGCCATTAGTATTCATTTTCCAAACTCCAAAAGTAAAATGCCCAATTCTGTTTACATTTCTTATTCATTTTAAACAAATTCACAACCCTAATCCGCAGTCTCTTACAAACCTCAGCAATTCTTTTATTGTAACAATTTCCTGAGCCAGATGCTAGAGAAACAAACTGTACATTGAAATTGTCGGCTCAGTCTACTGCAGCAGTCAAGAAAGCAAACAGATCTTAGGAATTATTAGGAAGGGAATGGTTAATAAAATGAAAAATGTCATAATGCCTCTGTATCGCTCCATGGTGAGACAGCACCTTGAGTACTGTGTGCAATTCTGGTCACATCTCAAAATAGATATAGTTGCACTGAAGAAGGTACAGAGAAGGGCGGCCAAAATAATAAAGGGGATGGAAAAGCTCCCCTATGTGGAAAGGCTGAAGAAGTTAGGGCTGTTCAGCTTGGAGAAGAGACAACTGAGGGGGAATATAATAGAGGTCTTTAAAAGCATGAGAGATCTTGAACGAGTAGATGTGAAACTGTTATTTATGTTTTCGGATAATAGAAGGACTAGGGGGCACTCCATGAAGTCAGCAAGTAGCACATTTAAGACTAATCAGAGAAAGTTCTTTTTCACTCAACACACAATTAAGCTCTGGAATTTGTTGCCAGAGGATGTGGTTAGTGCAGTATAGCTGGGTTTAATGTATAAGGTTTTTATTATTTTCGCAATAACAATACACTCAATGGAACCCGGCATTGGAGGGGTTACTCTGCACCTCCAACGCCGCTACTTTACAATATATGCAAACTTCGTGAACTCTCCCTTCAATTATCCCTTCCCCCCCCCCCCTTTCCCAACAAATGAACCTAGTAATCATGCTGTGAGGGAGAAATAAAAATATTACAATACGATGCACCACAAATACAAGTCATGTTGTCCACTTTCCAATAGAAAGTCCGAGTCAATCATTTAAAATTAGACTCCTAGAACGGTGCGGCAGTGCCTGTAGATAAGCATCCCAGACTTCAAAAAATCTTCGGTGTTTCTGCAGTGCTGTGCGGGAGCCGAGGTCCTCCATGCGTAAGATGATGTAAATGATTTCTCCAAGTCCAAAACAAAGGAGGGTCGGTACTCCTCCATTGCAACAGAATCACCTTTTTCCCCACCAAGCATGCCTTCAGAATGAATAACCCAATCACTCTTTTTCTCTCTGGGAGTTTTGGTAAGCAGCCAAACAAAAACGTCATAGGTGTTATGGGCAATTTAGGATCTAATAATGTCATGAGATATCGAGCAATGTGCCCCCAAAACCATCTAATAGGGGGGCATGCCCAAAAAGAATGAGATATCGTGCCTACTGCACTATTACATCTCGTACAAAGATCAGAAAAGATAAGCTTTGATTGATAAGCTACTTGTACTGTCACATAAGCCCTGCGGAGAAATTTATACTGCATTTCTCTATAATACATATTGTCTGTGATGTGGGAAATTCGACGAAAGCATGCTCGGAGTATTGTTAGCGATATCACAAACAACATCTTTGTTCCAACGATCTACCAAAACCTGATAGGTGCCCGATTCAGAATGCTTAACCAGAAGCTTATAATATCTTGACATCAAAAGTATTTTACTACTTTCTCACATAAATAAATCTACTAATGAGTGAAACACACTAGGACTCAACGTATCTGAAGGCAGGGATCTTATATAATGTTTCGCTTGCAAGTAGGGGAGAATCTGTGTTCGACTCACATGATACATGGACTGTAACTCCACGAAGGATAATAATTCCCCTTCGTCATTGAATAAATGATCTAGGCGTGTTACACCTTTCTGTCGCCAGAGATGAAAACCTGCTGTTTGGGACCCAGGGGAAAAATCCAAATTACCCTGTAGTGGTAAAAGGTATGCACATACCCGAGGGACCTTGATAAGTTTTGTCACCACCATCCAAGTCTGTCTAATAGGCGCAATAGATGGGGACTGAACCAAAATAGTAGGCAAAGATTGGGAAGGAGCTTGCAGGGCATAGTTTAAATCTAAGGGTGCCACCAAAGCTTGTTCAGCAAGGACTTGAATAAAAGAGGATTGGTCAAGAAGCCAATCTCGTACAAGTCGGAGGTTACCCGCCAAGTTATACAACCCAATATCAGGAACTCCCAGTCCTCCCTCATCCCAACGCGCCCGTAAAGTTCGCAACGGGACAAGGGATTTACCCCCACGCCAAAGAAAAAGCCTAAGCTCCTTATCCAATAAGGTCAAATCCTTGCGTTTAAGGTAGACTGGTAAGTTGGAGAGTACATAAAGCCACTTTGGCAATAGGACCATCTTAAACATGTTAATGCGCCCACTTAATGATAATGGCAGTACGCATTTTATCTATGGTATAAGTCAACAAAGGAGGACTATTAACCTTATAGAGTGTATTGGGAGTCTGTGGAATATATACTCCTAGATATCTAATCGGCTCTGTCGTCCATTGTAGCGGAAAAGAGCCCACCCAGGTCTCCTTAAGAGTATCCGGAAATGCTAACACCACCGACTTCTCAGTGTTTAGGCGTAACCCCGCAAAACCACCAAAATCTTCAACCAAGTTTAAAAGAACTGGGAGGGAACGTTCAGGAGCAGTGAGGAATACCGCTATGTTGTCAGCAAACGCTGCATATTTAAATATTTCCGTTTGCATCCGTATTCCTCGTATTGCCGGAGTTTGTTGAATCGCTAATAGAAGAGGCTCTAGCTGCAGCAGAAACAACAGAGGGGAAAGAGGGCACCCCTGTCTCGTTCCCCTAGCCACTGGGAAGGGCACTGACTTGGAACCATTCCCTAGTATCAGGGCCATAGGATTATTGTACAGCAGATGGATAGTATCCAGAAAAAAACCATTGAAGCTCATGGCCTGTAAGACATAGAAAAGGTATCCCCACTCCACCATATCAAATGCTTTTTCAGCATCAAAACTAACCATTAAATAGGGGGTCTTTATCTGCTGACTCAAGGCCATTGCAGGGAAGAGCTTCCTAACATTGGATAGGGCATATCTCCTCCTAACAAATCCCACCTGGCCCTGTCCAATTAAAGTCGGAATCACTTGTGCCAGACATTCAGCCATAATCCTGGCTAATAATTTCTGATCAGCATTTAACAATGAGATCGGGCGATATGCAGCCAGGGATTGCGAATCCTTACCCGGCTTGGGAATTAAAGTTATGTGCGCCATATTTGTATGGGCCGGGTATTCCCCAGAACGAGTTAATGCCGAAAAAGTACAGGCCAGCACAGGTCCCACTTGGTCGGCAAGGTATTTATAAAATTCGGATGTGAATCCGTCGGGACCAGGAGCTTTAAAGCGTTTCGCCTGGTGGATGGCCACTCTAACTTCCTCAGCTTCCAAGGGCCTATTTAGCCATTCCTTTTTCTCTAATTGGAGTCTAGGCATCGCTATATTATCACAAAACTGGGCACAGGCCTCTGGGTTCCACCCCTCTGACGTATAAAGCGTCTGATAATAATGTTGAGATTACTTACCTGATAATCTCCTTTTCCTTAGTGTATGCAGATGGACTCAAAACAAGTGGGTAGTGTGCTCGTGCTAGCAGTTGGAGACGGATCTGACGTCAGCACGTGTACATATACCCCCGCAGGAAGTGCAGCAATTCAGTAATCTTCCTTGCAAAGCTTTATGGATATATGTGTAACTGACCGATCGATTAAATGAACAGGATTACCCTGACCGATTGATAGTAGCTGGAGACCGCCAGGATTCTCAACCGGAAGGCGTCGACACCCAGCAGGGTGGATGCCCTATCATAAGAAAACATGGCTTACCATGAGTCGGTGAATCCCCATGTATGCTGGCAGCTGGGCGGGATGCTGAGTCCATCTGCATACACTAAGGAAAAGGAGATTATCAGGTAAGTAATCTCAACATTTCCTAGCGTGTAGCAGATGGACTCAAAACAAGTGGGACGTACAAAAGCTACTCCCGGACTGGGCGGGAGGCTGCCCGAGGTCCGTTCAGGATTGCCCTCGCGAATGCTGTGTCCTCCCTGGCCTGGACATCCAGACGGTAGAATCTGGAGAAGGTATGGAGGGAGGACCACGTCGCCGCTTTACATATCTCTGCAGGCGACAGCATCCTAATTTCTGCCCAAGAAGCCGCTTGCGCTCTGGTAGAGTGAGCCTTGACCCGTAGAGGAGGTGGTTTTCCCGCGTCTACGTAGGCCGCCTTGACAACTTCTTTGATCCAGCGGGCGATAGTTGCCCGGGAGGCCGCTTCCCCTTGCTTCTTCCCGCTGTGAAGGAC
Source organism: Rhinatrema bivittatum (assembly GCF_901001135.1). NCBI lineage: Eukaryota > Metazoa > Chordata > Amphibia > Gymnophiona > Rhinatrematidae > Rhinatrema > Rhinatrema bivittatum. The sequence continues at coordinate 707,210,638 of NC_042616.1, read as the reverse complement.
GAACAGGTGGTCCGTCCTTTGTACTGCTTCTGACATTTCCAGGTATCTGGATAGTAGCCTGCCAATGTTGAGATGGCGTAGAATTCGACCTTCCTCTGACTTCTTCATACCGTCCGTGGTAGGCAAGGATATGGTTTGGTTGAGGTGGAATTGTGAGACTACTTTGGGTAAGAAGGAAGGAACCGTGCGAAGATGGATAGCCTCTGGAGTGATTCGGAGAAAAGGGATCCCGGCAAGACAGTGCTTGTAGCTCTGAGATGCGGCGTGCTGAGCATACAGCCAGCAGGAACACCATCTTCAAGGTTAACAAACGGAGGGACAGGCCTCGAAGTGGTCGGAAGGCGTGTCCCGCTAGAAATTCCAAAACTAGGTTGAGGTTCCACATGGGTACTGGCCACTTAAGTGGCGGGCGAATGTGTTTGACTCCTTTCAGGAAACGTGAAACGTCTGGGTGTGTGGCGATGCTGTTGCCGTCACTCCGGGGACCGTAGCAGGATAGCACTGCCACTTGAACTTTGATGGAACTGAGGGACAGACCCTTTTGAAATTCATCTTGCAGGAAATCCAAAATGATAGGGATCTCAGCGGCATGTGGATTGGTGCCGTGATTTTCGCACCAGGCTTCAAATACTCTCCAGATCCTTATATATGTTAGTGATGTGGAGAACTTGCGTGCTTGGAGGAGTGTATCTATTACCGGCCCCGAGTATCCTCGTTTCTTCAGTCTAGCCCTCTCAAGGACCAGACCATAAGAGAGAATTGAGCTGGGTCCTCGTGGAGGATGGGACCTTGCCGCAGCAGGTCCCTGTGTGGAGGCAGTGGTAGTGGATTCCCTGCCAGTAGTCTTCTCATGTCTGCGTACTAGGGTCTTCTTGGCCAGTCCGGGGCCACTAGAAGAACTAGGCCTCTGTGCCACTGAATCTTGTGTATAATGGCGCCCAGCAGGGGCCATGGAGGAAAGGCATATAGCAGGATCCCCTGGGGCCATGGCTGTACCAGGGCATCGATCCCCTGGGATAGAGGATCCCGCCTGCGGCTGAAGTATCTGGGTACTTGAGTGTTGGACCTGTCCGCTAGGAGGTCCATGCCCGGGGTCCCCCATCGATCCACAATCATCTGGAAAGCGATGGGCGACAGCTGCCATTCCCCCGGACTTAGGCTTTCTCTGCTGAGGAAGTCTGCCGTGGTGTTGTCCTTCCCGGCGATGTGGACGGCGGAGATGTCCTGGAGATTTGCTTCCGCCCAAGTCATCAGGGGGGCTATTTCTAGGGATACCTGTTGGCTTCTGGTTCCGCCCTGTCGGTTGATGTATGCCACCGTGGTGGCGTTGTCCGACATCACTCTGACCGCTCTGTTTCGAAGTCTGTGGGCAAATAGCAGGCACGCCAGCCTGACTGCCCGTGCCTCTAGTCGGTTGATGTTCCACCCCGACTCTTCTCTGTTCCACCGCCCTTGGGCGGTGAGTTCTTCGCAATGTGCTCCCCAGCCGTTCAGGCTGGCATCTGTCGTGAGTAAGGTCCAGGTTGGGGAGGACATTCTGGACCCCCGGCTCATGTGGCTTTGCTGCAACCACCATCGTAGCTGATTCCGCACCCTTGCTGGTAGAGGTCGGTGTACGGTGTAAGTCTGTGACCGCGGGCTCCACCGAGATAGGAGGGCGCATTGTAATGGTCTCATATGCGCCCGTGCCCATGGTATCACCTCCAGAGTGGATGCCATAAGGCCGAGGACTTGCAGGTAATCCCAAGCTGTGGGCCGGGTGGCGCTCAGTAGGTCCTGCAGACGATCCCGGAGCTTTGCTCTTCTCTTGGAGGTCAGGCTGACTCTGTCTGCCTGGGTGTCGAATCGGACTCCTAGGTATTCCTGCGACTGGGACGGCTGTAGGGAACTCTTGCTCAAGTTTACTACCCATTCTAGGCTCTTTAGAAGAGCAATAACTCTGCTTGTCGCCCGGTGGCTCTCTTCCGGTGACTTTGCCCTGATCTCTTCCGGTGACTTTGCCCTCTCCCCCCCCCCCCCCTTCTCACCTCACCCCTTCCCTGAACAATTGTTATTTTATATTATTCCCTATAATTGTACACTTTGTATATACCTGCAATCTTCGCTTACAATAATTTACTAATCTAATTTTATTCTTCTGTCACTTCTCCCCCCCTTTTTCCTCTTCTCTTACCATCTTGTAATCATGTTATTCTAATTTTAGTTTAATGTTTTATTTCCCCTACCTTTCCTCATCCTCTAGTTATTATGTTCCAATATTTTTTAACTGTATTATGTTAAACTTGTTCGATGTAAAGCGCCGCCACTGGCACTAGTTTCTTGTTACGCTGTGAACCGATGTGATATCTTTGATGAATGTCGGTATATAAAACCGTTAAATAAATAAATAAATAAATAAATAAATAAATAAATCAGCCAATCGTCCAGGTAGGCATGGACGAGAATCCCTTCCTTCCTGAGGGCCGCCGCCACTACAACTATGACCTTGGTAAAGATCCACGGTGCGGTGGCTAACCCGAAGGGTAACGCCTGAAACTGGAAGTGTTGGTTCAGGACTTTGAAGCGTAAGTAGCGCTGGTGATCCTGATAGATTGGGATATGCAGGTAGGCTTCCGACAGATCTAGGGATGTGAGAAATTCCCCTGGCTGTACTGAATTTTTGACAGATCGCAGTTTCCATGCGAAAACTGGGTATCCGTAGGTGTCGGTTGACTGACTTGAGGTCCAGGATGGGTCTGAAAGTGCCCTCCTTCTTGGGCACTATGAAATAAATGGAATAATGCCCAGAATTCATCTCCCCTGCAGGCACTGGGATTATGGCTTTTAGGGATAGGAGCCTCTGTAAGGTAACCTCTAGTGCCGTCCTCTTGAGGGGCGAACAAGGAGATTCCACAAACTTGTCCGGCGGGAGCCGCAGAAAGTCCAGGTAGTACCCTTCTCGGATGATGGAGAGGACCCACTGGTCCGAGGTAATCTCGACCCACCTGCGGTAGAAGAGGGTTAGCCTGCCCCCTATGGCTGCTACCTCCGGATGGGTCGGCTGATTGTCATTGCGGGGTACGGCCGGGACCGGAACCCGAGCCGGTTCCCCTCTTGTTGTGCTTAGTCCGAAAGGACTGGTTCCTGGCCTGCGAACGAGGTGCTTGGTAGCGAGTCCTGTAAGGGTTGAAGCACTGAGAGGTTCTACCTCTGGATGGTCTAGGAAACGGGCGCTGCCTCCTCCTTGGCCTGTCTTCTGGTAGACGGGGTAATGGAGAGGCGCCCCATTTATTGGCCAGTTTCTCGAGGTCGCTGCCGAACAGGAGGGATCCCTCAAAGGGCATCCTCGTGAGACGTGTCTTGGAAGAGGAGTCAGCCGACCAGTTACGTAGCCAGAGCTGCCTCCTGGCTGCCACTGAGGATGACACTCCCTTGGCTGCCGTACGGACTAGGTCGGAGGCTGCGTCAGTGAGGAACGAGAGAGCTGATTCCATCTCTTCTCCCGGGGTGTTGTTCCTAGCCTGCGATAAACAGGAACGCGTCACCACGGTGCAGCAGGTCGCAATTCGTAGGGACATAGCTGCCACCTCAAAGGCTTGCTTCAGGATGGCGTCCATGCGTCGGTCATGTGTATCCTTGAGGGCCATCCCCCCTTCCACCGGAATGGTGGTGCGCTTCACAATTGCGCTAACTATGGCGTCTATCTGAGGGCACGCCAACATTTCCTTAGTTGCCGGGGCTAAGGGGTACATGCCAACCAAGGCCCGACCCCCTTTGAATGAGGCCTCCGGCGCAGCCCATTCCAGATCGATTAGCTGCTGTGCTGCTTGTAGGAGGGGAAAATGGTGACAAGTTTGGCATAGGCCCTCTAACAGAGGGTTCATTCTAGGTTCCCCTGGGGAGTCATGGCCAGGGAGAACCAGTTCCGACAGGCATTGAGAGATCAGGCCTGGGAGATCCTCTTTGAGAAAGAAGCGCCTCATGGTCTGATATGGTTCAATCCCCGAGGGAAGTTCTCCCTCCTCGGGGGGCTCGTCGTCTTCTTCCGGGCAATCTGAATCCCCATAAATGGGGCTTTCAGGTGGCGAGTGGCCGCGCCTAGGCTGTGAGGGTCCAGGGGCCGGGTCATCCGGTACTTATGGACCCGGTAGGGGAGCCGACTGCATTGTGACAAAGGCATGAATCCCCTTGAATAATTCCACCCAGGAGAGCGAAGCAGGATCTGGCCTCAGGGGCACCAGGCCTCTCGGGTTCTCTGGCTGCTCACTGCTGCCTGCGAGGTCCGGAGTGTTCCCTGAGGAACCGGCAAGTACGCTGGGCTGCGACCGGCCCTGGCCCGGGACTCCCAGGGCCTCTTCACATTGGGCACATAGGGAGTCTGCATCCTCGTTCTGTGTGGCTCTGAGGTTGCATGCAGAGCAGAGGCTTATGCCTGATTCTGGATGTGCCGGCTCTGCTGAAGCCTGGGCTCTCTTACGCTCCATCTCGCCTGTTAACTCCACTAGAGTCTGCGCTTTGCAATATGCGCGAAAGGTGTGCGCCTGCCACCAGCGCTCAGCAACGTGCGCCTAGGAACGTGTGCCTAATGTGCGCCGAACGTGCGCCTAGCAGCGAACAGGCGCCTATCACGTGCGCCCATCGACGTGCGCTTAGCAACGGGCGCCTATCGACGTGCGCTTAGCAACGGGCGCCGATCGATGTGTGCTTGAGCACGTAACCACAGGCGCCCCTTGCGCCGTGACGATCCAGGCAGAAGGCGACGGCGAGCAGGCAGGCAAGATGGCGACCGCCTTGACGGGCTGCCACATAGGCAGACTCTGCTACTCCTCGGTTCCTCGGAGACCAACAAGTAAAATACGCCTTACCTTGTCTTCGGCGCTTCCCGGCTGCAGGGGAGAGGGTGAGTACCTTCACCGCCGCGCTCGAGGAAGTGCACCCGCTGCCTCTAGGCCGCGCCCGAACTCGTCTCGCTCGGGGGCCAAGTCCACGCCGGGACCGAGGCTGCCTCTAGGCCACGCCCGAACTCGTCTCGCTCGGGGGCCAAGCCGCACCCGAGCCCTTCTCACTCGGGGGCTAGGTCCCTGCCGCGATTTGGACACCGGACCGAGGCACCTACCTCCGAGGGACCACGGAAATCACCTCGGGAAACTCAACTGGGGGAGTGACCAAATGGTATCACCGCAGGAGTGTGGGGCTCGTCTTCAGATAGATGTCTTCTATGAATTTAGTCGTTAGAATCTGGAAAAACGCTCAGCGAGCGTGAGGTAGCTCCAAACTGCTTTGGAGACGGAAATTACTGAATTGCTGCACTTCCTGCGGGGGTATATGTACACATGCTGACGTCAGATCCATCTCCAACTGCTAGCACGAGCACACTATACCCACTTGTTTTGAGTCCATCTGCTACACGCTAGGAAAATAGGCACTGCTTCAGTTCCTCAGTGCCTTTGGATGGAGTTATATCTGCTCCATAATCCATCCTCTGAGTTACAACATTTTCAGATTCCATCTTTGGAGTTCCACCGCGGTCCATCTTGCTGCTCCTGTCTGGAAGACTTCATGTTCCATGTCTTCTTCTTCCTGATGTCCGTCCGAGGTCCGTCCAATGCTCCAGGTTAAAATACTCTCCGTGTCAGTAATCATATGGCCCGTACTGGCCTTGACAGCCGCTATGTGATGGGATTTACGGGTAGTCCGAATCAAATTAGCCATGAGTTTCCCCGATTTGTTACCATATTTGTAGAGTTGAAATGTATAGTATAGGATACTCTTTTTCGCTCGTTGATGTAGGAGAGTGTTTAAAGCCCCCTGTAGGACCAGGTATTCCTTTCTAGCTAAACAGTCATGAACATGGATCAACCTTCTTTTGGCTTGCTGCAATTGAGAAGTGAGAGTGAGTATTAGCTTATCTAGCGTTTTCCGGCGATGGACTACATAGGCTATAATATCTCCCCTAATGACCGCTTTGGCAGAATACCAAAATAAGACTGGATCGTGGGAATGAGAGGAATTCAATCGCGCATATTCCTCCCATTTGTCTACAAGGTACTTTTTAAAGTGGGCGTCATCTGCTAAATAGTAGGGGAATCTCCAAAGCCGTGTGGGAAATTGTTTTACAGTTAATTGTAGATCTATCCAAATCGGAGCATGGTCAGAAATCACTATATCCCCAATGCCAGCATCATTCACGTTTGGAAACAACCTGCTGCCCACCAAGAGATAGTCTGGTCGGGACCAGGTGGAATGCGCACAGGATAAATGGGTAAAATCTTTTTCCATCGGATGTAACGTGCGCCAAGCATCCAGTAACTGGAGTGATTTTTCTATATGGTGGAAGCTTTGACTTTGTCTCACATCATGTGTGCTACACTGGGATTTATCAATGTGGAGTTCTCGTACCACATTAAAATCTCCACCTAAAATTATAGTGTCTTCTACATAAGGGAGAAAGAGACACTGTTGTTCTATAAAACCCTGGGGTGTAATTAGAGGGTGCATAGATATTACAAAGAAGAAGCGTATAATCATATACTTTTATCACCAACAATAGATATCTCCCCTGAGGATCCTTTTGCATAGTTACTAATTTAAAAGGCAACTGCCAGTTTAACAGGATAGCCACACCTGCAGACCTGGAAGTTGCGGATGCATAATAAACATCGCCCACCCAACTCCTACAAAGTTTCTCATGCTCCAGGTCCATCAGGTGGGTCTCCTGTAAAAATGCAATATCCACTTGCTTTTTCTTCAGAAAATTAAGGATCCTTGTTCTCTTAATTGGTGAGTTTATGCCACAGACATTCCAGGAAGCTATGCGAGTACCTAGGCTAGAAAAAATTGACTAGGAACATATAATGAAAAACAAATCGAAAATCGGGATCTTGGGTACCTTCCCAGCTGAGGCACCCAAGGGATCGTGTTTACAGAAAACATAAGTGGAAACTATCAATCACAGTTGCATCTATTTTCCCCACAGCATGACAATAAACCTTTGCATTAGTAAGGTAAAACTCCCACCCCCACCCCATCCCCCTCCCCTCCCTACCCTGCCCATACTGCTTCCTACCGAGTTTCCCCCTTCCCTCCTCTATCAACAACATAGAGACCACCACCATGCACGCAACCGCCCTCCCTCCCCCCAGTCCAGCCCCATCCACTGAATAACCAAACTGATAGAGCCAAAGCAACATTGACCCAGTACCAACACTGAAAATGGGAACCGGTCAGCAGGCACCAAATGTGAAATATGAGTCCATATCCAGATAAGTGAGCCAGCCCTCAGAGCCAATCTGTCTGTGCAACAGAGAGCTCACAACAGTTCAATAAGGAATGAAGAAAGCATAACATATACAGAGAGAAATCTGCAATTGAAACTGGCAAACATCCCGGTGATTTCAACTCCAGGTAATTGGAATCTCCTGATTCCTCGGATACAGCCTTCCTTCCCAGGTTTAGGATGTCTAGCTTTCAGCCCTTGGGTGCGTCTGCCCCTGCAGCCCTCTGCAGTTCAATAGAAAGCTGTGTCTGACAAAAGTTCTGGGCCTCCTTCACATCAGTAAATCACTGCACCCCGTCTTTCGTCGGGATCCGCAGGCGTACTGGATATACCAAGGTAGCCCTCAGACCTCCTTGGATCAACTTGGTGCAGATCGGCGCCATTTGTCTGCGCTTCGCAGATAACTCCGCAGAAAAATCTTGGAAAATTAAAATTTTTTTATTTTCATAGCACAGAGATTTCCCAGCCCGCAGCGCCTGCAACATTTCAGCTTTATGCGCAAAATTGAAGATTTTCACTATAACCACCCTAGGCCTTTGATCCGAGGGCCTCCTCACCCCAAGACGGTGTGCTCGTTCGATGCGAAGGGGGCCATGCGCTTTAGATATATTTAGCTCCTTGGTTAACCAACCTTCCAGAAATGCCGGGAGCCCCCTTTCCTCCAAAGTCTCAGGCAAGCCCAATAGGCGTAAATTGGATCTCCTCGATCTATTCTCCATATCTTCAAGATGCTCGGAGTGTTTTGTAGTTGGGCCTTAAGCACCGCGATTTCAGCGCTGCTCTCCCGCTCGCCATCTTGAAGATCAGATACCCGCCTCTCCAGCTCCCCCAATCGGCCCTCATAACCGGCAAGGGCCTCCGTAAGGCATTAACAGAAACATGGCTAAAAAACACAGACACTGCCATTATTAATCAACTACCTACAAACACTTATAATATTTTCTCCGTACCGAGACCTAAAAAGAAAGGAAGCGGACTTCTTCTGGCTACCAAAAAGAAATTCAATCTTACTCTGCAAACCATCACTTCACCGCCCAAAATTGAAATTGCACTACTTAAATCAAAAGCCCTACAGATATGCCTTATCTATGCTCCTCCAGGCATACTTGAAAATAACCCTTCTTTACTCACTGAATATATTTCTAAATACATCAACGTTGACATCCCAGCAATCATCCTAGGAGGCTTTAACCTCCATTTTTGTTACCGTCAGAAAAGAGGCCCCAGACAACTGGTCCGAAAAGAAAGACTTTTATTGCATGCAAGACACAGCTGAGAACAATGGCTCAGAAATCTGCGTGCCCCTCCCCTTCAGGAGCTGGCTCTTATACATTCCACAATCCTTATCTTTTACACATGCGTTCTACACATTGCTGAGCAGGCATATCCCAGCTGAGGGGCTACTGACCCCCTCCTTAGACAACCTGGAACCTTCGTGAAACTTCTGCAGGAGAGGCTGTCGGGACTTGCAGTTCTGGAAAGGAATTTGCGAGTCTGCAGCAATACAGCCCTTCACATAATACATCCATTGTTCTATTCTAGGTTACAGCCGTGAAAGCTTATCAGAGAATAAGAACAGCGAAGCCAAAAATGTCCTAATTACAGCTGTATTGCAGACTGTAAGTAAACCCGTCATGAAGCAGGGAATTCTGGTACATGAAGTCCTGTTTGGCAGGAGTTTCAGGTTGTCCTCTGTCAGGTTGAAGCCTTCAGCCCCCTACATTCCCCCCTTTGATACTTATCATTCTCTATGAAAAGTATCACACTATCACAACGCAGCTGTGGAGCTGAAAGAAACAGAAACAAGAAAAATTAGCAATTTGAGTTCTCAGAGGGCCCTAATTTCCCAAACAGTCCGATGGTTTCTTCACAAGTTTGAGACGGATGGGCCCTATTGGCTCCACCCCCCTTTGTAGCCCAAACTTGTCATGTATGGGAAGATGGCCCAGGATAAAACATGAGGATGGTTAAACAGGTTCTATAGGCTCAGAGGAATACATGTACAGTGACAGGAGCTGCGTGGCTTTTTTGCATTCAGCAATGTCCTTCATCATCCGACGAAGGCGATTGAGCAAGAAAGGAATAATGCAGGGTCCTGAAAGACAAAACAAAACTGGCCCATCCCAAGCCCATCCCAAGCACTATTCCACTGCTGGACAGGGACGTGTGCCATCTTGACCATGCGATCAGTGATGTCTTGGATAACCTTGCTTTGGTCATCTACCTGCAAACAACAATTGGAGAGGTTAAATGTTCTACAAACCCTCCTTCCTGGGCCAGAAGGTAATCTAAAACCAGTCTATTCTGGTACACTGCAGTCATAATCTTGGTATTTTGTTTTGCCCAGAGTTTAAGAGCGAAAGCAGTGTAGTTGGTGATGAGCTCCAAGACTGCCTGAAGCCTGATGATTCGATGCAATTAATGCTGCTTGGAAGGGTTCCCGAGATGCCCTTTTTTGCTCTATGATTTCCTTGAGCAATAGGATTTGATTTCCTGGTGTGTGCTTTGCAATGCATTACAGCCACCTTGCAAGGTAGCCAAACTGCGTCTAGTAATTCACGTACTTCTGATGCATTGTTCAATTGTTTTCCCTCTATAATGCTCCATGCACTTGAATTGTAAGGAAGGCATATTTAGAGTCTGTATAGATATTTACAGTTTTTCCTTCTGCCATCTGCAGAGCTCGAGTAAGGGCAATTAGTTCAGCTTTTTGTGCAGACGTTCCTGGGGAAAGAGGTTGAGCCTCGATTTCATCTTCGGATACTACAGCATATCCAGCAGAACGTATCTCATGAATGATTTGGCTGCTCCCATCAGTGAATAAAGTCCAAGCTCCTTGCCAGGGTTGATCCCTCAGGTCTGGCCTACTGGAATGTATTGTAGTCATGACGTCTTCACAGTCATGGGCAACTGGTTCAGGTGCCGGCATAAGAGTGGCCGGGTTCAAGTTTTTGCTGTCTAATATTTGAATTTCAGGTGTTTCACACAGTAAGGCTTGATACTTGACGAGACGTGAATTAGTCATCCATTTTGGTCCATGAGTCTCTAGTAGTCCTTGAATAGTATGAGGAGTTGTTACTTGTAAAGTCTGTCCAAATGTTAATTTAACAGCTTCAGGTATCAGTAAACATGCAGCAGCAATGCTTCGAAGGCAACCAGGCCATCCTTTAACAACATTGTCCATTCCTTTTGACAAATATGCAACAGGTCGTTCCCACGATCCAAAAGTTTGAGTCAATACCCCAATGGCCATGCCTTTTTTCTCATCTATAAACAGATGAAATGGTTTTGCTATATCAGGTAACCCTAGAGCAGGGGTGAGATCAAGGCTTCTTTCAGTTGATGTTGAGATTCTGCTTCTTTGCCTCGTAGTTTATCATATAATGGTTGAGCAATAATTGCATAGTTTGCAATCCAAAGTCTACAATATCCTGCAGCTCCCAAAAACACACGGAGTTCCTTCTTACAGGTTGGTACAGGTTGATGTCTTATAGAACTAGTACGAGAGATTCCAAGTCGTCGAGTGCCTTCTCTGAGACGAAAACCCAAATATTCCACTTCTACTTCACAAATTTGCGCTTTCTTTTTACTCGCACGATACCCTTTCGAGTACAAAGTTTTCAACAAGTATAGGGTTGATACTGCACATTCATGGTATGCTTCCCTAAATATCAAGAGATCATCCACATATTGTACAACTGGCCCATGTGTGATCCGGTACATCTTCAGGTCCTTGGCTAGTTGCTCCGAGAACAGAGTGGGTGAATTTTTAAATCCTTGGGGTAGGCGAGTTAAGTATACTGCTGCTTTTCTCCAGTTTGTGCATTTTTCAAGTGAAGGCAAAAATTTTCTGACATTCCTCGAACAGAGAAGAAAGCATCTTTGAGATCAATAACACTGTACCATTTGGAACTAGAAGAAACTTGAGCCAGGATTGAATACGGATTTGGCACGAGTGCTACCAAATCTGCCACTTGAGTATTCACTTTTCTTAAATCTTGTACAGGTCGATAGTCGTTAGTACCAGGTTTCTTTACTGGTAACAAAGGCGTGTTCCACTCAGATCTGGTTGTTTCAGGTGTTTCTGACTCAGATCCGATTACTGCATCTGGCGGCATATGGCACGGGGTATTGGGTTTGGTTAACTATTTGGGCGCCTTGCTTTAGTTCGATCCAGACCGGGGGCGTTCATGACTAATCCTCCAGGACAAATCCCATCTCTGTCGATGATGGGGTGACTTCTGGGTATTGACTGGTTGAGGAAGTAATCTCCATTTCTCCCTGAGGGGGCAGATGAGTATCACTGGATGGTCCCCGAAGGAGGCTTTAACTTCCCCTGTTGGTTGAAATCTCAATGTGGTCTGTAGTTTACACAGCAGGTCCCGTCCGATAAGGGGAACTGGACAATCAGGGACGTGGATAAACTGGTGGGATACCATGGTCCCGCCTACTTGTATAGTTCATTCTTTCTGCAGAGGGGCAGTGAGTACCTGACCTGAGGCACCCACTATAGAAACAGTCTCTTTCGTCGGGGGGGGGGGCCGATTGGTGCAGTCATGACAGATCGTTGGCCTCTGAGTCCAACAGGCCCCTGATTTTGTTGTGTTCCCTCGTGGATTTCCACCAGAGGGTCAGTGGGGATTCTTCCCACCCGGTCTCTTCAGGCTGTATGTTCCTTGTCACCTCCCCCGCCATCTGCCAGTGGGGGTTGTCCGATCTCCTTCCTCCTCGAGCCCTTTATGTCGGTGCAGGTCCATTTTTGTCATTAGTATTCACTGCAGGGCTCCCGTATTTCTTTTGCCATTCTTCACAGTCTCGCTTCCAATGGCCTTCATTTTTGCAGTACGTCCGATTGTCCTCGAGAGCGGCGGCTAACAGTCACTTTCTCCTTCATATGTCTACTTGCTTCTCTCTTTTCTCTTCCTCTCTATTTCCACATACCTGGTCTGCTATAGCTTTTAACTGGCTGAGGCTCATGCCCTCAAAGCCTTCGGCCTTCTGCAGCTTCTTTCGGATGTCGGGTCTCTACTATTAAGTTCCTGGTTGCAGGGACAGGCCCTTTTCTTCTGTTCCTGATCCCTGTTCCCATACATCTCAAAATACAATGAAAAGATCACAGTCCATCAGTCCATCAGTTCAGACGATGCTGAGAAGCTGCAAAACATTGCTTCCTACATACTTGTAAGTTTGGCATTGGGTTAATTCAATAAAGTCAACCTGGATCTGCAGGCAAGGATCCAGGGGGGGCGCTTTAGGTGTGCAGGAGTGATGATCAAACCCTTGGAAGCCTTGTACCCTTGTACCAAATTACATTGCAAACACTAAGAACATATGGTAATAGCCAGAGCCCAGCCCCCACCAGTGGTAAAAGAACATAATTGCAGTATATATATGTATAATGTGTGTGTGGGGGCCACTACTTTATCATTTGGGCCGAATCATATTTGATCTTGTTCCTAATCTTGCATAGTGGCTCCTCCTCTTGCCCACAACTTCCAATAATCCTTATCTTGCGCCTGCCACCGAATAAAAATTTTTAATATTAAGTCTTTGTTTTCTCTGTGTTTTTACAACCGGCATCCTATAATTCCCACAGTCAGAATTGCATGCTTGGCTGTCTTATCTTGCCGGTTCCTTGCTATGCCCTGCATATTTAACTACTGCCAAGCTTTTAACTACTGCTTAACTACTGTTAAGCTTTAACAAAGGACCCATTCTTAATCATTTCTCCTCTCATTTTCCCAGAGACAGCTTCAAAATAAACTGCGTCAGCAAAAGAAAGTTCATACTTTATCATGCGTTCCAATGTAACTTTTAAATAACAGATAATATATAGGAAACAAGTAAGAACAATAATTAACATGGTATTAGAGAATATTCTTATTGTACAGGTGCCCTGCAATAGGCTGATGAAAAAAAAAACAATAAATAATTGACTAACCTGTGGATGTATCGAGTGAATAGGCAAGGGAGCAAAGGATAAGCATAGAGAGGACTGGGATGGAAGATATGAGAAAACTGAAAACTTCTGATTAACAACACCAGCATTGAAACGCACAGCCATATTGAATGCACTAATATCTGACACGCAATGAAATGCATTACGCATTATGTACTGACATATTGACACGCAGTGGAACGCACTACCATTATATAATTACATTTTTGTACTGTAATAATGAATTTGCTGCTATAAAATGTCCATCATATTATGTCGTCTGTCAAATGACATATGCAATGGTCTGATTGTAAACTACGCCAGATCATCTTGTGAGTAATCAAGGAAATGCAAAACGCAATATCTTACTTATAATTGACACATTCGAAGTTTACCTTTTAATACAATGAATGCAGGAAACACATCTCTACTTTACTAACAAACTAAAATATCTTAACCTCTCTGGAATAAGTAATGAAGGATCTTGTGCAGCATCTGTAAACCAAAAATCTCGTCCTATTAGGGTTTAAAACAATTAAGAACAATTAAAAAATCCCTGGTACATGTGCTTGCAATTCACAGATAGCAGCTACATACATCACAATCCTTAATTAATAATTTGAAAACCCAAACGTACCAGAGAAATGTTTTAGGGGTTAAACTGTCCCGCTGAGAAGCAGCCTCTGCCCAGCCAAACTAGTTAACTCTCCAGCTCCCAATGCTCTTTGTGCATAACAATTGTAATGCATTATACTACAGCAGAAACCTGACACAAACAAAAAAACAGATTGCAAGCTACATGTTCAACCTCGCAGGCTAACTGCCGCTGTTCAGTACACATTTATTAACTCATATACAGATAAATAATTCACAATCACTTTTAATAAGTTTTCCTTAAGTAAAAATAGTCTGCATCACCAGAGTAGATCAAAAGAAATAATGCATTTGATCACAAAAAGAAATTTCTCTAACCGATCTACCACAGTAGAAATTTTTTCCTAAAGGTACCTTCAGCTGAAAATGCAGTGATTCTTTGTCTGATTACAGACAGACACTCTCCTTCACACAACAAGAAACCAATTTCCCAAGCAGCTGTGGGGTTTCAGAACCTAGTTCTTACTTGGCCACTTGGCGGGGCGTGATCAGAGCCCCCTTCGATCCTCCGTTAATGGATCGGTCTAAATTCCCAAAATACTTGCCTGCAAAGTTCCAGATTCCGATCGTCAAGAAAGCCTTCTTTCCGGATCAACCAATCCCAAAGGTCTCAGAGGATCTCCGTGGAATGACCCCCTCAGAAACCTGATCACTGAACTCAGCGGTGGCCACTCACCAGGCAAGTCTGGGGGATCACTCTGCCACAAAATCTCCCGGACCGATTGGGGGGCCAATGTGGCGTCCCCAGGGCCCCGGTCCCATCTGGGGTGCCACATGTTACCGTCAGAAAAGAGGCCCCAGACAACTGGTCCGAAAAGAAAGACTTTTATTGCATGCAAGACACAGCTGAGAACAATGGCTCAGAAATCTGCGTGCCCCTCCCCTTCAGGAGCTGGCTCTTATACATTCCACAATCCTTATCTTTTACACATGCGTTCTACGCATTGCTGAGCAGGCATATCCCAGCTGAGGGGCTACTGACCCCCTCCTTAGACAACCTGGAACCTTCGTGAAACTTCTGCAGGAGAGGCTGTCGGGACTTGCAGTTCTGGAAAGGAATTTGCAAGTCTGCAGCAATACAGCCCTTCACATAATACATCCATTGTTCTAATCTAGGTTACAGCAGTGAAAGCTTATCAGAGAATAAGAACAGCGAAGCCAAAAATGAAAATGTGCAATGTGCTGACAGAGAGTTTCCCAATGTCCTAATTACAGCTGTATTGCAGACTGTAAGTAAACCCGTCATGAAGCAGGGAATTCTGGTACATGAAGTCCTGTTTGGCAGGAGTTTCAGGTTGTCCTCTGTCAGGTTGAAGCCTTTAGCCCCCTACATTTTGACTGCTCTCCACCTACTCCAGCCTGTGAAGCTACCATTACTATTTTTAATGGCCCTTGGATATAAACAACTGATCTCGGGCCCTACTCACAAAAGAGGCCACTCTAGATGCCATATTCACTAACGCTCTTGTTGACTCTAATCTACTTAAATGCACACCTGTACCCTGGTCAGACCATTACCGGATCAATTTATGCTGCTCTATCACTCACAACCACATCTCTCCTCACACCAAAAACAGAACCATCACCTTCAGAAAACAATGCAAAACTGAAGAAATCGCTGAAGCACTTTCAGAAGAACTCCTTAATTTAGACCTCACTGATGCCAACTCGGCCTGTTCCTCTTGGTATCACATAACCAATAACGTTGCAAATAAGCTTTGCCCTCTACAGACTAAAGAAATCAACACAGAAAAGAAAGATAAAAAGCCCTGGTACACCCCGGACCTTAGAAAATTGAAACTCGAGCTCCGTAAAATAGAAAAGAAATGGCATAAAAACCAAACTCCTATTTTATTACAGAAATTTAAGTCACTCCACCATGAATACCGGATAATGACAAACGAAGCCAAAAAAAACTACTACGCTTTGAAGATCCACCAATACCAATTCAATCCTCGAGCTCTTTTTCCAATATGTCTCTTCCATCATCACTCCCCCAACTAACTTCAATCCAAATAATGATGATAAAAATAAATGTGAAACACTTGCATCCTTCTTTCATGACAAAATCAACGCTATTATGAACCGTATCTCCTCTTCATCCCCTTCTAATCTCCTTACTAGCACTACCTCTCCACCGATTCCCTCTACACACAGACCACCCATTTACAATACAAATCTACACAGCCTATGCACTGCTTCACTTACAAAATTTGAAACCACAATGACACTAGAAATTGAAGGTATTCTCAAAAAAGCTAAACCAGCAACACACCCATTTGACATCTTACCTACAAAAACACTCCTCGCCATCCCTTCAAGAATTGCAATACTTATAACAAAGATTCTTAACAAATCTATCACTTCAGGAATCGTTCCTACCCAACTCAAGCACGCCATAATTAAACCAACTCTGAAGAAACAAGATTTAAACCCTACAGATCCAGCAAACTTTCGCCTGGTCTCTAACTTACCTTTTCTCTCCAAACTACTAGAGAAAGTCATCAACAAGCAACTCACCGAATTCCTGGACAAAAATCAACTACTCTCCCCATTTCAATATGGATTCCGCAAGTACCACAGCACTGAAACTCTCCTTCTAACACTCTCTGATACTATCCTAAAAGCATTAGATGCTGGTCAATCCTATATACTTGCCCTGCTGGACATTTCATCGGCATTTGACACAGTCAATCACAACATCCTCTTAACACACCTCTCTCAAATTGGCATTGCTGGTACTGCTCTAGGTTGGCTTGAATCTTTCCTGAACGGCAGGAAATACAGTGTAAAAATTGGCCAGCAGGAATCCAAACCAAAAAATCTGCTACAAGGAGTACCTCAAGGCTCTTCTCTATCTTCCACACTTTTCAATATATACATCACTCCTCTCTGTCAGCTATTAATCAAACTAGGTCTCCCACACTTTATATATGCAGATGTGCAGATTCTAATCCCTATCAATAACTCCTTACCCAATGCGCTCAAAATTTGGAATACTGCACTAGCGGAAATTGAGAGTCTATTAACTGAAAACTCATTAGCAATAAATACCAACAAAACAGAACTGCTCATTATTTCTTCACAAAACAACCACCAATCGAACCCTACTCTACAACCTCTATCCGACCATCACACTATACAAGAAGTCCGCAGTCTTGGTGTCATAACTGACAATCATTTTACATTTAAAAAATTCATCACTTCCACTATTAAAAGTGGTTTCCACAAACTTCATACTTTGAAAAGGATAAAACCTCTACTACACCCAAATGACTTCCGGACTGTACTACAGGCTACGATATTACCTAAATTGGACTACTGTAACTCCTTACTACTAGGTCTACCAAATATCTCAATTCAGCCACTACAGATGCTACAAAATGCAGCTGCATGCTTGATTACTAACACTCACCGCCATGAACACATTACTCCAGCACTACAACTACTACACTGGCTTCCGATTGCATTTAGGATAATTTTCAAGGTACTTACTCACATACACAAAACATTATATAACCAAGACATGCATTGGTCTTCTGAATTCTTTACATTCCATACTTCGGACAGACCAATTAGAAAAATGCACCTGGCTAAGCTAAATACACCGACGCTTAAACAGACAAAATATGTCACAACAAGAGAACGAACATTTACGATAGCTGGTATTAACATATGGAACAAATTACCCACTGATCTGCGCTTGGAGCCCTGCCACAAGAAATTTAAACAGAATTTAAAAACATACCTGTTTAAACGAGCCTACAATTTATGAACCTTACTCTTCAGATTAAATTATTTTATGAAATGTATATAATACTTTCTTCCCATTCCAATCAGTTACTTTCAATTACGCTAAACACCCCTTTGGTGTCCTATCTTCCTGCAATATGACTAATATGGACCTAAAAAAAAATTTCTGTACTGTTAATAATGTATCTTTAAGTTGATCCCCAGTACTATACGCCCTAGCTAATTCTAGTTTGGTTTTTATTATACTATAATTTGAATGTTATCAGCTATTTTATCCTTTCTTAAATATGTTGGATTGTAAAGCCTGTTGCTCACTTAATGTTCATTGTAAACCGAGGTGATGTTTGCCAACGAGCCGCAGTATATAAAAATACTTAAATAAATAAATAAATAAATAAATAAATACTTCTTATATTCTCATAGTTGTTACAGTCTTGTGATGTGTGTCAGTGTGAGAACACTTGAGTTTACTAAAAGCCTAACTTCTGAACACATCCTTAGCTATGGTAGTCAGACTCAGGCTCAGTAATTCCATTACATCTGTATCTTTTTATTTTAGTGGATTAAGGGGGGGTGATTATCAGGCCTACTGGCCTGCAAGGATTTTTTAAGATTACCTAGCTATACTTTGAATATAGCAGGATATGGCTAAATTTACCGGAGTAAAAATTATCCAGGTAATATTACTTGGATAACTTTAGCCAAGTTTATTCAGCAGGAGACTTGTCCCACTGAATATTCATGATGATGAGGTATCTAGCTTACTTTAGCCAAATAACTTATCTAGTTGCCAGCTTACTGAATATGGATCTCTTTTCTTTAACCACTTTATGTATTACTCTAGCAAGACATATACAAATTCTCGTGCCAATAAAGTTTCCTGAAACTGAAGAAAGCAAGGGATGGAAGTGAGAGAAGGGAGAGGGAATTGAGAGGAGGGGAGAGAGAAAGAGAGAGTCGAGGAATAAGAGATGAGGGAGAAAGAGAAGTTTGCCATAAGGTTTATCACTACCTCTATAAGTATATAGAATGGGACAAAATTTCAACAAAAACCCTACAACTGCAATTCAATGAACTGATAGTGCATGTCCTCAGAAACACCCGTAATAATGGGTGCAGAGCAGAACTATTTAAATTCTGGTGTCATTGCAATAAAAGAGACAAACTCCTACAAACTCCCTCCACTACCACGCAATTTATAAAATAACACAACACCTTACAAAAAACACCCTCAGTGCATATATATCAAACCTGCTATACCAAAACAACACTAACTCCCAGAACTCAAACAACAAAACCCCTACCTATAAAAAGGAAACACTGCAAATACTGCCATATGCCCTAGTATACTATTACACCTCCTATTGGGAAGTGTAGATTGGAGAACAGAAGTTGAGACTACTGCAGACTACTACACAGAAACAGAATACCTCATCTCGGTCACACATACAAACGCAGACAGACCCTCATCAAATACAGAATAAGTGACCATTAACTAGAAATATAAATAGCATGCAGATAAAAAGAGAACTGGAAACTCCATGAACCAGACTCTGAATGCAGTGCAACATTGGAGAAATAAAAACAGAAATGTATTTCTTCCTGTACTGTGCAAAATACAAAGATATCAGAGATGTACACTTCCTAAAGCTAACAGAGAAAAATCAAAGACTTTTCACAAAAGAATGAGCAGAAAAAAAATGTGTATATCCCTGGGGGAGATAGTAAAAACAGCTAAAGCAGTAAAACAAATTGTATCCTGCCACCAGGCAAGAAACAATCTGACCAGGGACAGTAGAAAACCTGGAATCTGTCCTTGTTGTTTTGTATCCTGTAATCTTATTTTACTACTGTTAGAACTACTATATATGTATAATATTTTTTCTCTTTTTCATTTTAACCACTTTATGTATTATTTTGACAATATGTACAAACTGTCATGCCAGCAAAGATTCCTAAATCTGAATGGCTAGGGAACATGAGCATTTAAAAGCTGCTCTAAAGTGAGTGTTAAATTTTAGGCTTTAATAGGCACATGCAGAATAGTGCCTGGAGGACAGCATACTGTGCTATTTCCTGGCACCTATTAAAGCCTAATATTTAACACCTAACTCACAGTAGGTGTTAAATAGGTATACCTTCAATAGAGGACTGATGAGGTGCTGTCCGAAATTAGTTGGTCATCTCCTCCACGCGGCACGCTTGACCATTGTCCACCACTGGAAATGTATTTATTTATTTAAACCATTTCTATACCGTCTTTAACAATACAGGATTGACCTGTATTGTTAAAGACGTGCGAGATTGAAGTGCAAGAATGGAAGATTGAAGTGCGAGAATGGAAGATTGAAGTGCGAGAATGGAAGAGTAAAGTGCTGAGATTGTGGTCATGGAAAAATTGACCATCATGCTGCGGAATCAGATGGACATATAAGAAAGTGCCTGAAGTCCTTATTGGACAAGGCGGGAAGAAAGCAGAGTTGCTTACCTGTAACAGGTGTTCTCACAGAACAGCAGGATGTTAATCCTCACATATAGGTGACATCATCAGGATGGAGCCCAATCACGGAACACTTTTGTCAAAGTTTCTAGAACTTTGACTGGCACCTACTCGGCATGCCCAGCATGGCACTAACCCTGCATCCAGCAGGGGTTCCCCTTCAGTCTCATGTATAGCAAGAAGTACGTGCAAAAAATAAAATAAATCGCAAGCGAACCCAACTCTGCGGAGTGACGGGCAGGTTTCGTGAGGACTTACATCCTGCTATCCTGTGAGAACACCTGTTACAGGTAAGGAACTCTGCTTTCTCACAGGACAAGCAGGATGGTAGTCCTCACATATGGGTGAGTGGCAAGCTGAGGATGCCTGAGCAATGCACCAAATGCACCCAAAAGACGTGCAACAGGCACAACAACAGGGGTGGATTTGGGTAGTAGGGCACCCTGAAAACCCTAAACGGGTCGCTGGTAGGATGTTGGGTAGTTAAGTTGAGAATACGTTGTATAGAATAGACTGGCCAAAAATGGAATCTTGTCTGCTAGCCTTATCTAAGTAATAATTGGCTGCGAAGGTATGGAGAGAGCTCCAGTTCGCAGCCTTACAAATATCAATAAGTGGCACCGAACGAAGGTGTGCCACTGAGGTTGCCACGGCCCTAATAGAGTGTGCTTTTACACGGTCCTGTAGCGGAATGCCTGCTTGCTGGTAGCAAAAGGAGATACAGTCCGCCAACCAGGAGGAAAGGGTCTGTTTTCCCACTGGATTTCCCAATTTGATGTTATCGAAAGAAACAAATAATTGAGTGGATTTCCTGTGGGATGACGTGCGCTCCAGATAAAAAGCTAGGGCACGTTTGCAGTCCAGGAATGTAGAGCCTTTTCCCCTGGGTTGGAATGGGGCCTTGGAAAGAAAGTAGGTAAGATGATGGATTGATTAAGATGAAATTCCGACACTACCTTTGGTAAAAACTTAGGGTGTGTACGGAGGACTACTCTGACATGTAGAATTTTAGTGTAAGGTGGGTAGGTGACTAATGCCTGTAACTCACTAACTCTGCGAGCGGATGTTATAGCGAGAAGAAAAATTACTTTCCAGGTGAGAAGCGAAGATCGCAGGAGTGGAGAGGCTCAACAGAGGTTTCATGAGCCACCCTAAGATCACGTTAAGGTCCCAAGTGGGGGCCGAAGGGCACAATGGAGGTTTCAGGTGGAGCAAACCTCTCATGAAGTGTGTGACTAAGGACTTATAGAAGAAGTTTTCAGGCCTGATTCTGACAGATGCCAAAGATAGTCTAGAAGCATCGCAGTGGAGAAAGTGAAGGTGTCTATGGACATGGATGTGCACCAAACCGTAAACCTTTTCCACTTAGAACAATAATGTTGAGATTACTTACCTGATAATCTCCTTTTCCTTAGTGTATGCAGATGGACACAGAACAAGTGGGTATAGTGTGCTCGTGCTAGCAGTTGGAGACGGATCTGACGTCAGCACGGGTACATATACCCCCACAGGAAGTGAAGCAACTCAGTAATCTTTCTTGCAAAAGCTGTTATGGATATATGTGTACTGACCGATCAATGAATTAGTGAAACAGGATTCCCCTGACCGATTGATAGTAGCTGGAGACCGCCAGCGTTCCCAACTGGAAGACGTCGACACCTGGTAGAGTGGATGCTCCTGTGTAAGAAATGACATGCCTTACCTTGAATTGGTGCAACCCATGTATACTGGCAGCCGGGCGGGATGGTGAGTCCATCTGCATACACTAAGGAAAAGGAGATTATCAGGTAAGTAATCTCAACATTTCCTAGCGTGTAGCAGATGGACTCAGAACAAGTGGGATGTACAAAAGCTACTCCCGAACAGGGCGGGAGGCTGCCTGAGGACCGCGTAGGACTGCCCTCGCAAATGCTGTGTCCTCCCTGGCCTGGACATACAGACGGTAAAATCTGGAGAAGGTATGGAGGGAGGACCATGTCGCCGCCTTATATATCTCCGCGGGCGACAGCATTCTAGATTCTGCCCAAGAGGCCGCCTGCGCTCTGGTGGAATGAGCCTTGACCTGCAGAGGTGGTGACTTCCCGGCCTCTACGTAGGCCGCTCTGATAACTTCTTTGATCCAGCGGGCGATGGTGGGCCGAGAGGCCGCTTCCCCTTGCTTCTTCCCGCTGTGAAGGACGAACAGATGGTCCGTCTTTCGTACTGCTTCTGTCATTTCCAGGTATCTGGGCAGCAATCTGCCGCTGTCGAGATGGCGTAGCAAACGCCCTTCTTCTGATTTCTTCAAACCCGCCGTGGTTGGCAAGGATATGGTTTGGTTGAGGTGAAATTGTGAGACTACTTTAGGTAAAAAGGAGGGAACCGTGCGAAGATGGATAGTCTCAGGAGTGATTCTGAGAAAGGGATCACGGCAGGACAGCGCTTGTAGCTCCGAGATGCGGCGTGCTGAACACACTGCCAGCAAGAACACCATCTTCAAAGTTAGAGAACTGAGAGACAGGCCCCGGAGGGGTCTGAAGGTGGATCCCGCAAGGAAATCCAAAACTATGTTGAGGTCCCACAGGGGCACTGGCCACTTCAGTGGCGGACGAATGTGCTCGACTCCTTTCAGGAAGCGGGAAACATCTGGGTGCGTGGCAATGGTCTTGCCATCCCTCCTGGGACCGTAGCAAGACAGCGCAGCCACCTGAACCTTGATGGAGCTTAGGGAGAGACCCTTCTGAAGCCCATCCTGCCGGAAATCCAGAACAATAGGGATTGTGGTCGCATGTGGGTTGGTGCCACGAGTGTCGCACCAGGCTTCAAATACTCTCCAGATCCTTATGTAGGTGAGGGATGTGGAAAACCTGCGCGCTCGGAGGAGTGTATCTATCACCGGCTCCGAGTAACCTCTTTTCTTCAGTCTAGCCCTCTCAATGGCCAGACCGTAAGAGAGAATTGAGCTGGATCCTCGTGGAGGATGGGACCTTGACGTAGCAGGTCCCTGAGCGGAGGCAGTGAAAGAGGCTCCCCTGTCAGTAGTCTTCTCATGTCCGCGTACCAGGGTCTTCTTGGCCAGTCTGGTGCCACTAGAAGAACTAGGCCCCTGTGCCTCTGAATCTTGTGTATAAGGGCGCCCAGCAGGGGCCACGGCGGAAAGGCGTATAGCAGGGTCCCTGGAGGCCATGGCTAAACCAGGGCGTCGATCCCGTGAGAGAACGGATCTCGCTTGCGGCTGAAGTATCTGGGTACTTGAGCATTGGACCTGTCTGCTAGTAGGTCCATGTCCGGAGTCCCCCACTGATCCACAATCATCTGGAAGGCTGTGGGGGACAGCTGCCATTCTCCCGGATTTAGGCTTTCCCTGCTTAGGAAGTCTGCCGCGGTGTTGTCCCTTCCGGCAATGTGGACGGCGGAGATGTCCTGGAGATTCGCCTCTGCCCAAGCCATCAGCGGGGCTATCTCTAGGGACACCTGTTGGCTTCTGGTTCCGCCCTGTTGGTTGATGTATGCCACCGTGGTGGCATTGTCGGACATCACTCTGACTGCTCTGTTCCGCAGTCTGTGAGCAAATCGCAGGCAGGCTAACCGGACTGCCCGTGCCTCTAGACGGTTGATGTTCCACCCCGACTCTTCTCTGTTCCACCGCCCTTGGGCGGTGAGCTCTTCGCAGTGTGCTCCCCATCCGCTCAGGCTGGCATCTGTGGTGAGCACAGTCCACGTGGGGGAGGACATCTTCGACCCCCTGCTCGTGTGGTCGGACTGCAACCACCACCGTAGCTGGGTCCGCACTCTGGCTAGTAGAGGTAGATGCACGGAGTAATTCCGGAAGCGTGGGCTCCATCGAGAGAGAAGGGAGCGTTGTAGTGGTCTCATATGGGCCCGCGCCCAGGGTATCACTTCCAGGGTGGATGCCATGAGACCGAGAACCTGCAGATAATCCCAAGCTATGGGCCGGCTGGCTCCCATCAAGGACCGTAGATGCGTCTGGAGTTTTAACCTTCTCTTGGTGGTGAGGCCGACTTTGTCTGCCTGGGTGTCAAACTGGACTCCCAGGTATTCCAGTGATTGGGAAGGCTGTAGGCAGCTCTTGTTTAGGTTGACTACCCATCCCAGGCTTTCCAGCAGAGAGATCACTCTGTTGGTTGCCCGATGGCTCTCCTCTCGGGATTTCGCCCTGACCAGCCAATCGTCTAGGTAGGGATGGACAAGGATTCCTTCCCGTCTGAGCGCCGCTGCTACCACTACGATCACCTTGGTGAAGGTCCGTGGCGCTGTGGCTAACCCGAAGGGCAAAGCCCGGAATTGGAAGTGTCGTCCCAGAACCTTGAAGCGTAGGTAGCGCTGATGATCCTGATGGATCGGGATATGCAGGTAGGCTTCTGACAAGTCTAAGGCCGTGAGGAACTCCCCTGGCTGTACTGTGGTCTTGACTGAGCGCAGAGTTTCCATGCGAAACCTCGGGACCCTTAAGTATCGGTTGACTGACTTGAGGTCCAATATGGGCCGGAAAGTGCCCTCTTTCTTGGGTACCATGAAATAAATGGAATAGTGCCCAGAATCCATTTCCCATGCAGGTACTGGGATTATGGCTTTCAAGGACAGGAGCCTCGCCAGGGTAACTTCTAATGCCGCCTTCATGTGGATTGGACACGGAGACTCCACAAACCTGTCCGGAGGGGTGTGATGGAAATCCAGATAATAGCCCTCTCGGATGATGGCGAGGACCCACTGGTCCGACGTAATCTCGACCCATCTAGGGTAGAAGAGGGTTAACCTGCCCCCTATGGCTCCGTCCCCCGGATGGATCGGCTGATTCTCATTGTGAGGCGAGGCCGGGACCTGAACCCGAGCCGGCTCCCCTCTTGCGCTGCTTGGTCCGAAAGGACTGGTTCCTGGCCTGAGGACGAGGTGCCTGGTAGCGACTCCTATAGGGAGTGAAGCGTTGGGAGCTTCTACCTCTGGAGGGCCTCGGAAAGATGCGCTGGTTCCTCTTGGACCTGTCTTCCTGCAGTCGAGGTACTGGAGAGGCACCCCATGTGCTGGCCAGTTTATCTAGGTCGCTGCCGAACAGGAGAGAACCCTTGAACGGCATTCTAGTGAGACGTGTCTTAGAAAGAGCATCAGCTGACAAATTCCGTATCCAGAGCTGCCTCCTGGCTGCTACGGAGGATGAGACCCCCTTGGCTGTCGTACGGACTAGGTCGGAGGCGGCATCCGTAAGGAACGAGAGAGCTGACTCCATGTCTGCTGCCAGAGCATTGTTCCGGACTTGTGACAAACAGGAACGCGTCACCACTGTGCAGCATGTTGCGATTCGCAGAGACAGAGCTGCCACCTCAAAGGTTTGTTTCAGGATGGCGTCCAGGCGTCGGTCATGAGCCTCCTTGAGGGCCGCCCCCCCCCCTCCACTGGAATGGTAGTGCGCTTGACCACAGCGCTAACCAAGGCGTCCACCTTAGGGCACGCCAGCATATCCTTGATTGCCGGGTCCAGGGGGTACATGCCAGACAGGGCCCGACCCCCTTTGAACGAGGCTTCCGGCGCATTCCACTCCAAATCTATCAGCTTTTGCGCCGCTTGCAGGAAGGGGAAATGGCGGGCTGTGGGACGAAGACCCTCCAGCAGGGGGTTCTGCGTAGATGCCTCCGTGGTGCTGGGGCCTGGAATAGCCAACTCAGTCAGGCACTGAGAAACCAGGTCAGAGAGATCTTCCTTAGGAAAGAACCGCCTCATAGTTCGATATGGCTCTATCCCCGGGGGAAGGTCCCCCTCCTCGGGGGGTCTGGACTCGTCCTCCGAGACATCAGGGTCCGCATGAGCCGGACTGCCCGGAGGCGGGTGCCCGCGATAAGGGCGAGAAGGTCCGGGGGCAGGGTCAGCCGGAGCAGCAGCAGGGCCTGGACGGGAAGCCGACTGCATCTGTACACCCAGGAAATGGAAGCGGTCTCCAGCCGTCGAGGTACCAGGTCCCCCGGGATTCCTGGCTGTTCGAGACGGCCCGCTAGGTCCGGGGTGGCCCCTGGGGAACTGTCGGTAAACCTCTGTTGAGACTGGTCCTGGCCCGAGGCTCCCACGGCCTCCTCACATTGGGCACAAAGGGAGTCTGGCTCCTCGCTCTGCGTGGCTCTAAGCTGGCACGCTGAGCACAGGCCAAGAGCTTTCACGCCGGAATCAGGAGGTGCCGCCTCTGGAGACGCCGGGGCGTTTAAGTGTTCCATCGCGTCTTGCGAATGCAGGGCGCCGGCACTTATGCTGTCAGCGATATGCGCTCAATAACAATATGCGCTCAATAATATGCACTCAATAATAAACAATATGCGCTCAAAATTATGTGTTCAGCAATATGCGCTCAATAATATGCGTTCAATAATAAACAATATGCGCTCAATAATATGCGTACAGCAATATGCGCTCAATAATAAACAATATGCGCTCAATAATATGCGTTCAGCAATATGCGCTCAATAATAAACAATATGCGCTCAATAATATGCGTTCAGCAATATGCGCTCAATAATAAACAATATGCGCTCAATAATATGCGTTCAGCAATATGCGCTCAATAATATGCGTACAGCAATATGCGCTCAATAATATACAATATGCGCTCAACAATATGCGTACAGCAATATGCGCTCAATAATAAACAATATGCACTCAGCAATATGCGCTCAATAATAAACAATATGCGCTCAATAATATGCGTACAGCAATATGCGCTCAATAATATGCATACAGCAATATGCGCTCAATAATATACAATATGCGCTCAACAATATGCATTCAGCAATATGCGCTCAATAATATGCATTCAGCAATATGCGCTCAATAATATACAATATGCACTTAGCAAACTATATGCTGCGTTGTGCGCCTATCCATGGGCGCTCAATACCTGAACAAGGCAGACAAAATGGCGACCTCCACGGCGTGCCGCATGCAGGCAACACCGCCGATCCTCGTACCTCGGAGACCAAAAGTAAGAGATGTACGCCTTACCTGATCCTTGGCGCTTCCCGGCTGTAACCCGGGTAGTCTCCGGCTGCGGGGGGAGAGGGGAAATACCTTCACCGCCGCGCTTGAGGAAGTGCACCCGCTGCCTCTAAGCCGCCGAACTCGTCTCGCTCGGGGCTAAGTCCACGCCGGGACAGAGGCACCTCTCAGCCAGACCCGAGCCCTTCTCGCTCGGGGGCTAGATCCCTGCCGCGAATCGGCCACCGGACCGAGGCTCTTACCTCCGAGGGACCACGGAAATCACCTCGGGAAACTTGACTGGGGGAGGGACCCGAGGGTATCACCGCAGGAGTGCGGGGCTCATCTTCTGAGAAATTTAGAAAGTAGAAAGTAGTATTGGAAAACACGCTCAGCGAGCGTGCAGGCGCTCCAAACTACTTTGGAGACGGAAATTACTGAGTTGCTTCACTTCCTGTGGGGTTATATGTACCCGTGCTGACGTCAGATCCGTCTCCAACTGCTAGCACGAGCACACTATACCCACTTGTTCTGAATCCATCTGCTACACGCTAGGAAAGTGCGTCTCGTGGAAGGCTTTCGTGAAGCTACCAGGACTCGGGATACCAACTCCGAAAGATTAAGGGGTTGGAGTATTAACCTTTCAACATCCAGGACGTCAGGAATAGGGCCTGGTGGTTGGGGTGACGTAAGCATCCGTCGTTCTGAGTTCTCAGAAGCGGATTCTCCCCTAGAGGGATGCGCCAGCAAACTGATAGGTCCCGGAGGATTGGGAACCAGACTTGGCGGGGCCAGTGAGGGGCTATCAGAATCATTAAGCCCTTGTCCCTTTGTAACTTCACGAGAGTCTTCGATATGAGTGGAAGTGGAGGGTACGTGTAGAGAAGACCGCTGAACCACAAGAGGGCAAAAGCGTCCCTCAGCAGTGAGTGGCGGCTGTGAGGGAGCAGAAGTTCTCTACTTTGCGGTTGTGGATGGACGCAAAGAGGTCTATTTGTGGATACCCCCAACATTGGAAGATGGTGTCCGCTACCGTGGGATTGAGAGACCATTCATGTGGATAAAAGGTTCGACTCAACTTGTCCACTAGAACATTGTCCATGCCCGCCAAGTAGGTCGCTCTGAGGTACATCGAGTGGGAAAGAACCCATGCCCATATCTGTGCAGCTTCCTGACACAGAAGGTAGGAGCCCATTTCCCCTTGCTTGTTGATGTACCAATCGCCACATGGTTGTCGGTCTGAATCAGGGTGGCCTTGTTTGAGAGGCAATCCTGAAAGACTCTGAGGGCATCTCTTATCGCCTGAAGCTCCAGGAAATTTATCTGACGTTTGGCTTCCTCTGCAGACCAGGTTTCCCTGAGTCTGGAGGCCATTGAAATGAGCCTTCCGATGACGGTGTCAACGCTTTTCATGATGTTCTCCTCGGTCCTTCTCCAGAGCCGAAGAGGAAAAAGTCGATGCCTTCGGAGTAGTTGGTACCGGGTGGACAGCAGCGGTGTCTCTCTGCTGGCGAGAGGTCGATGGCACCGGCTCAGACAATGTCGAAGCGCTCGGAGTCGGTGGCTTTGCCTGAAAAAGAAACTCCATCTTCTCTGAGCGGGCCTTACGGACCTTCGGTGTCATTTGGGCACATTTGGTGCAAGTTAAGATGTCGTGGTCCGACCCCAAACACAACACACAGACCCTATGTGGGTCTGTAATGGACACTGTCCGAGGACAATCGGGGCACCGACGAAAACCAGATGCCATGTCTTTGAAAAAATTTAGCCGCAGTGCGGTCGATTGCTGGTTGGACCCAAAGGGAAAACTTGACGGGAATCGACCGCAAATGAGGGTAAAGCCTTACCTTACGACCGCAGACTACAGAATTGATAGGGAGATCCCTATGGGTTAGAATTTTTTGAAATTTTAGAAATAAGATCCATGAGGAAACTTCCTGACAGGAATCTCTAGAGTGCTCCTTAACCCACGTGGCTACTGCTGTGCCGAAAAAAAGAGACTGAAGGGGGACCCCTGCTGGATGCAGGGTTAGTACCATGCTGGGCATGCCCAGTAGGTGCCAGTCAAAGTTCTAGAAACTTTGACAAAAGTGTTCCGTGATTGGGCTCCATCCTGATGATGTCACCCATATGTGAGGACTAACATCCTGCTTGTCCTACGAGAAGAACTAAATACCTAAGAGGGTGGTATTATTTTTAGGGAGCTTAAAAGGTATTGGGGTAACCAGAGGGTACAATGAATCGGGATGCTCGAGCTTCTGTAGAGTTGTGGGCTGTACTGTGTTACTGGTATGGCTTGTTTCTTATTTAAGTTTTGTTTTAATGAAAAATGACAAATAAAAAGTTATTTAAAAAATACGTATACCCACAAAGTCAACACGATAATATTTTACACTATAGTGAGGATGTGCTATTAGGGGCCTCCCATCAACACACATGCCCCTAAACACCTCCACCCCTGACAACATGATCAAGAGGCCAGAGCGCCCCTTACCCCAGACACATCCAGTAAGGGAACTTAATGGCCTAAAAAAGATACAAGATCAAAGCTCTGATGTACACATGAACCCCTGCCTTGAACGCAAGATAGAGGTTCCAATGTATCCCTCTCTCCAGACACAACAAAGCCCCTCCCCTCTGACTTTGGGACAGTTGACAGGAGAGTTTGAGGTGCGGCCTGTAGATACACACATTTTCACGCTTTTTATAGTGAATTCATTTTAGCTAGCAAGCAAAAAAAACTGAGTGCATTGCATGTTAAATGTTTTTTTAGCATGCACACAAAGCTTTTGACAGTGCATGTTTAAGTGCATGGGCTCCTTTGCATAGCATAGTCAGTGAGGCAATATCAGCAAGCCTTACTCATTCGGGAAATATGGGCATGCTGAAATTACTGGCTGCTCTGTTGTTGCAGAACAAAACAGATGCTTCTAGTACCAGCAGGGAAACTTTGTGGAAAACAAATTTGATTACAATCTGCTCAAGTCTAAAACTTATTGTGAGGAAGGGGATATTTTCACATTATGGAACAATATGATGTTTTGAGTTTTGAATATGGGAGTTATAATTAAATACATCTTGACTAGAACTTCAGGCAAGCCATATCTCACATTTTTTATCACTCTGTATGACTTTTTTTTTTACCTTATTGTGATTTCACTAGCAATCCGAAGGATTTTTGGTGGACCCCTCAAGTCATTTTCTCGTCCACTTAACGTATCCACCAACAACATCCGACGAGTCAAAAGCCAGTTATTTATATTCTTGCCTTTGTTTGAAAAGAAATATCAGAAAATGATATAGTCAAACTGAGTATTAAAATTATATATATATATATATATATATATATATATATATATATATATATATATATATATATATATATATATATATCCTACTGTATGTATATAAGCTAAATAACAAATAACAATCATATTAGAACCAGTAGTTGAATAAACATTTAGTAAACTCCCAGGAAGCATTAAAGAGAAAATCTAGACCCCCTAAGAACAAGAATTTGTCTGCACCATGGGGTTTGCACTCTAACCTTTCAAGAAATCATGATTTCAATGAACAGATACTGCAAGATTTTTTACATTTCCTATAGCCTAACTCTACTTAGTGCAAGTTCTAAGGAATTCTATAGCAAAAGATACATCTTTTATACCAAACTGATATGCTATAAGAGTTTAAAGCTGTCTTCAAAACCCTAAAAAATAAAGAAATAAGATAAACATGACAGTAGGTTTGATTTCAATTCTGTCTCCTGAGTTGCTGAAGAAATCCATTTTGTACCCTGTAGTTAAAGTAATCTACAACAGTGGTGCTCAACCTTTTTCCCATCGTGACACACCTGACTGGCCACGCTCACATGTGTGACACACTGCTCATTACAATTCACAGCGGAAATAAAAATAAAGGTCCGGTAATTATTTTTATTGTTTAAAATGACACAAGGAAAAGATACGTATTCTGTTTGATCAGAAATTGCATAAATAGTAAACATCCCACACCATAACAGCACCAATTTCCAGCACTTAAACAGTAACCACCTTACCTAAGAAAAGGCAACACTAAAATATTACACCAGGCCTTAAGACATTAATACATCTCCTATTAGGAAAACCGACCAAGTCAGGCTGCTATAGAGCCCTACACGGAAATTACACGGCAGCAGAAAACCTCAACTAAATCACATGTGCTGACCCTCACCTAACAAAGAATAAAGAGACCAAAACGCATAACTAGAAGCATGCAGAAAAAACGGAATTGGAAACTGCAACAAGCCAGAGTCTCTGTATGCAGTGTAATAAAGGAAAAAAGAAACATCACCCATCCTTATAAAACAAAATCAAGAAATATAAAATCAGTAGCAGTAAAACCACAGTAGCAAAAAGAACAGATTATTTCAAAACAGCTGATGAGTGGAATATCCAATAATTAAAAACTCATATAAAAAATTTCTAGATACCAATAAAATATTTCAAAATAGCAGACACAAAGACCCAATAATGAAAAATAAGGATACAAAAATGTTTTTGCTCTGCATACCTGGGAACGTTTGATATCCAGGTCTCCTGAGATTGTTTTGAATTAGCTGGAGGAGGGGTGGTTTGCTTGGAACTTTCTCCTCTCTCTCAGCCACATACCAGCACTCTCTCTCACACTGGCTCTCAATTACAGCAAATGTTGCTTACCTGAAACAGGTGTTCTCACAGGAAAGCAGGATGTTAGTCCTGCCATATGGGTGACATCACAGGATGGAGCCCAATCACGGAACACTTCTGTCAAAGTTTCCAGAACTTTGACTGGACCCTACTGGCCCCTTCAGTCTTGTTAAAAAGCTACAGGTAGTGCCGAAAATAAAATAAGAAAACATTACGAACCCAACACCACGGGGCGGCGGGCGGGTTTCGTGAGGACTAACATCCTGCTGAATTGTGAGAACACCTGTTACAGGTAATCAACATTTGCTTTCTCACAGGACAAGCAGGATGGTAGTCCTCGCATATGGGTGAGTACCGAGCTGAGGATGTCCGAGTATGCATCAAATGTACTCAGGCATGCAAGGCACTAGCCCTAGGATGAAATTTGGCAGAAGGCATCCTGAAACCCACCGGGCAGGCAGAAGGGTGTTGGTACGTCACGTTGTAAATAGGTTGCGCAAGACAGACTGGCCAAAGATGGAATTTTGTCTTTCGGCTTTGTCTAAGCAATAATGGGCAGTAAAAGTATGGAGAGAACTCCAGGTGGCAGCCCTGCAAATGTCAGGAAGCGGCACCAAGCGTAGGTGTACTACTGAAGTTGCTATGGCCCTCACAGAGTGTGCTTTAACACGTTCTTGAAGTGGAATGCCCGCTTGCTGATAGCAAAAGGATATGCAGTCTGCCAACCAGGAGGAGAGAGTCTGTTTACCCACAGGCTGCCCCAATTTGGTAGGATGGAAAGAGACAAACAATTGAGTGCTTGTCCTGTGGGCTAGAGTCCGTTTGCAGTCAAGGGTATGCAGAGCCTGCTCTCCTGGATTGGAATGGGGCCTGGGAAAAGAGGTAGGTAGTATAATGGATTGATTAAGATGAAACTCCGAAACTACCTTAGGCAAGAATTTAGGGTGAGTGCGGAGTACTGCCCGGTCCTGCAGAAGTTTAGTGTAAGGCGGATAGGTAACTAGAGCCTGTAAATTCACTAACTCTGCGAGCGGAAGTGATTGCCAAAAGGAAAATCACTTTCCATGTGAGATATCGAAGGTCACATGATTGAAGAGGCTCGAATGGTGGTTTCAAGAGCCAACCCAAAACGAGGTTGAGGTCCCAAGAAGGAGCCAGAGGACGCAGAGGAGGCTTGAGGTGAAGCAAGCCTTTCAAAAAACATTTTACAAGGGGTTGTACTGATATGGGAACATCCCAGACACCTTTATGGAAGGCGGCTACTGCACTGACATGCATCCTAATGGAGGAAGCTTTTAGATCTGACTCTGACAAGTGCCAGAGATAGTCCAGAAACTTCGTGATTGGACAGGTAAAGGGGTCAAGGGATTGAGAAGAGCACCATGACGTGAACCTGGTCCATTTGTAAGAATACGATTTCCTCGTGGAAGGCTTCCATGAAGCAATCAGGACATGGGAAACTGGTTCAGAAAGGTTAAGTGGCTGAAGGATTAACCTTTCAACATCCATGCCATCAGGGACACGTCTTGAAGATTGGGATAGCATAGGCCCCCTTCGTTTTGAGTGATTAGTAGCGGGTCCTTTCCCAAGGGAATGTGCCTGCAAATGGAGAGATCCTGAAGTATTGGAAACCACACTTGGCGTGGCCAGTGAGGTGCTATCAGGATCATGGTTCCCTTGTCCTGACGTAACTTCACGAGAGTCTTTGAGAGAAGTGGAAGTGAAGGGAATGCATATAGGAGACCAGTTGCCCATGATAGGGAGAACGCGTCTCTTGGCTGATAGCGTTGGCTGCGAGTGAGAGAGCAGAAGATGTCTACTCTGTGATTTTGAGGTGATGCAAAGAGGTCCAATTTGAGGATAACCCCATTGATGGAAGATCGAGTTCGCTACTGAGGGGTTGAGAGACCAGTCGTGCGGTTGAAAGGTGCGACTCAGCTTGTCTGCCAACACATTGTCTACTCCAGGCAAGTAGGTGGCCCTGAGGTACATCGAGTGGGAGAGGACCTCCGCCCATATTTACGCAGCTTCCTGACACAGAAGGTAGGAGCCCGTCCCTCCCTGTTTGTTGATGTACCACATGGCCACCTGGTTGTCCGTCTGGATCAGGATGACTTGGTTGGAGAGGCGATCCTGAAATACCCTGAGAGCATATATGATTGCTTGCAGCTCCAGGAAATTTATTTGGTGTTTGGCTTCCTCTGGAGACCAAGATCCTTGTGTCTGCAGATCGGCCACGTGGGCTCCCCAGCCGAGGTTGAAAGCATCGGTGGTGAGATTTATTTGAGGGTCTGGAGCCTGGAAGGGCAAGCCCTGGAGGAGGTTGACCTGATTTCTCCACCAGGCGAGAGACTGACGGAGTGGGTCGGTTATGTGGACAATGGTCGACAGGGGCTTAATGGATTGATACATTGTGACCTTAGAGTCCACTGCATGACTCTCATGGCCAAGCGGGCCATTGGGGTGACCTGAACTGAGGACGCCATGTGTCCCAGAAAGACGAGAAAGTGGTGTGCAGTCATGGAGTGCTGAGAATGCAGGTGGTGGGCCAGAGACACGAGAGTGAGAGCTCGCTGTCGAGGTAGAAAAGCCTTTGCCTGCAAGGTGTCCAAGTCTGCCCCAATGAACGATAAGGTTTGAGATGGGACTAAGTAGGATTTGTCATAGCTGACGAGAAATCCAAGCGAAATTAGTGTGTGTAAAGTAAGATGCAGGGGCGACAGAGCAGCTTGCTGAGTGGGAGCCCTGTTTAACCAATCATCTAGATAGGGGTAGATGTGAACACCTTGAGTCCTGAGGAAGGCTGCAACTACGATGAGGCATTCTGTGAAGACTCGTGGTGCAGACACGAGGCCGAATGGAAGCACTCGGTACTGATAGTGCTTGGGGCCTACTAGAAACCTCAGGTATTTACGATGAGATGGAATTATCGCGATATGAGTGTATGCGTTCTGGAGGTCTAGAGAGCAGAACCAGTCTCCTCTTTGTAGAAGAGGAAGAAGAGAGCTCAAGGTTACCATTATGAACTTCCCTCACTGGAGGTTCTTGTTGAGGGCACGTAGGTCCAGAATTGGACGAACGTCTCCCAATTTTTTGGGGATTAGAAAGTACCGGGAATAGAACCCTAGGCCTTGTTGGGAATAGGGCACTGGTTCTATTGCCTTGACTGTTCCAGAAGGATGGAGTGATCGGATGTTCTCCACGTTGGTAGAGGTGGGGAGTCCGGTGGAATGGAGAGAAAGTTCAGATGATAACCTTGAGCAATTATCGCTAGGACCCACTGGTCTGAGGTGATTGAGTGCCACCTGTTGTTGAAATGGCACAATCGACCTCCCACTGGTATGTGGGGCAATGGAAGCTGGCTGCCGCTCTCTATGCAGGAGTCAAAATCCGGAAGCAGGGCCCGGCTGAGGAGCCACTTGCGGTTTTTGTTTTCGTGTCCGACGAGACTGGGCTTTTTGGAACGGTCTCGTAGAACGGGTTCTAGTTGGTGGCAGGTAGGACTTCTTCGGGTGGAAGAATGACTTCTTAGAGTCCTTCCGAAAGGGCTGGTTTGAAGGGTACTCAGAAGGCATCAGAGAGAGCTGTCTTAGGGTCTCATGATGGTCCTTGATTTCCGCCACTGTTCATTGAATGTGCTCGCCAAAAAGATTATCTCCTACACAAGGCAGGTCGGATAATCTGTCTTGTACTTCAGGGCGAAGGTCGGAAGACTTGAGCCAGGCCCATCGTCTTGCAAAGATAGCAGCTGCAGATACCCTGGTAGAAGTGTCAAAGATATCGTAAGATGATCTTATCTCATGCTTGCCTGCCTCAAAACCCTTGTTTACTAGAGTTTGGAGTTGCTCCTGAAATTGCTGAGGCAGGGAGTCTGTTAAGTCTTGTATCTGCTTAAATAAGACCCTATTATATTGGGTCATATAGAGCTGATAAGAGGCAATTCTGGAGATGAGCACTGATCCCTGGAAGACATGGCGACCAATGGCATCTAGAAATTTCTGTTTCTTGCCTGGGGGAAAGGAAGTGTGAGGTTTTGATCTCCTTGCTCTTTTCTGGGCAGATTCGATAACCATAGATTGGTGATCCAATTGAGGTTTGCGAAAGCCTGGAGCTGACTGAACGAGATAGGTGGTGTCAGCTTTCCTGTGGACTGGAGCCACAGAGCCAGGATGTTCCCAGTTCTTTTTGAGGAGATCCAGAAGAAAATGGTGGATAAAGATGGAGGTTATTTCCTTGGGAGCATCCAGGAATTGTAACAGCTCCATCATTTGATGCCTGTCATCTTGTTCAGTCTGCAATTGGAAGGGAACCAATTCAGACATCTCCTTCACAAAATTTATAAAGGAAAGGTCCTCTGGAGGAGAACGCTCTCTGCTTTCAGTAGGTGAAGGAGGTGAAGCAAATCATCGGTGTCTGGTGAAGAATCATCAGTCCAGGTGTCGTAGGGATAAGCACCTGTTTCTGTAGGGACTAGAGGAGGACAGGGTGGTGGTATCCCTGAAGGTCCTGGTCGAGGCTCCGAAGGGCTCGAAGGAATAACTGGAGGTACCGATGAGGGCATCGAAGGCACCGGTGCAGGCATCGAGGGCATCGATAGATGACTCGGTGGTGCTGATGGACGCGCTGGCACCGATGGGTGAATCAGTGGCACCGACAGACGTATCGGCATCGACGGCTGAGGCATCGGCAGAACTCTCGATGGAGGAATGTGGAACGGTGTTTCTTCTCCCGATGACAAAGCAAGCGGGGAGGGCACTGGAGCCATCGGTGACGCGGGGTCCATCGGTGGAAAAGCGGCCATAAGCTCTTCCATCCTCGAGAGCAGCAGTGCCAACGCTGCTGGAATTGGGTCAGTGGTCGGTTCCGCAATCAGTACCGGTGTTGGTGCCGGAGGAACCTGGAGCCGATGCATCGCCTTGTCGATGGCCTCCTGAACCGTCTGGTCCAGTTCTTCTCGGAGACCTGGAGCAAGCAGCCCCGGCTCCGGAACAGAAGAAGGAGGCAGAGGCATAGCTGGAGGGACCACCGTTAAAGGCGGAGTCGCGGCTCCCGATACCCTGTCGGGTGAGGGTTGCCTCGGTGACCCGGTCGCCGCCTTTTCTGGACGGGGCTTTTTCAACGGCGGCTCGGACATAAGAACATAAGAAAATGCCATACTGGGTTAGACCAAGGGTCCATCAAGCCCAGCATCCTGTTTCCAACAGTGGCCAATCCAGGCCATAAGAACCTGGCAAGTACCCAAAAACTAAGTCTATTCTATGTTACCATTGCTAATGGCAGTGGCTATTCTCTAAGTGAACTTAATAGCAGGTAATGGACTTCTCCTCCAAGAACTTATCCAATCCTTTTTTAAACACAGCTATACTAACTGCACGAACCACATTCTCTGGCAACAAATTCCAGAGTTAATTGTGCGTTGAGTAAAAAAGAACTTTCTCCGATTAGTTTTAAATGTGCCCCATGCTAACTTCATGGAGTGCCCCCTAGTCTTTCTACTATCCGAAAGAGTAAATAACCGATTCACATCTACCCGAGGTCGATGATTTCGCTCCCTCGATGGACCGAGACTTTCGATGCCGGTGGCGATGTTTATCTCTACGATCCCATCGATCCTGAGGGGGAATAGAGGGTGTCAAGCCGAGAAGTCGTCGATGCCGGCCGGAGGTCGATGCTGGCGCGAAGTTGACGGTGCCGGTTCTGACGCCGCCGATGCAATTGATGGCATCGGGGTTTGAGCATGGAGAAGTTCCATCTTTTCCATTCTAGCCTTGCGACCCTTTGGTGTCATAAGGGCACATTTGGTGCAGGTTAGGACATCGTGCTCACATCCGAGACACATTACACAGACTTTGTGAGGGTCTGTGATGGACATGGTGTGATTACAGTCCGGGCATCGGCGGAACCCCGACGCCATGGCTATGAAAAAATTGAGACGCGGTACGGTCGACAGCCAGTTAGCCGCGAGGGCCAAACTCGACGGTAATCGACGGAAAACCGGTAAAAACTTACCGGAGTACCGTGGCTTGAAAAAGTTGAAGGAGGGACCCCTGTGGGGTAAAGTAAATTTTAGTAATTCCGTAAGGAAAATTCCTGTCAGGAAACTCTGCAGAGCTCTTTAACCGTGTGGCTACTGCTGAGCAGAAAAAAGAAGACTGAAGGGGGACCCCTGCTGGCTGCAGGGTTAGTGACATGCTGGGTATGCCCAGTAGGGGCCAGTCAAAGTTCTGGAAACTTTGACAGAAGTGTTCCATGATTGGGCTCCATCCTGTGATGTCACCCATATGTGAGGACTACCATCCTGCTTGTCCTGTGAGAAACACCTATACACACATGCTCTCAGTCACTCACATATACACATGCTTTTTCTCTCACTTATATAGGCTCTTAATTACACATTTACACACATGCTGTCTATCTTTTCACACTTACACACACAGGCTTTCAATCACACACATACATGCTGTCTTTTTCTCTCACATACAGACTCTCATTCACATGCTTACAAACATGCTCTCTCTCTTTCTCTCACTTTCACACAGGCTCTCAATTACATACTCACATGCTCCCTCACCTAAACCAGCTCTCAATCAAACACAGACACACATGCTCTCTCTTTCTCTCATTTACACACAGGCTCTCAATCACATACTGACATGCTTTCTCACCTAAACCAGCTCTCAATCACACACAGACACACATGCTCTCTCTTTCTTACTTATACACACAGGCTCTTAATTATACATACACATGATCTCTCTCACACACAAAGGATCCCAATCATACACACATACTCTTTCACACAAATAGGTTTTCAATCACAAACTTACACATACAGGTTCCCAATCGTAAACTTACATTCATGCTCTCTCTCTCTCTCATAGGCAGCTCTCAATCACACACATACTCTCTTTCACATATACAAGCTCTCAATCATTCACTTACATGCTATCTCACACACACATACACACACAGGATCTCAAACACAAGTTTGCTTGCTCATTCACTCTCACTCCCTCCCTCCCCGGAACTAGCGGCAGCAGCAGCCTCCTCCCAACCCTAATCGCCATCATTTTCAGCCCTTGCGGAGAAAGGAGTCCCATCGGCCGCGGGGGTTGATGACATTCTTCATTTTTCTCCAAGCCGCACTGCACATTCCTCAGGCCGCGCCTCTCTTCTGTTCTTCGGGCCGACGCTGACCACACTAGCATGGTCTCTTTATTTATTTATTTATTTAAGGTTTTTATATACCGGCAATCATGAGCACATATCTTGCTGGTTTACATGAAACGGGAGTGCATTAAATACATCAACTAGAACTGTGGTGATCGAAGGAGCAGTTACAAATAACAAGGGTAGCAGAACTTGGATAAGAAGGAAGAGATAGGAAAGAATAAACGATTAAACGGTATATAAATAAATTAAATGCTATGTATAGATGGCATGATTAATGGCTGAATATTTTGAAGTCCTTGGTTTGAGTCCGTGACTTGTGACATTAGATTGTGTCTGGGAAAGCTTGCTTGAATAACCAAGTCTTAAGTCTTTTCCTAAAAGTTAAGAGGCAGGGTTCCAGTCTGAGATCTGTAGGAATGGAATTCCACAGAGAAGGGCCAGCTGTGGAGGTGGCACGATCTCTTAGAGTGATGTGTCTGGTCATTTTCGCAGGGGAAACTTTGAGGGCGCCTCGGTAAACATTTCTGGTAGGTCTTGTCGAATTGTGTACTTGGAGGGGGATTTGTATATCGAGGAAGATACGTTGATGAATAGTTTTGAAGATGATACATATGGCTTTATACATGATACGGAAGTGGACGGGTAGCCAATGTAACTCTTTCAGAATGGGTGATATGTGGTCTCTTTTTCTTGCGCCTGTTAGTAATCGGGCTGCTGAATTTTGAACCATCTGTAGTGGTTTGGAATAGGATGAGGGCAGACCTAGCAATAGGGAATTGCAGTAGTCTAATTTTGCAAAAATGACTGCTTGGATGATCGTTCTGAAGTCTTGAGCATGGAAGAGAGGTCTTATCCTCTTCAGAACCTGGAGTTTATAGAAGCAGTCTTTGGTTGTTTTGTTGATATGTGCCTTGAAGTTTAGCCGGTTGTCTATTAACACTCCTAAGTCTCTAACTTGTGTGGTAGGTAGGTTGGTGGGAAGAGTAGTGTTGGAGATATTGTTTTCGGGAGAGATGAGTAGAATTTCTGTCTTGGAAGAGTTTAATATGAGGTGTAAGTTGTTTGATTTTCAGGTGGCATGATTCCCAGTAGTCAATAGTTTTAGAGTATGTGTCTTTGATGGGGATGATGATTTGGATATCGTCTGCGTAAAGGAAGTACTTTAGATTGAGGTCGGTAAGAAGTTGGCAGAGAGGAAGAAGATAGATATTAAATAGGGTCGGAGATAATGAAGAACCTTGAGGGACTCCTATGACAGAGTCAAATCTTGAGGATTCCTTGTTTTGGATTTTAACTTTGTAACCTCTGTTATTGAGAAACGTTTTGAACCAGGATAGGGCGGTACCGCTGATTCCTATAGACGAAAGCTGGTTTAGGAGGATGGCGTGGTTGACCGTGTCGAACGCTGCTGAAAGGTCTAACAAGATCAATAGGAAAGAGTTTCCTTTGTCCAGGCCCATTAAGATATAATCTGTCAACGAGGAGAGGAGGGATTCTGTGCCTCGATTTTTTCGGAAGCCGTGTTGTGGGGTGAAGAGAAGATTGTCTCTTCTTCCCGCGCACACACCCACTGCTCACCACTTCCTCTTCCGGGCTGTTGGGGGGGGCGGGGGGCGGGAAGAAGAGACCATGCCGGTACCGCTGACTCCAGCTGTTCTGCCACGTTCCGCCCGGGCTGACAGCATTTTAAGCCCGGGCGGAGGAGGACCGGGGAGCAGCTGGGTCAGCAGGGGACCGGGAAGTGTGGCGACACACCTGTGTGTTATTGGCGACACACTGGTATGTCACAATACACCGGTTGAGAACCACTGATCAACAACATAGGCTTGCCCTCAATTTACTGAATAAGGCAAGTGAGCGCAATGCTTCAAAAGCTGTACCTAGTAGCTCTGAAGCTACTGTTTATTCCACTATACCAACATTCATTTTCTTTGTTAAACAAATATCTAAGAACCAATAACAAAGATTTTAAATCACAACAACTTAAAAGAAAATATACTGATTGATCTCAAAGTTGATACCATATACACTATTGAAACTTATACACTGAATGTAAGACATACATTTCTTTTAAGTTTTATATGTTTTAACTTACTCAGATATGATTACATTTAACAACTGAAATATAATTAACAGTTGATTTTTACAGTCCTGAGTATATAAATTCATGGAAAACCTCATCATCATGAAATTCTTACCTTGGTTAACTAACATCTCATTGTATTGAAGATTTAAGTTTAAAACTGGTACAGCCCAGAGATTCTGCTGTCCAGTGTTTCCAGGGTAGGACAGGAATACATCATAGAATATTGGCTCAGTATAATCCCTTAATATCTTGGGGACAGAGATTGTACACTATAAAAAAAAGAAAAATGTTTGTCAGATTTAAAAGTTAAAATTAAAATTGTTAACAAGAAGTAGGTAATTTCTGTAAAAGAGCTGTGGCCCTAAAATTATATAGCTATACTTCTGTAATTTTCAGGCACTTTCAATAAAACTACAATATATAGAGAATTTTTCCACCCTTTTTCAAAGTTTCTGGTTTGGTACCTTCACCTGAACAGTAAAGGAAACAAAAATGAATTTTATATTCATAAAAAAACAAAGCTAAAAGATGGAAATCTGATATATGGGTTTCATTTATATAAACAAATATTAGCAACATGATACCAAGAGGTCAACTCAGCTGCAGCCTTCAGAGCCCATTTATAGAATGTAAACAAAGATTTTAAATGTAATAAATGTAAACCTTAATTTTTAATTTACCATGATAAATAAGGAGGCTTACTGAGTTGCTGACAGTTATCTAGGGAGAAGACAGAACAGTGCTGGCATTCATTGAGTCCTTCTAGCTATCGGTATGTCTTTTGATTAACTAAGCATAACATCATAAAACATGACGTGGTAAATCGCTCGCCCCGAACTTTGGAGGGGGTGGGAAATAAGCACCTTTTAAATAAATAAAATAAATAAATAATCATTGCAGTTTAAAATCTTGCCTGCTAAATGATTATCAAGCCCAGCATCCTATCTTTAATATTGGCCAATCCAGATCATTTGCCATCAGATACCAATGAGAGAATTGTTTCCTTATGGCTCCTTCCCACAAGTAAGAGGTAGTAATCCCTAGGTGTATGAAAGCTAACACCGTTCTTGAATCATACAGACTTCCATATAGTTTTGTAAACCTTTGTTTTAATCAGATTGGACTATCGCAATTCTATCTATACTGGGCTCCCTGCTAATACTCTCATGCCTGACAGACTGTCCAAAATGCAACTGCATGAGTTCTCACCAATGCCAGGCTGATAGATCACATCACTCCTGTATTATATTCTTTGTGCTGGTGGCCAAGATTTTAAACTGCAACGATTATTTATTTATTTTATTTATTCATTTATTTATTTAAAAGGTGCTTATTTCCCATCCCTCCAAAGTTCAGGGCGAGTGATTTACCTCTTTATATCAGCACAGTCCTATGAATTTTCCAGCCTTCACAAACTCTGCATTCTTCTAATCATGGATTTCTGGATGTACCATCTCTACAGTTAGTCCATTTGGTGGATGCTCAGAAAAAGCACTTTTTCAGTAGATAGACCTGGGCTTTGGCACCATTTACCAGGCAGCTTACAGTCTTATGATCTTTAGAAAGCAAATAAATGTGTTTTTCTTTATACAAGCTTTCGTTTCATGCGAATAGCTTGAAAAAATTTTTTTATTTATTTATTTTTTTCTATATTCACCTGTTTTAGTTACAATTGCTTAGTTACAATTATTATTTTCTATATTCACCTGTTATTTAATGATTTGTCGACTTGTTTCAATGTAACGCCATAGCTGCGACTGTTCTGTTTCAATGGAAACCAATATGATTTGATATTTTTATCAAGAATGTCGGTATATAAAAATTCTAAATAAATAAATAATAAATAAATAATTTCCTAGGTTGCCAGTATTTTTATTAAATGCAGTTAAGTGTAGTTTTATTGAAAGGAAACTTCAATTAGGCAGCTGTTAGTTAATCATGAGAGGCATTGTGTTTACATTCATTGTAATGATTATGATGAATGTTTTCATATAATCTGCTTTGAACTGTGGCGTTTGGATAATAAACATTTTAAATAAATAAAATAAATGTATTTTGAAACTTATAGTCCATTGATTCAAGTTTATATTTTCAGAGTAGAGGTTTAACAAAATGTAAAAACTTGGCCAAACCTATTCTTAATTTAGCTAACTGACTACATCCTCAGGCAAAAATTCTGCAGCTTAATTGTACACTGAATGAAAAATAGTTTCTTAAATATTTTAAATCTTCTAGTTTCTACAATTGTGGTCCTTCCAAAATCGGGCCGTAATCTTGAGCTCCCAGGTTCTTATAGACCAATCTCTCTGATAAACTGTGACTTAAAGTTAATGGCCAAGGTCATGGCAGATAGGCTGGCAGCATTCCTTGATAAATTGATCTCCCCGACTCAGGTGGGATTTATTTGAGGTCGAAAAGCTGTCACCAATGTTCATAGAGTTCTGGCTTCTATTGCCTTCTCCAACACTATGAATTCAGATTCCCTTTTGGTAAGTTTTGATGCTGAAAAGGCATTTGATAGGGTTAATTGGAATTGCCTTTTTAAAACCCTTGGTCATTATGGTTTTCATGGCCCTTTTATGTTTTTTCTTCAGATGATTTACAATAATCCACAGGCTAATATTTGGGTAAATGGGGAATTTTCA
Organism: Rhinatrema bivittatum; assembly: GCF_901001135.1. Taxonomy (NCBI): domain Eukaryota; kingdom Metazoa; phylum Chordata; class Amphibia; order Gymnophiona; family Rhinatrematidae; genus Rhinatrema; species Rhinatrema bivittatum. The sequence continues at coordinate 707,167,013 of NC_042616.1, read as the reverse complement.
TCTGTTTTCATAATGAAGAGAGGCACAAGACAGGGATGTCCTTTATCCCCGCTGCTTTTTGCATTATCTATGGACCCTTTGTTGCGTATCTTAGAGGATACAATGGAGGTAACGGGGATCCGGATGGGTCGGGTGGAGTTTAAAGTGGCAGCATTTGCAGATGACCTATTGTTACATCTGGCGAATCCCATACAATCTCTTCCAATTGCGTTACAGCTTATTTCAGATTATGGTCAATACGCTGGGTTCAAATTAAATTTTGATAAATCAGAAGCTCTAGTGATTGGGAAAGCTGATGTAATTCCTTGGCAGGGGAAATTTCCATTGAAATGGGCAATTGATCGTATTAAATATTTGGGGATTTGGGTACCTAAACGATTGGAAAATTTGTATGCATTTAATATTCCACAGTTACAACAAAAAACGGATAGCTCGATATTGGCTTGGATGTCTCTTCCTCTCTCACTGATGGGACGAATACATTTATTGAAGATGACAGTGCTTCCTAGATGGCTATATGTGCTCTATGTGCTATATGTGCTCAGTGTCCTCCCATTATTTCTCACTCGAGCTACATTGAACAGGTTTTACAAAAGGGTAACCAAATTTGTATGGAACGGGAAAAAACCTAGATTATCTATGCAGATATTAATGCGGCCGTTATCTTTAGGAGGCCTGGGACTTCCAGACTTAAAATTGTATAATCATGCGATTCAAGGTACATCATATGCTTCTGATACTTTTCTCGAATCACAATTGCTCTTGCCTATTTCTCCAAGTTATGCTTTACATGTGACGACGGCTTCTATATCATCCACTATTTGTTCAGATCTTTTATTAAGACCATTACGACAGACTTGGAAGTGGCTCATGTTGAAAGTGGAGTTGCCATCGGGAATATCCCCTTTTCTCCCATTTTGTGGAAATCCTGTTTTTCCGGCTGGAGATGGAACTTCTACTTTTCGACGTTGGAAGAGACATCATCTTACCTGCATTGGTCAGCTATTACAAGTGGATGGCTCTTTCGTGGACTTTCCTGGTCTCTGCACCATTTATGGTATATCACCTAAAGACTACTTTTCTTATTTGCAAGCTCGACATTATACACGTGCTTTGGGTCAATCGAACTTTTCAGATCCCAAGTGGCAGTCCCTGCGAGAATGGTTTGATCCCGATACTCCACAGAAGCGTTCTATTTCATACTTTTATAAAAAAATTGGGAAATACCTATCAACAATGGCTTTTGGAAGGGGTACAGCTCAAATGGCAATTCGACCTTGGGCATCTCATTCCTATTTCTGCATTGAAAAAGGCCTTTAACATAACAAAAAGATTACTTGTAATACGCTTCTAAGGGAGACCCGCTACAAGATTATATATAGGATGTATATTTCTCCTCACCAAGCCTTCCGAGCGGGGTTCAATACAGAAGATGCCTGCCCCAAATGTGGTGCAGTGGAGGCACTTTTGGGTCACTCTTTGTGGAATTGTCCAATCATTCAAGTCTTTTGGAAAAAGGTATTTCGCTCTATTAATTGTATGTTGGGATTGCGACTTCAGTTATCTCCTCTAGTGGCACTTTTTGGGATATTTTCTGATAAATTCCCAGGGAAGATTAGTCAACGTATGTGGATTATGAAAGTTTGTTTACTAGCCTGCAAAACTATTCTTAAAGTATGGCTAAAGATGGAGGGTCCCTCATTGTCAAGCTGGAAGTCGTCTATTATTAATCTGCTGACAATGGAAACTTTAAACTCGGGACACTTGACGATACGGACTAGAAGAACCCTTCATGCAATCTGGATGCCATTTATCCTCACTTTGCCACAGGAAACAAAAAGTCTATTTCTCAACTGTATGGACATTTGAATTGTAGAATTCATGGTGGTTTTTCTTGGCCTAGCTTGATATTTTAGTTTTTATTAGATGGCCTTTTTTATGTTAATTTTGTTGTTATAATTTTTTTTTTTTTTTAGGAGCCTCTTCGGTGCAAGGGGAAGATAGGGTGTGGGAGGGCATGGGGGAATTCTAAATGTGTATAGGGCTTACAATCATATGGTATGTAAAAGTTCACATTGTGTATTATATGCCATTCTATATGTTTGTTTAAAAATAAAAACAGATTTGTCATAAATCTTCTAGTTTCATAGACAGCCCTCCTAGTGCTAATTTATTTTAAAAAGTGAATAATCATTCTTTATTCCACAGCATTTAGAATTTTATAAACTTCTAATATAAACCTTCTCAGTCATTTCTTCTCCACAACGAGAAACCCAAATTTACTGTCAGTCTTTGACAGATTGTCTAGACAGCAATAAGATGTAAAGATGTGCACCAATGACCAAGCTGCAGCTTTCCAAATGTCCTTGAGGGGGCACTTCTCTAAGTTGAGCACACAACTCTGACTGATGAGCTTCAACTGAGTCTGTGATCTGCAATCCTGTTAAGATATAGCAACACTGTATGCATTCTGTTATCCAGGTAGACAATGTACATTTGGCAACCGCTACACCAAGTCTGTTATTTATTTATTTGTTGATTTTTATATACCAACATTCGTCGGAACATCATGCCGGTTTACATTATAACAAATTAACAAGAGAGTGAAATACAATAAACAGGGAAGGGGAAGCAGCAATGAAGGAGGAGAGAGGATAGCAGAAGGAAGGATAGAGAAAGAGAGATTTTATAGGAACATTCGAAATATAAATTAATAAACAATGTATGTACAGGTGGATATTTGAAAAAATATAAATTAACAATAGACAATATATGTACAGGTGGGCTGGTAGGTACCAGACCATTGATATCAGTGAAAGGGATAGAGGGGGTGGGGGGGAGGGAGGGACAGGGAAGGATAAGCTAAGGGTGGGGGAGGGGAACTAATAACACAGTATTTAGGAGTCTTTGCTAGGGGGAAGAAACACTGTATTTTGGAGACTTTGCTTGGGGGTGAAGAAAAGGGGAGAAAGAGGAGAGGCAGATAGGAGGAGGGGATGGTGAGAGGGCTGAGGGATTAGAGTGCAAGCTAAGTTTGATCAACATCTGGATACGCTAATGTAAAGAGCCAGGTTTTGAGCCCTTTTTTAAATTTAGAAAGGTTAGGTTCTAGGCAGAGGGTCGTGGGCAGGGTGTTCCATAGGGAAGGGCTGGCAATGGAGAAAGCCCTTTCTCTGGTTGAGGTGTGGAGAGCAGTTTTTAGGGAGGGGGTGTATAGAGTTCCAGCAAGGTTGGATCTGGAGGGGCAGGTTGATGATCGGAAAAGTGGTGCATTCTCGAGCCAAGTGTGATTTTGATTGTACAATAGATTGTGGAGAATGGTGAGTGTTTTGTATTTTATGCAGGAGGCTATAGGTAGCCAGTGGAGGTCTTTTAGATAGGGGTAATGTGATCAGATTTACATGTGTTTGTGAGAATTCTGGCTATGGCTGTTACGAGCGCGCGCGGGCGCGGTCGCGGTCGTCGTAAGCGGGTGGTGGTGAGCCCTTGGGCCACGGCAGGACTCAAGGAGGAGCCCCAAGCCACACCGTGGGAGGTGAGCTGAGCAGGCATGGTGAGCCAGGCAGGCAGGACCAGAAGCAGGGAGTCCGACCCTCAGCCGGACCTGCATGCCCATGGTAGCCAACACGGGGAAGTTGACTAATGAACGGTCCTCCGACTGTTCCCGGCCCTTTCGGACCTGCCGCAGGGAACGGCAATGGGCAGCAGGCCGGACAGAGGCGAGGGCAGACAGAGTCCTTAAACAGAAGACATCAGACTGGGCAGAAGCAGGCTGAAGCAAGACGGAGACATCAGGACAAGGGCTGAAGCGAGACACAGGAAAGGTCCAGGCGAGCAGGAACTCCGATGCTGGGATACTCACATCCGAAGCCCCCTCGGCTGGCAGAAGCTCAAGAGCCCGTGGGACGAATCCCTCCTGTTGGCCACTCCAGGGCCCAACAGGGCAGAAGGCTCAGGAACCAGACGAGGACGTAGGTCAAGGCAGAGACAGGAAGACATCCGGGCAAGGGCTGAAGCAGACACTGTAGACAAGGCTGGACAGAAACATGGCACTGTCCATCAGGGCGCCCTACTCAGCCCACCCGTGGGACTGAGTCGCGGACCACCCTGTCCCAGACGCACCCTACACAGCCCAGGAAGGCTGGTCGCGGACCACGCTGAGAAGGAGGGTGCAGGGAAACTCCAGGCGAACAGGAACTCCGATGCTGGGATACTCACATCCGAAGTCCTTACGGCTGGCAGGCACAGGAACAAACATCTAGGCAGAGAGACTGGACAGGGATCCATCAAAGCATATGATGATCACGGAAGACCTGGATCAGCAAGGATACAGACGACTGTAGGGCCTGATCTGAAGGCCCTTTGCAAGTGAACAGAAAGTCCTTAAATACTGGAGGGAGAAGGCAACTCCCTGGGAGGAGCTTGCCAGGACCGCCCACCGCTGGTCCTATAAGTCAGGTGGAGAGCTGCGGGCCAGCCCCTAGGAGAAGGGCGTCGCCAAACAGGAAGTCCAAACGCTGGCAAGCAAGCCACAGGCACAGCTAGGCCTCTCAGGCCCTGGAGCAAGTCCCGGAAGGAACACAGGCGAGGCCCAGGCTTCAGAGCGGCCTCTGGAGGAAGGTAAGAGACCTCCTGTAGCGCAGCAGCAGGGGGGATCGCAACAATGGCATTCTGTAATAGTTGGAGGGGTTTAGGGTCGAAAGCAATGAATAAATGTGAAACCTAGCCATTAGGTTGAGTTCTTCTCTTATACTAGGTGAAGGCTCTTTTATAAGGTATGAAGGGCTCTTTCTCTTTCATGGATATGCAAACTTGGGAAAAAGGCAGACTGCATGATAGATTAATTGTTAGGGAAAACAGACAACCTGCAGAGAGTGCCCTAAAAGAAAAGAATGGAATCATTGTATTACTTTCCCACCAATTCCGACCTCCATAAGCCATTTGAGCAACAAACTGTGGTGAACAGAATCAAATGCAGAGGCTACGTCAAGCATAACTACAATAACAGGATGCTTTTGATCTAGTTCATGTAGCACAAAATCTACCATGGAACTCGACACTGTTTATGTGCTGTGCCCACACCTACATCCACTCTGGAAATCACTCAAAATACCATTATCCTCCACATTATCAACAAGCTGAGTCAAAACCAGTTTCTCAATCACCTTTCCCAAGGAGGGAAGAATAGAAATAGGGCAATAGTTAATTGGGTCAGCTCAAGATAGAGAATAATTTAAAACTGGTCGCACAACTTCCCTTTTATATTGCTCTGGAAAAATCACCTCCTGTAAAGAATGAGTTGCCAACTGCATCACCAGGCTAAGAAAAATATCCAATAATGTGTATAAAAGCCAAAAAGGACATGCATCATAAGGACTACATACTGAGTACCCCTGCCACCTCAGTCAATGACACAGGCTCAAAAACAGACCACTGGCCTTGGTTCCCATCTTCCAAAAACAAATCCAATCCTAAAAGAGAAGACGACCCCAAGCAGGAGGTCAAATTGGAAATCTTGATCTCCCAAAATTGTGCAAAGATAGAAGTATCTAAAACTTCCTCAGTTATTTCCTCAGGCAACTCCACTAAGTGACTGACTAATTCAAATAAGCCATGAGGGCAATTAATAGCCCCCTGTATCTTAGAAGTATAATAAACTTGTTGTTGGGACCTAAGTAGCTCTCTACTTGCTGATAATCCATTTTTGATTCCAGCATTTTGAACTTCCTCCATAATTGTTCTTTTCTTGACTAATCTCTCTTTTCAGACTAAGAAGAGAGCCATTAAACCATGGGACTCGACTACAGGTAACAGTCTTACTTATAATTTTCACTGGAGCCATCTTAACTATAAAAGTCAACAAATCTGACAATGAATCAGCCATGACAGTTAAAGAACTGTCTTTAAGCTGGTCCTGATTTAGCTTCCACTCTTCTCTAAACTGATTGACATCTATCTCTCCTCTTGTTAGATTTAAAAAAAAACAAAAAAACAACAAAAAAAAACAAACTGATGAACCTCCCTGAAACCCCAAATCTGCTAATGGACTAAACCTAAAAGAGATCAAGGAATGAGACCTCCACTAAATTTAACTCATTCACAACAATAAGAGATAAAAAGACACTTGGAACCAATAGCAAATCTAATATGTATCCTAGGTGTCGATGAAGTCATCACCTGAGATAACCCAATCATATTAATTGTTGTAAGGAACTCCCTAACTAAAAGGTTTGACAAATTATCAACCTGAATATTAAAATCCTCATTAATAACAAATTAGGGGAACATAAAAATAATGCAATAAAATCCAAAAGTGTATCCAAAGATAACCTACATAGGCAGTAAATTACACCATAAGACTAGTTCCCACATGAGAACCACATTCTCCCCCTCCCCACCCAATTTATGAGGCACATTTTACTGTCAACTTCTCATTAAACACCATAACCCCCCCCCCCCCCCCCCACCACCACCACCACCTCAGCACCTCTCTCTCGCATGATGCAAGTAAGAGTACTCAAGGGGGGCACATCTTGTTCAAACTAAAAGCATCAGCCTGTGTATGCCATGTTTCTGTAATAAAAAATAAATCTGGACATCTTTCCAACACTAGAGGAAGAATAAACTCCCCTTTTCTCCTTGTTGACAATGCATTAATATATATAATCTTTAAAACATAGGCCATATAACTCTTATCACCATTTAAGGATCTTAAATTAGTCAACTGAGTATGACCCCCCTCCCCCTTCTACTTTACATAGCTTAGTCAAAGCCAGATGTGTATTTCCCCCTACTTGAAATCATGGGGATTGAAGCCATTAGTAATGTTTCAAAAGAAAAAAGCAAAAAACGTAACTATCCTAACATAACAAATAAAAGTATTAGCAGCAAATGTAGCAGCAAATGGGCCAGCAAAAGGTTAGGATCTGTTAAAATCCTGTCCACGGACCCCATCCCACGGACAGGCACTCACCTCTCTCTCCAGATCTGCTCTTCTCTCTGCGGCCCGGACTGCCGCCAAGCCTCCTTCAACTTCGTGGCCTTCCCACCGCTGAAGCCGCGCCGCGGATTCCTCCCTCCTTCGTGGCCTGAGCCGCCACCGCCTCATCCTCTTCTTCAGGGCGGGACCCTGCCCCAGCGCAGCTCCTCTTCAGCTGCAAGAGCCCGCCTCCGGGCTTCACTCTTTTCCTCCATGCTGCTGCAGGACTTAGCTCCGCCCACCTACCTTCAGGGCTCCCTCTAGGGGCTGGCTGCACGGCTTCCTTCTTCTTTTAAACGGCAGAGACAGGAACTCCTCCTGTGCCCTCCTGATGACGTCTTCAGGGCTCTTCCTGGTCTTGCCCTATAATGTTGAGATTACTTGCCTGATAATCTCCTTTTCCTTAGTGTATGCAGATGGACTCAAAACAAGTGGGTATAGTGTGCTCGTGCTAGCAGTTGGAGACGGATCTGACGTCAGCACGGGTACATATACCCCCATAGGAAGTGCAGCAATCCAGTAATCTTCCTTGCAAAAGCTTTATGGATATATGTGTAACTGACCGATCGATTAAATGAAAAGGATTACCCTGACCGATTGATAGTAACTGGAAACCGCCAGTTTTCTCAACCGGAAGGGTGGATGCCCTATATAAGAAAACACCGGCAGGGTGGATGCCCTATATAAGAAAACATGGCTTACCGTGAGTCGGTGAATCCCCATGTATACCGGCAGCCGGGCGGGATGCTGAGTCCATCTGCATACACTAAGGAAAACGAGATTATCAGGTAAGTAATCTCTACATTTCCTAGCGTGTAGCAGATGGACGCAAAACAAGTGGGATGTACAAAAGCTACTCCCGGACTGGGTGGGAGGCTGCCCGAGGTCCGTTCAGGATTGCCCTCGCAAATGCTGTGTCCTCCCTGGCCTGGACGTCCAGACGGTAGAATCTGGAGAATGCATGGAGGGAGGACCACGTCGCCGCTTTACATATGTCTGCAGGCGACAGCATCCTAGTTTCTGCCCAAGAGGCCGCTTGCGCTCTGGTAGCGTGAGCCTTGACCTGTAGAGGTGGTGGTTTTCCCGCTTCTACGTAAGCTGCCTTGATAACTTCTTTGATCCAGCGGGCGATAGTTGCCCGTGAGGCCGCTTCCCCTTGCTTCTTCCAGCTGTGAAGGACGAAAAGGTGGTCCATCTTTCGTACTGCTTCTGACATTTTCAGGTATCTGGACAGCAGCCTGCCGATATCAAGATGGAGTAGTATTCGACCTTCTTCCGACTTCTTCAAACCTTCCGTGGTAGGCAAGGATATGGTTTGGTTGAGGTGGAAGTGTGAGACTACTTTGGGTAAGAAGGAAGGAACCGTGCGAAGATGGATAGCCTCTGGAGTGATTCTGAGAAACGGATCACGGCAGGACAGCGCTTGTAGCTCTGAGATGCGGCGTGCTGAGCATACGGCCAGCAGGAACACCATCTTCAAGGTTAACAAACGGAGGGACAGGCCTCGAAGGGGTCTGAAGGCAGGTCCCGCTAGAAATTCCAAAACTAGATTGAGGTTCCACAGGGGCACTGACCACTTCAGTGGCGGGCGAATGTGTTTGACTCCTTTCAGGAAACGTGAAACATCTGGGTGTGTGGCGATGCTGTTGCCGTCACTCCGGGGACTGTAGCAGGATAGCGCTGCCACCTGAACCTTGATGGAATTGAGGGACAGACCCTTCTGAAGTCCATCTTGCAGGAAATCCAAAATGATAGGGATCTTGGCGGCATGTGGATTGGTGCCATGAGTTTCGCACCAGGCTTCAAATACTCTCCAGATCCTTATATATGTTAGTGATGTGGAGAACTTGCGTGCTTGGAGGAGTGTATCTATTACCGGCCCCCGAGTATCCTCTTTTATTCAGTCTAGCCCTCTCAATGGCCAGACCGTAAGAGAGAATTGAGCTGGATCCTTGTGGAGGATGGGACCTTGCCGCAGCAGGTCCCTGTGTGGAGGCAGGGGAAATGGATTCCCTGCCAGTAGTCTTCTCATGTCTGCCTACCAGGGTCTTCTTGGCCAGTCCGGGGCCACTAGAAGAACTAGGCCTCTGTGCCGCTGAATCTTGTGTATAATGGCGCCCAGCAGGGGCCATGGAGGAAAGGCATATAGCAGGATCCCCTGAGGCCATGGCTGTACCAGGGCATCGATCCCCTGGTATAGAGGATCCCGCCTGCGGCTGAAATATCTGGGTACTTGAGCGTTGGACCTGTCCGCTAGTAGGTCCATGCCCGGCGTCCCCCACTGATCCACAATCATCTGGAAAGCTATGGGCGACAGCTGCCATTCCCCCGGATTTAGGCTTTCTCTGCTGAGGAAGTCTGCCGTGGTGTTGTCCTTCCCGGCGATGTGGATGGCGGAGATGTCCTGTAGATTCGCTTCCGCCCAAGACATCAGGGGGGCTATTTCTAGGGATAACTGTCGGCTTCTGGTTCCGCCCTGTCGGTTGATGTATGCCACTGTGGTGGCGTTGTCCGACATCACTCTGACCGCTCTGTTTCGGAGTCTGTGGGCAAATCGCAGGCATGCTATCCTGACTGCCCGTGCCTCTAGTCGGTTGATGTTCCACCCCGACTCTTCTCTGTTCCACCGCCCTTGGGCGGTGAGTTCTTCGCAGTGTGCTCCCCATCCGTTCAGGCTGGCATCTGTAGTGAGCAGGGTCCAGGTTGGGGTGGACATTCTTGACCCCCGGCTCATGTGGCCGGGCTGCAACCACCACCGTATCTGATTCCGCACTCTGGCTGGTAGAGGTAGGTGTACGGTGTAGTTCTGTGATCGTGGGCTCCACCGACATAGGAGGGGGCGTTGTAATGGTCTCATATGAGCCCGCGCCCATGGTATTACCTCCAGAGTGGATGCCATAAGGCCGAGGACCTGTAGGTAATCCCAAGCTGTGGGCCGGGTGGCGCTCAGCAGGGCCTGCAGACGATTCCGGAGCTTTGCTCTCCTCTTGGCAGTCAGACTGACCTTGTCTTCCTGGGTGTCGAATCGGACTCCTAGGTATTCCAGTGACTGAGAAGGCTGTAGGGAACTCTTGTTCAAGTTTACTACCCATCCTAGGCTTTCCAGAAGAGCTATAACTCTGTTGGTTGCCTGGTGGCTCTCCTCCGGTGACTTCGCCCTGATCAGCCAATCGTCCAGGTAGGGATGGACGAGGATTCCTTCCTTCCTGAGGGACGCCGCCACTACTACTATGACCTTGGTAAAGGTCCGCGGTGCGGTGGCTAACCCAAAGGGTAAAGCTCGGAACTGGAAGTGTTGGTTCAGGACTTTGAAGCGTAAATAGCGCTGGTGATCCCGATGGATTGGGATATGCAAGTAGGCTTCCGACAGATCTAGGGATGTGAGAAACTCCCCTGGCTGTACTGAATTTTTGACAGATCGCAGAGTTTCCATGCGAAAGCTGGGGACCCCTAGGTGTCGGTTGACTGACTTGAGTTCCAGGACGGGCCTGAAAGTGCCCTCCTTCTTGGGTACTATGAAATAAATGGAATAATGCACAGAATTTATCTCCCCTGCAGGGACTGGGATTATGGCTTTTAGGGACAGGAGCCTCCGCAAGGTAACTTCTAGTGCCGCCCTCTTGAGGGGTGAACAAGGAGATTCCACAAACTTGTCCGGCGGGAGCCGAAGAAAGTCCAGGTAATACCCTTCTCGGATGATGGCGAGGACCCACTGGTCCGAGGTAATCTCGACCCACCTGCGGTAGAAGAGGGTTAGCCTGCCCCCTATGGCTGCTACCCCCCGGATGGGTCGGCTGATTGTCATTGTGGGGTGCAGCCGGAACCGGAACCTGAGCCGGTTCTCCTCTTGTTGTGCTTAGTCCGAAAGGACTGGTCCTGGCCTGAGAACGAGGTGCTTGGTAGCGAGCCCTGTAAGGGTTGAAGCACTGAGAGTTTCTACCTCTGGCTGGTCTAGAAAAAGGGCGCTGGGCCCTCCTTGACCTGTCTTCTGGTAGACGGGGTAATGGAGATGCTCCCCATCTATTAGCCAATTTCTCGAGGTCGCTGCCGAACAAGAGGGATCCCTTAAAGGGCATTCTCATGAGGCGAGTCTTGGAGGAGTCGTCGGCCGACCAATTACGTAGCCAGAGGTGTCTTCTGGCTGCCACTGAGGATGATACTCCTTTGGCTGCTGTACGAACTAGGTCGGAGGCAGCGTCAGTGAGGAACGAGAGGGCTGATTCCATTTCTTCTCCCGGGGTGTTGTTCCTGGCTTGTGATAAGCAGGAGCGCGTCACCACGGTGCAGCAGGTCGCAATTCGTAGGGACACGGCTGCCACCTCAAAGGCTTGTTTCAGAATGGCGTCCATGCGCCGGTCATGTGCATCCTTGAGGGCCGCCCCTCCCTCCACCGGAATGGTGGTGCGCTTCACAATTGCGCTAACTATGGCGTCTACCATCGGGCATGCCAGCAGCTCCTTGGTTGCCGGGTCTAGGGGGTACATGCTAGACAAAGCCCGACCCCCTTTGAAGGAAGCGTCTGGCGCATTCCACTCCAGATCGATTAACTGCTGTGCTGCTTGTAGGAGGGGAAAATGGTGAGCCGTTGGACGCAGGCCCTCTAGCAGGGGGTTCATTCTGGGTTCCCCTGGGGTGCCCTGGCCCGGTATAGCCAGCTCCGACAGGCATTGAGAGACCAGATCTGGAAGATCCTCCTTAGGAAAGAAGCGTCTCATGGTTCGATATGGTTCTATCCCCGAGGGGAGTTCTCCCTCCTCGGGGGGCTCGCCATCTTCCTCAGAATAATCAGAGTCCCCATAAGTGGGGCTTCCGGGTGGTGGGTGGCCATGCGTAGGTCTTGAGGGTCCCGGGGCAGGGTCATCCGGTATGTATGGGTCCGGTCGGGGATCAGACTGCATCTTGACAAAGGCATGAATCCCCTTGAATAATTCCACCCAGGAGAGGGAAGCAGGTTCTAGCCATAGGGGCACCAGGTCTGTAGGGTTCCCTGGCTGCTCACCGCGGCCTGCTAGGTTCGGGGTGTTCCCTGAGGAACTGGCAGTCAAACTGGGCTGAGACCGGCCCTGGCTTGGAACTCCCAGGGCCTCTTCACATTGGGCACATAGGGAGTCTGTTTCCTCGCTCTGTGTGGCTCTGAGGTGGCATGCTGAGCAGAGGCCTAGAGCTCTTATGCCTGAGTCTAGAGGTGTCGGCTCTGCCGCCGCATGGGCTCTCTTACGCTCCATCGGGTCTGAGCTCCTATCAATGAGCGCCTATAAGTGTGCGCTTATCAACGTGCGCCTACACGTATTAATGTGCGCCTATGAACGTGCGCCTATGGACGTGCGCGTATCAGCGTGCGCCTATCAGTGTGCGCCTATCAGCGTGCGCCTATGCTATCAGCGTACGCATATCACCAGCAATGGGCGCCCAAATCGTTTCGGGCGCCTAACATACGCGCCCGTCGTCCCGCTTAGATCGAGGCGGCGAACCAGGGCTGGCGAGCAGACAAAATGGCGACCTCCTTGGCGGGCTGCCACGTAGGCAGACCCTGCTAATCCTCACTCTTCGGAGACCAGTAAAGTAAAGATGTACACCTTTCCTGATCTTCGGCGCTTCCCGGCTGCGACCCGGGTGGTCTCCGGCTGCAGGGGGAGAGGGTGATTACTGTCACCGCCGCGCTCGAGGAAGTGCACCCGCTGCCTCTAAGCCACACCCGAACGTCGTCTCGCTCGGGGGCCAAGTCCTCACCGGGACCGAGGCTGCCTCTATGCCGCACCCAAGCCCTTCACACTCAGGGGCTAGGTCCCTGCCGCGATCCAGCCACCGGACCGAGGCACTCACCTCCGAGGGACCACGGAAATCACCTCGAGAAACTCAACTGGGGGAGGGACCCGAAGGTATCACCGTAGGAGTGCGGGGCTCGTCTTCAGGTAGGATTTCTTCTAAGAATTTAGTCGTTATAATTTGGAAAAACGCTCAGCGAGCGTAAGGTAGCTCCAAACTGCTTTGGAGACGGAAATTACTGAATTGCTGCACTTCCTGCGGGGCTATATGTACACGTGCTGACGTCCGATCCGTCTCCAACTGCTAGCACGAGCACAGCATACCCACTTGTTTTGAGTCCATCTGCTACACGCTAGGAAAATAGGCACTGCTTCAGTTCCTCAGTGCCTTTGGATGGAGTTATATCTGCTCCATAATCCATCCTCTGAGTTACAACATTTTCAGATTCCATCTTTGTAGTTCCACTGCGGTCCATCTTGCTGCTCCTGTCCGGAAGACTTCATGTTCCATGTCTTCTTCTTCCTGATGTCCGTCCGATGCTCCAGGTTTCATCCCTTGTCGGATCATCCTCGAGGTTTGTTCCAGCCCTTGGCTTTCCTTCCGTAAGCTTCAGGGTTCCTCGTCCATACCCAGGTGTCCAGATGTCCAGATATCCTCTGTTCAGCTATCCCGATGTCAGGAGTGCTTCGTCCTGATGTCCATCATCCTCTTCTCTACGACCTTCTGATCTCTACTCATCCAGTAGTTCTCTCTACCTGTGTCCATCGTCCCAGATGTCCAGAGACCCTGATGTCCAGTTGTCTTCTCGTTCTGAGATCCAGACATCCAGGTGTCCAGATGACCTGCGCCTGAGGCTTCCCCTCTCGCGTTCCTGAGGTATCCGCCAGCAATCTTGCTGTCCCCCGGACTACTCCTCCAGTCGTCCAGATGGACTTCTCTCAAGCACTGCCCGGACTCTATTCTACACTCTGTGCAGGGCCCGCTCTCAGCGTGGTCCACAACCAGCCTTCCAGGTTGTGTAGGGTGTGCAGCGGGACAGAGTGGTCTATGACTGGTTCACGTCGGGCTGTGTAGGGCGCCCTGAGGGACAACACTCTCTCAAGTCTCCAAGAGCTCCTCTCTTCTTCACCTTCAAGAGTATTGTCTTGACCAAGTCTCCAAGAGTATCTTCTTGTCCAAGTCTCCACATCTTCGACAGTCTCATCTCGTCTAGTCCAGGAGTCCTCTTCTCGTCCAAGTTCCAGGAGTCTTCCTACTCTGACTCTTTGACTCTCACGGGTCCGGAATCTCCTACTCCGGTACCTTGCCTCAGAGTTTCCAACCTCAGCCCTCTCTAGAATGAGTTGGTTTAACAGAGGGTTAACCCACTTTGTTCTCCTCCTATGTTCTTGCTCCGCCCTAGCTTGTACTTGCTCATCTCACCTCGGGGTGTGTGTCTTGGGGCTCCTCCCAGAGCCACCTCGGGGCCCAAGGGCTCACTCTCTCTCAGGAGCAAGTGATCGAGCCTCTACACCCTTCCCGGCCATCCCTATCCAGACAGAAACATGTGGAGAGAACTCCACGTTGCAGCCTTACAAATCCCCTCCACAGGAACTGCTCTCAAGTGTGCCACCGAAGTCACCATGGCTCTGACACAATAAGCCTTGACATGACCGCCAAGCTGCAGTCCCACCTGCGTATAACAGAAAGAGATGCAATCCGCTATCCAATTGGACAGTATCTGATTACCAACGGCAATTCCCAATCTATTCCTGTCAAAAGGGACGAAAAGTTGCGTGGATTGCCTATGACTTTCTGTCTGCTCCAGATAAAAGGCTAAAGCCCTCTTAAAATCCAGAGTGTGCAAGGCCCGCTTGCCTTGGTGTGAGTGAGGCTTAGGAAAGAAGGTAGGCAGGATGACTGACTTGTTAAGATGGAACTCTGTCACCACCTTGGGCAAGAACTTAGGGTGCATGCAGAGATCAATCCGGTCATGAAAGAACTTTGTGTGTGGATGGTAAGTCACCAATGCCTGAAGCTCACTGACTCTGTGCGCTGAAGTGACTGCCACCAAAAAGATGACCTTCCAGGTCAGGTATTTCAGGTCACATGAGCTCAGCAGCTCAAAAGGAGTCTTTGTCAGCTGAGCCGACACCAAGTTGAGGTCCCAAGACACAGTGGAGGTTTCAACTGAAGTAGGCCTCGCATAAACCGTCCCATTAAAGGCTGAACGGAGATGGATTAACCATCCACACCTTGGTGGTAAGTTCCAGTCGTGCTCAAGTGCACCCAAACGGAGTTGGTTTTCAAACCAGCCTCCGAGAGGTGGAAGATGTAATCAAACAGTTTGTGAGTGGAGCAAGAGAAGAGATCCAATCCATATTGCTCACAGCACACCAAAAACCTCCTCCACACTTCAGCCCATAAGACTTCCATAGTGGAAGGCTTTCTGGAAGCCACCAGGACCTGAGACACATCATCTGAAAGGTCAAGGATCTGCAGAATCAACCTCTCAACATCCAGGCCGTGATCCTGAGTGATGAGGTCTGGGGAAGTTCCCAGGCTGATCGGTTTCCAAAGGGAGATCCCTTAGGAGCAAAAACCAGACCTGCCTCGGTCAACGAGGGGCTATAAGGATCATAGTCCCCAGGTCCTGGCAAAGCTTCAAGAGAGTCTTTGTCACTAGAGGGATCAGAGGAGACGTGTACAGAAGGCCCCGGCCCCAGTTGCGGGCAAAGGTGTCAGAAACCCAGTACAGGTAGCAGAACTGAGCCAACTTGTTGTTGCAGTTTCACTTCTGGATTTCCCCAGACACGAAAGATCCGATCCGACACTGCCAGGTTCAAGGACCACTCATGGGGCCTGAAAGCTCGACTCAACTGGTCCACTATCACGTTCTCTGTACCAGCCAGATACATGGCATGGAGCACCATCCCCTGGGACAGGGCCCAGGACCAGATCTGGACCACTTCCTGACAAAGGAGGAATGATCTCATGCCTCCCTGCTTGTTGATATACTACATCCCGACCTGGTTGTCAGTCTGGATCAAGACCACCTTGCTGGCCAGCCGATCTCTGAAAGCCCGGAGCTCCAGGAAATTGATCTGGCATTGCGCTTCCTGAGCGGACCACAGACCTTGAGTGCGGAGCCCTTCCTACATGGGCCCCCCCACCCCAGGTTGGACGCATCCATGGCAAGGACAACCTGAGCAGGGGGAGATTAAAACGACACCTCACCTTTAGATCGGAGAGATTTCCCCACCAGAATGACACCTGAAGAGACAGCATAACCCTGATCCGAACCCCGAGGCTCTGGATAGCCTGACGCCACTGCAGCCTCAGGGACCACTGGGGCTTATGCATGTGCAGGCGCACAAAGGGGGTAACATGGACGGTAGCGGCCATGTACCCTAACAGCCTCAACATTTGCCTCGCAGACACCCACTTGCTCCACTGCACTATCCCCTCAAGTGGGGTAGAAAGGCTCTCACCTGAGTCATGTCCAGCAGGGATCCGATGAAGACCAGCTGAGACAACGGGCTGAGATGAGACTTGGGGTAGTTGAAAACGAACCCCAATGACTCCAGCACCCAGATAGTCAAGCACATGGTTTGCGTTGCCCTGCCTGTGTAGTGCTCTTGACCAGCCAATCGTCCAAGTAGGGGAAAACCTGCACTCCCAACCTGCACAGGTGTGCCCCCACCATAGTCAGACACTTGGTAAAGGCCAGCAGTGTGGAGGTCAGACTGAAAAGTAACACCATGTACTGAAAGTGGCATTCGCTCACCACAAACCTGAGATACTTCCTGTGACCTCGGAAGATCTCAATGTGGGTGTAGGCATCTTTTAAATTAAGGGAGAATAGCCAGTCCCCTTTTTGCAGGAGGGGAATCAGGGTGCCCAGAGAGACCATCTTAAACCTTTCTCTTTTTAGAAATCTGTTCAAGGCTCTCAGATCCAGGATGGGATGGAGTCCCCCAGTTTTCTTTTGAATCAGTAACACCAGGAGTAGAAATCCCATCCCCATTGCCCTGGTGGAACAGGCTCGACCGCCCTGGCCATTACTAGGGCAGAGAGCTCCGCCAAGAGGATCTCCTGACACGCTGCTGGCCCCCAAAGGGGTTTCAGAGGAGAATCTGGCAGAACACCCAAAAGATTCAGCTTGTATCCCCATCATATAATGGACAGAACCCACTGGTCTGGGGTGACACCGGGCCATTGATGCGCGAAGAATCATAGCTGACCTCTGACCAGGAGGTCCCCCAGCATGGGGACAGGCAGCTGGATTTTGCTCCCTCCCATCCAGTCAAAATCCCATAGTGGGGCTTGGCTGGGGCACTGGTTGATTCTTGGGTGCCCACTGCTGCCTGGTCGACCCAAAGAGCTCACTCTCTGCGGATGGGAGTAAGTCGCAGGAAAGTAATACTTCCACTGACGATAGAAAGAGTGCCTTGAGCCATGCCGCGCCAACCTCCTGGCTGAGGATGGCGAGTCAGAATTACTAGAAGAAAGGTGCCAGAGGGTCTTGTGGTGGTCTCGCAACTGAGCCATAGCATCCCTCACCTTATCGCTACAGATATTTTCGCCAGTACACGGCAAGTCAGCGAGCCTCTCCTGCACCTCCGGCCAGAGGTCCAAGACCTGGAGCCAAGCCATCCTGTTGACACCAATCCTGGCAACCACAACTCTTGTTGCTGTTTCAAACTCATCGTAGGTAGAATGCACCTCATGCTTCCCGTACTCAAGGCCCTGTTGTGTGACCACCAGTAAAGCCTCTTGCATCTGTTGGGGAAGTCTGCCACCTCCTGAACCTGCTTCCAGAGGTTATGGGAGTACTTGGTCA
The DNA here is from genome assembly GCF_901001135.1 of Rhinatrema bivittatum. Classification (NCBI taxonomy): domain Eukaryota; kingdom Metazoa; phylum Chordata; class Amphibia; order Gymnophiona; family Rhinatrematidae; genus Rhinatrema; species Rhinatrema bivittatum. The sequence goes on along the minus strand of NC_042616.1, from coordinate 707,149,446 downwards.
TATAGAGCTGGTAGGAGGCAATTCGGCTATCAGCATGGTGCCCGGAAAGACCTTCCTGACCAGCACATCCAGCACCCTGTGTTCCCTCCCCAGTGGGGCCGAGGCATGGGTCCAGGAGTGCTTGGCCTTCTTAAGTGCAGACTCAATCACCACAGACAGGTGTTGGAGTTGACGTTTCTTGAAGCTAGGGTGTACCTGGTCCAGCATGCCACTATCTGCCTTCCTATTCACAGGCAGCACCTTGAGCGGGTGTTCCCAAATCCTCAGGAGCAGCTCCTAGAAGATTTCGTGGACTGGGATAACCACAACCTCCTTCGGAGCATCCACAAACTGGAGGATCTCCAGCATTTTGTGCCTGGCATCTTCCTCCGTCATCAGCTGGAACAGAATGGCTTCCGCCCTGGCCTGCACAAACCCTGCAAAGGTTAAGTTCTTGGGCAGGGACCTCCATCTTTCTTCCGGGGACACGGGACCAAGGGAAGGCCCTCGGAATCATCCGAGGAGGAATTGTAGGTGTCATCTCCCAAGGGGGTCATAAACGGCATCGTCCTCACTGAAATCAGCTGGGGACAAAGGCCTGGGTGTGCTCCAAGGCTTAGGCGCTGTAGCACCTATGGCACTGATGGTTCTGTAGGTGCACCCGGTAGGGCCGGCCGGGGAGTGGGAGGGCGAAATGGTGCTACTGGCCTCGAAGGGCTTTCCTCATCTGAGGAGCCATGCACTTGGATGGCATCTGACAGAGGGAGCAACAGTGCCCCATGGGGCATCGATGATCCCTGGGGCACCGGAGCCAGCTGAGTCAGGAGGATGCAGAGGAGGATATCAAGATGCTCCAACAGTAGCTCCAGCAGGGATGCCACGACAACTGAGGCACCGGCTCGATGCCCCAAAGGGCCCGATCCACTGGCAGCTGCACCCTACACTCCAACTCCTCCTCAAAGCTCATTGACACCAGGACCGGCTGAGAGGAGGAGGGGTGGCTCGAACCTCATCAGAACCTTGAGGGAGGTCAGCAACTAACACTGGAATCAGTGGGGACCACCTTGCAGCCCTGGCATCTCCTCTCCTCAGGAACACTTCAGGAGCATCACGTCTAGAGCCAGTGCAAGCCCAAGCGCAGCTTCATGATCAGATGGCGTCGATGCTTTCATGATTTCCCACGGTGCTCGGCCTGGTCTTTCCCCAGCGCCGAGGTGGAAAGCGAAGATCCAGAAGTCCTCGACCTGGAAGAGACCGAGAAGGGCTGATCCCTGGCCCCCCTTTCCTCCGGCATTACCGGTGGAGGGGTCCGATGGCAAAAGGAATGGTGACCATCAATTCCCCACGATCCTTCGGTGTCAAAGACACCGATGCTGATGTCAGAGGCTCGGACCTCCTAGACCGAAAAGGTTCTCCATTTTATTGAGGCGGGCACGCCAGCCCTTAGGAGTCATCTGATCACAAAGCCAGCACAAGCGAACGTCATGGGATGCCCTCAGGCAGAGGATGCACACATCATGTGGATTTGTGAAGGACACAGTCTGAGGGCACTGGGAGCACTGACAAAAACCCGACGTCGCCATAATGAAAAAACAAGGCTGGTGAATGGTCGATGACCTGCAGGCCCCAGACACCACTACTGGGAACCAACCGCACAATGAATACCTACCACGCCACAGGAACTAAGTTAGGAGGAACCGAGAGGGACCCGGTGCAGGAAAAGGACAACAATAATAAAAAGTGGAAAAGTTTTCCAGAAGGAAAGTGCATTAGCTCCAAGACCACAAGACAACTCTGCGGAAAAAGAGAAACTGAAGAGGGACCCCACGAGGACGCATGGATTAAGGCATGCTGAGAATGCTCAGTGGGCTAGTCAAAGTTCTAGAAACTGACAGACGTTTTCTGTGCCGGCCTCCATCTGATGATGTCACCCATGTATGAGGACTACCATCCTGCTTGTCCTAGGAGAATACTAGCTAGAATCCCCATTTCCACAAATTGGATAGCTGTCTGCCAGAGCTCCAAGCCCATGGGTTCAAAACACCCCATAGATTTTACATTATCCCAGCTGTACACATCCTTGTAAGGACAGCTTTTTCTAAACCTCCCTCGGCACTGGATAAGTACAATGAAACTTACCTAGTTAGCATTAACTGTATGAATGCTTGTTATTTTACCTGTTGCTGTTCACAAATTAAATCATATTTTCTATTTACTTTTATTGCTATTTGTTAAAAGCTTTTTAGCTCTGTCCAGTGACTGACTGACAATATCAGTAGTTTTTATATTTGGTCTGTAGATGGGTTTCTATGAACTGTGTGACTCTTGAGTTGTGTGGTCCCAGTGACCCTAGAAACCACCAAGTGATAGCTTGCAAGCAAGGTACTTGACCAAGAGCAAATGGTAACCCTATTCGCAGGTGGGAGGCTGCCAGTATAGGGGCACATGTGCAGGAAGGCCTTGGCATTGCTTGGCAGGACCCTGCAAGTGCCTACAGGATTAACCCTGAGTGGGCGTTAGGGATAGCACTAAGGCTTTACATGAAAAGTAGATCAGGTTATAGAAACATAGAAACATAGAAATGACGGCAGAAGAAGACCAAACGGCCCATCCAGTCTGCCCAGCAAGCTTCACATTTTTTTCTCATACTTATCTGTTTCTCTTAGCTCTTTGGTTCTATTTCCCTTCCACCCCCACCATTAATGTAGAGAGCAGTGATGGAGCTGCAACCAAGTGAAATATCAAGCTTGATTAGTTAGGGGTAGTAGGGGTAGTAACCGCCGCAATAAGCAAGCTACACCCATGTTTATTTGTTTTACCCAGACTGTGTTATTCAGCCCTTATTGGTTGTTTTTCTTCTCCCCTGCCGTTGAAGCAGGGAGCTATGCTGGATATGCGTGTAGTATCAGTTTTTCTTCTCCCCTGCCGTTGAAGTATAGAGCTATGCTGGATATGCGTGAAGTATTAGTTTTTCTTCTCCCCTGCAGTTGAAGCAGGATATGCATTGAAAGTGAAGTATCAGGCTTATTTGGTTTGGGGTAGTAACCGCCGTAACAAGCCAGCTACTCCCCGCTTTGTGAGTGCGAATCCTTTTTCTTCTCCCCTGCCGTTGAAGCAGAGAGCTATGCTGGATATGCGTGAAGTATCAGTTTTTCTTCTCCCCTGCCGTTGAAGCAGAGAGCTATGCATGAAGTATCAGTTTTTCTTCTCCCCTGCCGTTGAAGCAGAGAGCTATGCTGGATATGTATTGAAAGTGAAGTATCAGGCTTATTTGGTTTGGGGTAGTAACCGCCGTAACAAGCCAGCTACTCCCCACTTTGTGAGTGCGAATCCTTTTTTCCACATTTCCTCTTGCTGTTGTAGCTTAGAGTGATGTTGGAGTCACAGTAACCATGTGTATGTTTATTGAATAAGGGTATTATCTCCAGGCAGTAGCCGTCATTCTGGCGAGCCACCCACTCTTTATTGACGGCCTCTTGATTTTATGGATCCATAAAGGTTAAGTGAAAGGACCTTTCTTACACATCTCCTCTTGTCTTAGAGGTGATTTGAGGGTAGATAACAGAGGAGATGATGTGAAACTTAGGGAGGTTACCACCACTCTTTTACACTTTGCCATATCTCTTCCCATTCTTCTCATGTGTTCAGGATCCAGCCACCTAGTGCATGCAAAGCCACTGAAATTTAGGGCCCATGCCACCTGCTATTCCTCCATCCTCCTAGCCACTTACTGGACTCCCCCTTCTTGCACTCAAGGACTGGCCCTGGTCTCCTTTGTCCATCCCACAATGACCTGATGATTTAGAAAGGGCCTATGCAAACTGATATTAGAGAAGGAGATGGGTGGTACTGTTACTAGAAACAGGTTGTACTGGACTTGAAAATCTAGCAACACAACTACCTTCTGGTTCTCCTCTGCTGTCTTTCCTCTCCTTTCTCATTGTTTTTTCTCTCTTTCTCCTTCTTTCTTCGTTCTCTCTCAGTCTTGTCTCCTTGATTTCCTGCTGCTGCAGCAGCCAAAACACCTCCATTTTCTCCAAAATCTCCTTCTGGTCAGCTGCTGGCTCTCAAAGCATGTATAATTAGTAAGAACATGCCATACTGGGTCAGACCAAGGGTCCATAAAGACCAGCATCCTGTTTCCAACAGTAACCAATCCAGGCTATAAGTACCTGGCAAGTACCCAAAAACTAAGTCTATCCCATGCTACCGATGCTAGTAATAGCAATGGCTATTTTCTAAGTCAACTTGATTAATAGCAGGTAATGGTCTTCTCCTCCAAGAACTTATCCAAACCTTTTTTTAAGCCCAGCTACACTAACTGCACTAACCAAATCCCCTGGCAACAAATTCCAGAGTTTAATTGTACATTGAGTGAAAAAGAACTTTCTCCGATTAGTTTTAAATGTGCTACATGCTAACTTCATGGAGTGCCCCCTAGTCATTCTATTATCCGAAAGAGTAAATAACCAATTCACATTTACCCATTCTAGACCTCTCATGATTTTAAAGACCTCTATCATGAGATCACGTGATGCGCTGAGGGGAAGGAAGTAAATTCCCCTCGTGGGTCACGCTCTGGATATGCAGCCCCATCCAACTTGCACATTCATTTCTTTTGCCAGAATCGGGTGCCTCTGTGAAAGTGAGGGTATCATTCTGTTTAGTTTTGGGGTTAGCATGGCAGCACAGCAAGCTAAGAAAGTTAGGGAACTCGACAGGGCCCGTCCTACAGAAACGGCACTGGAAGAAGATGGCGGCCTCCTGGAAGCGGCGGCGGTGCCAGCGGCACTTGAAATTAAAACGGCCGTGGTGGACGCACTTACCCCCGAGTTGCAGAAGATATCTGCACAACTGCTTGAGCTCGTCGGGACCCTGGCCAGGTATGAGAAGCGCGTCAGAGAGGTAGAACAGCGTGTGTCGGACGTGCACGATGGCTCGCCGTGGCCTGCGCCAAAATTGATCAGCTGAAAGCAGCCATGCAAAAACAAGAGGAGCGGCTCGAGGATATAGAAAATCGCTCCTGCCGGTCAAACCTGCATTTTGTTGGTTTGCCGGAGGACCTGGGGGAGCGGGACCTTGCCGAATTCCTAGAGTCCTGGCTGACCAAGGAGCTAAACCTTTCATTAAAGCATGGCCCTCTCCATGTGGAGCAGGCACACCGGCTGGGGCCCAGCAGAGCTCAGGCTGACAAACCCAGAGTGGTTATAGCCAAAATACTTAACTTTTCACACAAAGCTGAAATTCTTCGCGCTGTCCATTCCGGGAAATCGTTAGTCCACAACAACGAAAAAATATTAGTTTTCCAGGATTTCTCCGCCACTCTGACAGCCCGTGGCAAACTTTTTAAATTGGGAATGCGGGCTGTCTTTGGATACCCGGCTAAGGTGAGGGTACAGACCCCCACCTTAGTGCGCTGGTTTACTGACTCTGAAAGTTTGCAGTGCTTTGTGTTGGAACAGAAAAACAACTTCTCTCGCATGGCTGAATCATCTAGGGCAACCAGTTGCCAAGAACAAGCAGATATGTCGCCACACTTCCCGGTCACCCGCTGCTCCCTGGTCCTTCTCCGCCCGGGCTTAAAATGCTGTGAGCCCGGGCGGACGCGGCAGAACAACTGGAGTCAGCAGCACCGACATGGTCTCTTCTTCCCGCCCCCCCCCCCGCGGCCCGGAAGAGGAAGTGGTGAGCAGGGGGTGCGTGCATGGGAAGAAGAGACCATGCTAGTGTGGTCAGCACTGGCCCAAAGAACAGAAGAGAGGTGCAGCCTGAGGAATGAGCAGCAGGCCAGCAAAAAAATGAAGAAGAACGTCAACCCCCGCGGCCGATGGGACTCCTTTCTCCGCGAGGGCTGAAAATGAAGGAAGTTAGGGTTGGAAGGAGGCTGCTGCTGCCACTAGTTCCGGGGAGGGAGGGAGGGAGAGAGAGTGAATGAGCAAGCAAGCATGTGTGTTTCAGATCCTGTGTGTGTATGTGTGTGAGTGAGTAACATGTATGTGAATGATTGAGAGCCTGTATATGTGAAAGAGAGTATGTCTGTGATTGAGAGCCTGCCTGTGAGAGAGAGAGCATGAATGTAAAAGTTTACGATTGGGAACCTGTATGTGTAAGTTTGTGATTGAAAACCTGTTTGAGTGAAAGAGTATGTGTGTATGATTGAGATCCTTTGTGTGTGAGAGAGATCATGTGTATGTATGATTAAGAGCCTGTGTGTAAATGACAGAAAGAGAGCATGTGTGTCTGTTTCTGATTGAAAGCTGGTTTAGGTGAGGGAGCACATCAGTATGTGATTGAGAGCCTGTGTGTAAATGAGAGAAAAGAGAGAGCATGATTGTAAGCATGTGAATGAGAGTCTGTGTGTGAGAGAAAAAGACAGCATGTATGTATGTGATTTAAAGCCTGAATGTGTAAGCATGAAAAGATAGCATGTGTGTAAATGTGTAATTAAGAGCCTATATAAGTGAGAGAAAAAGCATGTGTATATGTGAGTGACTGAGAGCATGTGTGTGTAAGGTGTGTAATTGAGAGCCAGTGTGAGAGAGAGCACTGGTATGTGACAGAGAGAGGAGAAAGTTCCAAGCAAACCATCCCTCCTCCTGCTAATTCAAAACAATCTCAGGACACCTGGATATCAAATGCTCCCAGGTATGCAGAGCAAAAAAAAAATTTTTGTATCCTTATTTTTCATTACTGGGTCTTTGTGTCTGCTATTTTGAAATATTTTATTGGTATCTAGAAATTTTTTATATGAGTTTTGAAATAATCTATTCTTTTGTTAGTATGGTTTTACTGCTACTGATTTATATTTCTTGATTTTGTTTTATAAGGAAGGGTGATGTTTCTTTTTTCCTTTATTACACTGCATACAGAGACTCTGGCTTGTTTCAGTTTCCAGTTCCGTTTTTTCTGCAGGCTTCTAGTTATGCGTTTTGGGCTCTTTATTCTTTGTTAGGTGAGGGTCAGCACATGTAATTTAGGTGAGGTTTTCTGCTGGCATGTAGTTTCTGTGTAGGGCTCTATAGCAGCCTGACTTGGTCGGTTTTCCTAATAGGAGATGTATTGGTGTCTTAATGCCTGGTGTAATATTTCCATTGTTGCCTTTTCTTAGGTAAGGTGGTTACTGTTTAAGTGCTTGAAACTGGTGCTGTTTTGGTGTGGGATGTTTACTATTTATGCAATTTCTGTTCAGACAGAATAAGTATCTTTTCCATGTGTCATTTTAAACAATAAAAATAATTACCGGATCTTTACTTTTTATTTCTGCCGTGAACTGTAATGAGCAGTGTGTCACACATGTGAGTGTGGCCTGTCAGGTGTGTCACGATGGGAAAAAGGTTGAGAACCACTGATCTAGGGCATTGCCACAGAGGGCTGGGAATTTTTTTATCATAACCTCTGTGTATAATTTTTGGGTGCCTTTGTCTGGGTGCAGCTTGCTGTGTGGAAGCCCAATCCACAGTTGACTTGAAGGCCTGACTACGGGCTCTAGCTGTCTTCACGTCACCCAGCTGGACATTCCCGTATAGTGCGGACCTTCTATGTTCTGGATACCACCGGCTCCTGACATTTTTCAGCAGGTTTTTCTGGATTGTTTGGTTTGCTGCCCTAAAGTTTTGGGGCACATAACAGTACCCTGTGGCTCGATTACAGAGTGGTTTCCTTTTTTCAGTTTTTTGGTATTATTGTTTCAAACTGATATACAGTGCCCTGTTTGTTGTATTCAATTTCCCCTTTTAGAAGGGCACAATGTGTAGCACAATCATCTGCCCCCGTGTAGAAGGCAGTGTTCGATATCTGCTACAATGATGGGGCTGAGGATCGGATTGGTACCCTGCATCTTAAGTAGTGATCTCAGATACCTCTTTGGGGTATTGTGGGGAATTTGAATAGGGGTAACGGGGATAAACTAGAGGAGGGGGGGGGGAGGGGGTATTGCTCATGTATTCACTCACAAATCAGCACCAAAACATTTAAAAAAGAGCTCAAAACATGGCTATTCAGGCAAGCTTTCAAAGATGGAATCGGCTAAATACACACACCAGAACCAACCACTGACAGTTAAATAACAGCTCTGACAATTACTTGACGGATGACAGCTATCCTTTATTACTATTTAAAATGTTGATATTTAATCGTAGGTCTTAAGCTGCATCGATACCTGAAGCCAGCCATAAACAGCTAGCAGCCAGTGTCGGTGTCATAACACAACTATATCTGTTATCTCACCTGTCACCTAGTTTCACACAGTTTTACCAGCCGCCCCCTCAATGTTCCATAACCTGTAATATGTTACTATATTAGCTGTTCCTTAACTTGGTGTTTCATAATTTATTTTATCCTGTTCCATAAGACTTTTTAAATTTATATTGTATTGTACCATAATTTATATGGTGATGTTCTATCAGTTTCTCCAGAATTGTAACCCGGAGTGAAGGCATCTAGCTAAACTTTGGTATATAAAAGTATATGTATATATATATATATATATATATATATATATATATATCAACCTAATAAACGAAGGTTGACCGACGTGCCGCAAATGCGCAGTAGAGAGCAGCTCTACCGCGCAATGCGAGCACGTCGGTCACAGTGTGCCTCTTAAAAATAAAAATGGTGCTGTAGGAGCGGCGGCAGCGCGGCCCGAAGACCCGGAGCGCAGCGGCACCGGCCCGAAGACCCGGAGCGACGGCGGCACCGGCCCGAAGACCCGGAGCGACAGGAGCGGCAGCCCGAAGACCCGGAGCGGCGGCCCGAAGACCCGTGCAGGAGCGGCGGCGGCACCGGCCCGAAGACCCGGAGCGGCGTCCCGAAGACCCGGAGCGGCGGCGGCCTGCGTGCGAGGGAGGGACAGACTTCTGTCCCTCCCTCGCGCGCAGGCCGCCACCGCCGCCGCTCCGGGTCTTCGGGCCGCCGCTCCAGGTCTTCGGGCCGGGGCGCCGCTCCCCGCCGCTCCGGTCTTCGGGCCGCCGCTCCGGCCGCTCCGGGTCTACGGGCCGGGGCCGCCGCTCCGGGTCTTCGGGCCGCCGCTCCGGGTCTTCGGGGGAGATCGACTGAGGGGAGGAGGGAGGAGTGACTCAGGGGAGGGGGGAGAGAGGAGTGACTGACTCAGGGGAGGGGGGAGAGAGGAGTGACTGACTCAGGGGAGGGAGGAGTGACTGGGGGGAGGGGGAGGGAGGAGTGACAGGAGGGAGGGAGGAGGGAGGAGTGACCTCGGGGGAGGGGGAGGGGAGGAGTGACAGGAGGGAGGGAGGGAGGGAGGAGTGACTCAGGGGAGGGGGGAGGGAGAAGTGACTGACTGGGAGGAGGGGAGGGAGGAGTGACTGGGGGGAGGGGGAGATAGGAGTGACTGAGGGAGGGAGGAGGGGGGAGTGACTGAGGGGAGGAGGGAGAGAAGTGGGGGAGGTGGGAGGGAGAATGAGGGGAAGGAAATGATCCAAAAAAAAATGTTAATGTAGCCCGTTTTAACGGGCTTAACGGATATATATATATATATATATATATATATATATATATATATATATATATAAAATAAATAAATAAATATGCGCTCTGATAAGTGGAGTGGCCTTCATGTGTATTTGTTATGGTCAGGGTTCCTATTCATTTCTTCGCCTGTTTGCAGGGCGGGGCCTCAGCTGGGAGGGTCCGCTCCTCCCACAATTATTTTATTTTTGTTGATGCCTCAGGGATCTCAGGCAAATAGATGAATCGAAACGGAACGCGAGTAGTCTCTTGGAACGTTGGCAGCAATCATTTCGCTCATTAAGCAGGCTAAGATTATAGCTACACTAAAAAGGAAGCAGGCGGCTATTGCATTTTTACAGGAAACTCATCTCACAGACCTGGAGCATACAAAAATTGAGGCAAAGCTGGGGGGGCGCAGTCCATTTCGCCTCAGCAACCTCTAGGCTGCAGGCGTGGCGGTCCTGGTTCATAAAAACCTATCCTTCACGGTTCAAAAAGAAATAAAGGATCCGTTGGGTCACTATATCGTGTTAATAGCAGAACTTGATAAGGCCCTGGTAGTATACTGTAATTTGTATGCACCTAACATTTATGACCATGCCTTTTTTACAAACATTTATGGTCTATTGCTACCGTATATCAGCAGCACTTTGGTGATTGGGATCGACTTTAATGAGATTAAGGACTCCTTATTAGATGTCTCCCAGTCCCCCTCCACGGGACGGAAGCTGGGCAGGGGGATCCAGTTCCTTTAGCAGTCCCTGCATTTGGTGGATGCGTGGAGGACCCTGAACCCCACTGATAGAACCTTCACCCATATTTCCCACGCTAACGCTTTGCATGCCCGTTTGGACTATCTATTGGTCATTGCGCAAGCTCTCTCTTCTATTATGGCCGCAGGGGTGGAGGAGATCATTAGTTCAGACCACGCGCTTGTTTGGGTGGAATTTGCGGACACACATGCATCTTCGGTACGTCCGCCCTGGCGTTATCCATACTACGTGGCAGATGACCCTCAATTTCAGGAGCATCCGCAGACTAAGTGGAATGAGTATGTGTCGTTCAATAGTGAATCCGTTGACTCACCCATCTTGTTTTGGTATGCGGTCAAGGCAGTCTTGCGAGGCGATATTATTTCTTAACTGTCACATAGACGCAAGATGTTGGATAAACGCCTCTTAGCGCTTAGCTCCCAACTTCAAACAGGGAAGCGGGACTTTCTTCTTGCCCATACCAAAACCAGCAGGGAAAGATATATGTCGATTCAAATTGCCTTGAACACTTTAATACATCAAAGGTCAAAAAAAAGCCTGGTGTTTTACCAACTCAAGCTTTTCCAGTATGGTAATAAGACTGGGGAGTTGCTGGTGAATTTGGTTAAGTCAGTGCAGGGTTCTAGACATGTTACAGCTCTTCGTATTGCGTTGGGGCAAATTGTTAACGATACCCCTAAAAATAGCGGGCCACGTTTCAGCGCTATTACGAGGCGCTGTACACCTCCGAGGGAGGACAGGGGGCAGACACTGGTAGTTTTCAAACTCGAGCTCACCCCCCACAGCTCTCAGCAGCGCAGCAGGCTTATTTAAATGCACCCACTTCAGTTGAAGAGGTTCAGAGAGTAATTCGCAGTTCACCACGTTTAAAAGCCCCAGGCCCTGATGGCTATACCATGGAATTTTACAAAACCCTGTCCCAATCTGCTTAGCGAAAACCGTTAGCATGTACCTTTAATGATTTGATTCGGGGGGGTTCATATCCTCCACATACCAATTTGGCTTATATTATCCTCATTCCCAAGCCTGGTAAGGATCCTCTCTCCCCAGCTTCCTACCGGCCTATATCATTATTGAATTTCGATTAAAAGTTGCTGGCCAAAATAATGGCAGATTGCTTGGCCACTATTATGCCTCTTTTGATTGCTCCAGGACAAGTGGGTTTTGTGAACAGCGCTATGCTTTAGCAAATATTAAATTAGTTCTAAACGCAATGGCTCTATGCATTAGGGTGGCAGCGCCCTATTTGGTGGTCAGTTTCGACACCGAAAAGGCGTTCGACAGGGTAGAATGGAAGTATCTGTTTCAATGCATGCAGGATATGGGATTTTAAGGGCTGTTTTCCAAGGCAGTGACCTTATTTTACACAGGACCGATGGCCTCCATTATTGTGAATGGCCAGAGGTCTGAAGCCTTTTTCATTTATCGGGGGACTAGGCAGGGATGTCCTCTATCGCCACTGCTTTTTATTCTTTCTCTAGAGCCCCTTCTTCTTTCAATTCAGGCCACCAAAGTGATCAGAGGGATCAAATTCCAAGAGACTATTTTCAAATATGCATTTGCTGATATTCTGGTTTTTATCACTGACCCTTTGCGTTCCTTACCACCCTTGCTAGCATTGTTTCGAGAGTTCGGGGCAGTATCGGGCCTTAGGCTAAATTGGGATAAGTCAGAGACCCTGGCCTTTCCTGAAGGATTGAAACAGGATTGGGGCCCGACTTTCCACTGCAGTGGGCCAATGACTGTATACGGTATCTTGGGATTTATATTTCCCCAAGCCTAGATCAGCTTTACAGACTGAATATTCCCAGGGTGTTATAGCATACGCTGGATAAGTTACAGTCTTGGTGACAGTTGCCCCTTTCGTTAGGGGGTCAAATTAATCTCTTCAAAATGATCCTTCTCTCCAAATGGCTCTACATAATTCAAAATCTGCCGCTACAGCTGAAGCACCAGGACCTGTTGACACTTGATAGAGCTCTACGCTCCTTTATTTGGCGAGGCAAGAAAGCCCGGATACCTTTGGCCTGGCTGAAGAACGGTGGGGGCAAGGGGGCTTGGGTGTCCCAGACCGGGCCTCCTACAATTTGGCGGGCAACTTGCGGCTCTTAAAGGGGTGGATAGTGGTCAGCTCCACATATGTTAACATTGAGGCAGAACAGGTTTTAGTGGCCCCGTTGGACTTAAGATATGTTTTACATACCTCTACTGGTGGTCTTCCAGACTCCCTATACAGCACGTGTTGCTGGAGCTGTTGCATCAGAACTTGGGCCTGATAAAACAGCGGATGGGGATCCCTCGTCAATGTGCTTACTTGCCACCTATATGGGGTAACTCCGCCTTTACACCAGAGTTGCATTCTCGGGTGTTCTCCCCTTTGGGCTGCCAAAGGTTTGTTACAATTGGGGCATTTGCTTGATGGGGAGGGGAGGATCCTTACCTTTCAACAAGTCAAGGATCTCTACGGCACTCATAGTTCGCAGGTATTTTCATACTTGCAGGTCCAACATTAACATTAAAGCCATACCCTCTGAAGGCACATTAATCAACCGTGTTTCAGGCGTTGGATTCTCTCTTCTTTTTTGACCGAGCTGGCTCAGTCACCCTGTCCCATTATTACAAAGGCCTGAGGAACATGTAAAAGTAGATGTGGGTGCTACTCTGGCTGAGAGATGGAACAGGGAGGGCCAGTTGGCTCTTACCCCCTGCAATTTTTCAGTTGAGGTTTCGGCGTATCTCTGCGATAACCACCACCATGTACTACCAAGAGATGCAGTTTAAGTTTTTGTATAGAGCGTATTTATCTCCACATGACATGCACCTCGCCAAGTTAGCCGAGACGGCGCTGTGCCCCAAATGTAACCTGGCACCGGGGTCACTGTTTCATATGTTTTGGGGCTGCCTGCTGATAAAAACTTTTTGGGGCCGTATAACACAATATCTGGCAGACCCTACTGGACATGGATGTTCCAGTCACTCCAGGGGCACTTTTATTTGATAGTATTCCCTCAGCAGTTCTAAGACGGCAGAGAGCTTGTCAATAATTCGTAGGCCTGTTTGGTTGGGAAAACGCCTCATTCTTATGTTATGGAAAGGTTCTGAGGTTCCTACATTTTGGATGTGGAGGATCGCGTTACACCAGCTGATGCAAATGGAGCATCTAGCATCAGGACCGTCTCCCCCTCAGCGCCGGCATTTCCTGTGGATCTGGGATTGCTATCTTCAATCACTGTCCGCATCGTTCCCAGAGTCCTCATTGTGAATGCCTGACCTCTTCGTTGTAATGACTTATGTTCTTTCTCCTCATTTATTACCTGAAAGGTACTCCTGAACTGAGTGAGCGAGGGTGGAGGAAACAGGGGGGGATTAGGGTTTTTTTTGCAAATTGTAAAGTGTTCCGTACATTAGAGTTGCACTTACTGGCTGGCGGTGTTTTTTTTCCTTATGCAATAAAAATTGTTGAAACATAAGACCTCTATCATATTCCCCCCTCAGCCACCTCTTCTCCAAGCTGAACACCCTAACCTGTTTAATATTTCCTCATAGGGGAGCAGTTCCCTTTATCATTTTGGTCTCCCTTCTCTATACTCTTCTCCATTCCCAACTATATCTTTCTTGAGATGCGGCGACCAGAACTGTACACAATATTCAAGGTGCGGTCTTTACCATGGAGCGATAGAAGCATTACCGTTTATTCACCATTCCCTTCCTAATAATTCCTAACATTCTGGTTTGCTTTTTTGACTGCCACAGCACTCTGAGTTGACAATTTCAAATATTATCCACTATGATACATAGATCTCTTTTCCTGGAACCTAACATTGTGTAAATACAGTATGGGTTATTTTTCCTTATATGCATCACCTTGCACTTACCCAAATTAAATTTCATCTGCCATTTGGATGCCCAATTTTCCAGTCTCACAAGGTCCTCTTGCAATTTATCACAATCCTCTTGTGATTTAACCACTCTGAATAATTTTGTATCATCTGCAAATTTGATTACCGCACATCGTCGTATTCCTTTCCAGATCATTTATAAATATATTGAAAAGCACGGGTCCTAGTACAGATCCTTGAGGCACTCCACTGTTTAATCTTTTCCACCGGAAAAATGTCCATTTAATCCTACTCGCCGTTTCCGGTCTTTTAACCAGTTTGTAATTCAAGAAAGGACATGACCACCTATCCCATGACTTTTTACTTTTCTTCGAAGCCTCTCATGAGGACTTTGTCAAATGCTTTCTGAAAATCCAAATACACTACACTCCACCAGTTCACCTATATCTACATGTTTATTAACCCCTTCAAAAAGTGAAGCAGATTTGTGAGGCAAGGCTTGCCTAGGGTAAAGCCATGATGACTTTGTTCCTTAAACCATGTCTTCCAATATGTTCTGTGATTTTGATTTAGAACACTTTCCACTATTTTCCTGGCGCTGAAGTCAGGCTAACTGGTGTGTAGTTTCCCGGATTGCCCCTGGAGCCCTTTTTAAATACTGGGGTTACATTAGCCACCCCCCAGTCTTCAGGTACAATAGATTGATTTTATGATAGGTTACAATTCTAACTAATAGATCTGAAATTTCATTTATTTGGGGCTTCTATTCTATTCAAGGTATCTAAGCAGTGGGTGAAGAATCTCGGGGTGAAACTTGGTCCGAAAGCTGCTGAGCTTTTTTAGCTTATGTCCCTCTGGTGAAGGACATCCAAAGGGATTTGGACAGATGGGATAGGTTGTATTTCTCATGGCTTGGTAGGGTGGCTATATGTAAGATGAATGTTCTCCCTAGATTTTGTTACCATTTCCAGATGCTCCCAGTACAGATCCCACTGGACTGTTAAAGTGTTGGCAATGCAAGTTATTCTGATATATATGGCAATCGTCGGCATCCACGGGTGGTCTAGTAGAATAATTTTCCTAGATAAAACAAGAGGAGGTATTGGGGTACCTAATTTAAAATAGTACTATGTGGCAGCCCAGCTCAGTGCCATGTTACAGTGGCATGTGAAAGTGCGAATCAAGGCTTGGGTACGTATAGCACAGTTTGTAGCGAGGGACCCTCCACTGGACATCGGTGTGGATCGGTGGTTCTCTGACCACTAGGGGTTTCTCTTCACATTCTCATTTAATTCTGGAGACCTGGAGGTTATGTTGGAGGCGGTTGGTGGGACGTAGGTGATTCTACCATCACATCTCATTTTTGTTTAATAAACAATTTAGTCCGGGTCTAGAGGCTGGGATGATAGCGTGCTGGACCGAGCTGGGGAAAACTAGATTAGGACAATTTGGGATGGTAATGATTTTATTTCCTTTCATAAACTTGCAACAAACACACCAGCTGTCTCAGAGCGCTTGATTCTCCTAAAATCAATTGATTCACTATTTTGGGCTGAGAAAATTGGGGTGGATCTGAAAAAAGGGAAAACCCTTTTTGCAGGCTTTTATGATCAAGCTGGAGGGATTAAGAGGTTTATATCTAAGATTTATGCACTATGAAATGGTGGGCATGACCGTAAAGCATAAATTTCAATTGGCATGGGAGAAGGATTTTGGTAGAATCTTGGAGACAGTGTTTGGGATCAGTATTTCTTAGCCACTAGTAAGGGATCAGTTTCAGCTCTTAGTGCCTAATGTGTGATCCGAAGTACGCACTCATTTTTTTATATTAACATGTGGTTGAAGTTAGTTACGTGGTTTATTAAACTATGGTGCTAAATTTAACATATCCAGAATCAGAAAACGATGGGGTAGAGAAATCTCAAATGTCCAATATCTTTGTCCTTGAGAGGTCTTTATTTGTAATCTCACAGTTGTATCACAGAATATTGTAGGCTTATTATAAGTCACAACGGCCCCCCGACACGGACCGTGTTTTGTACAACTGTGTCGGGAGGGACCAATAATCGCAATTTTGCAAATGTTTGGACTCTTAAGGACAGACAGTCTCTGACAACAGAGCCAAAGGTTAATAATATGCGGACCGGATGTTTCAGAGAAAACAGCACTTCTTTTAGAATGTTTTTATATCCAGTTTCTATTGCATTCACATGTTCAAACTGAAACGGAGTAGTGACACCGTTTTCTGATTCTAAACAGTGTGTGGTTGGGGATTTCACTTTTTCCCTGTGCTTATGCTAAATTTCGCATGATCATTATGCATTTTAATATTCCTTTTTACTCATTAGCATGCATCTAGAAGTGAATACTAATTGGTGAATTTTCAAAACGTTTCGTGCGTAAAAATGAGCATATATGTAGGTAGCATCTACTCATGTATTCCGTATTTTATAAAAGTCGAAAATATATGCATATTTTCCCTTTCCTGTACTCATATATGTGTTTTAAAAAGGGACAGTCTGGGACACTCTCGAACGGGGCCAACACTTACACACATATATTTGCCAATTTGCTCGCATATTTTTACACCTGATAATTATCTGGTGTAAGTGATATTAAACATGTTTATTATATAATACTGACTGGGTGGGAAATCTGGATGAATTGGGACGAGTTCAGGCTGAAGAATCAGGAAGGTCTCAGTGACTTGCAGAAGAACTGGGCGAACTAGTGGACTAACTGAAACTGGCACATATTTTAAAATTTGCTGACTTTCACAAAAACGTCTCCCTTTACTTTTGCAAGTTATTTTTAAAATAGGTAGGAAAAGAAAAGTTTGTTCTTTCAATACACTGCATGTATTTGCACGTAAGCCTATATATGTGCATATTTTATAAAAACCGTGAATATCATTTGCAAAGGTCAGAAAAAGCAAAATTGCTTACCTTGTAATAGGTGTTATCCCAGGACAGCAGGATGTAGTCCTCACATATGGGTGACATCAGTAATGGAGCCCTATGTACGGAAAACTTCTTTAAAAGTTTCTATGAAACTTTTGAATGGCACCGGAGTGCCTACTGAGCATGCCCAGCATGCTATGATTTCCTGCCACAGGGGTCTCCCTTCAGTCTTGTTTGTAGCAATAAGCGTTAGCCAAAAATAAATAATAAAACGTATCGGACCCAACTCCGCGGGTGGCGTGGGTGGGTTTCGTGAGGACTACATCCTGCTGTCCTGGGATAACACCTATTACAAGGTAAGCAATTTTGCTTTATCCCAGGACAAGCAGGATGCTAGTCCTCACATATGGGTGATTAGCAAGCTAGAGGCTGAGTCATTTTGTGCTGAAGTAACCGTGAGGTATTGTTATTGAAATGAATCAGCCGAAATCACAGCAGGTTGGATGTAGAAGGAGTTGGGTTATACTGGAAACAAGTTCTTTAAGACGGATTGTCCATAGGCTGAATCTTGTCTTCCCTCTTTGTCTAAACAGTAGTGAGCTGTAAAGGTGTGAAGAGAACTCCATGTTGCTGCTTTGCAAATGTCCAGAATAGGTACAGAGCGAAGGTGTGCTACTGAGTTGACATCGCTCTGAGTGTGCTTTTACTCGCCCTTGAAGAGTAAGGCCTGCTTTGTCATAACAAAATTGTATGCAATCTGCTAGCCAGTTTGACAGAGTATGCTTACCCACTGCTTTACCCGGTTTGTTTGGATCATAGGATACAAACAGCTGATTGGATTTCTTGGGCTGTAGTGCGGTTTAAATAGAAGGAACGCACGCTTACAGTCCAAAGTGTGTAAGGCTCTTTCTCCCTGGTGAGAGTGAGGCCTCGGAAAGAATGTAGGTAAAACTATGGATTGGTTCAAGTGGAATTCCGTGACCACTTTTGGAAGGAATTTTGGGTGTGTCCGGAGGACTACTATCATGTAGGAACTTTGTAAAGGGTTCGTATGTGACTAGTGCTTGTAGTTCGCTGACCCTTCTAGCTGATGTAATGGCTATGAGAAATACCGTTTTCCAAGTAGGTATTTAAGGTCGCAAGTATTTATGGGTTCAAAAGGAGACGCATAAGTCTGGTTAATACTACGTTCAGTCCCAGTATGCTTGGGGAATGAACTGGAGGTTTAATGTGAGTTAGGCCTCTCATGAATTTACTGACGAGAGGCTGTGTGGAGATAGGAGCATCGTCCAGCTTATTATGGTAAGCTGAGATTGCACTTAAGTGTACCCTTACGATGATGTCTTAAGACCAGAGTCTGAAAGATGGTAAAGGTAATCTAGTAGCGAGGTAGTGGGGCAAGTGAAAGGATCTAAATCTGCTGAGTGCACCACAGCGTAAACCGTTTCCATTTGTAGGAATAATTCTTTCTAGTGGAAGGTTTACGTGCAGCTATAAGTACTTGAGATATAGCGGATGGAAGGTTGAGTGGCTGTAAGATCAAGCTTTCAACATCCATGCTGTCAGGGACAGGGATTGAAGGTTGGGATGGCGCAACTGACTCTGTTCCTGAGTTATGAGATTGGGAGCTACTCCCAGGCGAATCGGATCCCTGACTGAGAGATCTAGCAGTGTGGGGAACCATACTTGTCGAGGCCAATATGGGGCTATGAGTATCATAGTCCCCTTGTCCTGTTGTAGCTTCACTAGTGTTTTGGTGATAAGTGGTATCGGAGGATACGCGTATAACAGGCCTGAGTTCCAATGGCGAGCAAATGCGTCCTTTGGTAGGCTGTTCTGCTGTCGGAGTAGAGAGCAGTAATTGTTCACTTTGTAGTTGAGCTGGGATGCAAAGAGATCTATCGTCGGTTGTCCCCAGCGTTGGAAGATCTTGGATGCTATTGCTGGATCCAAGGACCATTCGTGTGGTTGGAACTGACGACTGAGGCGACGCCACTGTGTTGTGGATGCCCGCTAGGTAGGTGGCCCGTAGAAGAATTGAATGTGTCAGGGCCCAGTCCCAAATCTGTGCTGCTTCTTGACAAAGAAGGTAAGAACCTGTCCCTCCTTGTTTGTTGATGTACCACATGGCTACTGTGTTGTCCGTTTGGATTAAAACAGTCTTGTGTGATAGGCAGTCTTTGAATGCATGCAGCGCATAGCGTATAGCTCGAAGCTCTAGGAAGTTTATTGAAAAGTGGCTTCGAGTCGTGTCCACTTGCCCTGTGTCTTTAGATGACCAATATGCGCTCCCCACCCTAAGGTGGATGCATCTGTAGTCAACGTCACTTGTGGAACTGGTTGCTGAAAAGGTAGGCCTTTGAGCAGGTTGGGCATTAGCGTCCACCAGAGAAGTGCAGCTTTGAGCTCTGGTGTGATGTAAATAGGAGTGGACATTGGTTGAGTGGCTTGTATCCACTGTGTTTTGAGTGTCCATTGTAGAAGTCGCATGGTCAGTCTGGCCATGGGAGTTACATGAACCGTGGAAGCCATGTGCCCTAGAAGAATGAGGCACTGGTGAGCTGTCACCTTGAATCGGTTGCGAAGATCGTGAGTTAAGAGGACAAGTGTCTGAGCACAGTCTCTTGGTAGAAAAGCAGTCGCTAGCGTAGTGTTTAGCTCTGCACCTATGAACTGTAGTAGATGAGTTGGTGACAGATGGGATTTCTGGTAGTTGATGAGAAAACCCAAGGAATGAAGGACTTGGATGGTGAGCTTGAGGGAAGTGACAGCTCCTTCTTTTGATGACTTTTGATGAGCCAATCGTCTAAGTAAGGAACACGTGCACTTTTTGTTTGTGTAGGTGTGCCACTGCTGCAGCCATGCATTTCGTGAATACTCTTGGTGCTGATGCGAGACCGAATGGCAGCACTCTGTATTGAAAGTGTTGATCCATTACCCGAAATCGCAGGTACTGGCGATGAGGAGGATAGATGGGGATGTGAGCGTAGGCATCTTGAAGATCCAGAGAGCAGAGCCAATCTCCCCTTTGAAGAAGAGGTAGAATGGAGCCTAGGGATACCATTCTGAATTTTTCTTTTTTGAGAAATTTGTTGAGATTCCTGAGGTCTAGGATAGGACGAAGGCCTCCTGTTTTCTTTGGAATGAGGAAATATCTGGAAGTAGAATCCTCTGCCCTTTTGAGGTCCAGGAACTGGTTCTATGGCCCTGGCTCTCAGAAGGGTGGATAATTCTGTTTGAAGAATTATGGAGTGTTGATTTATTGAGTGAGAGTGAAGTGGTGGATTCTCTATAGGGGTAGTTGAAATCCAGCCTGTAACCGTGAGTTGTGATGGATAACACCCACTGGTCGGTGGTGATGGAGGTCCAATTGTTGTGGAAGTACTGAATGCGACCTCCTACAGGTGTTTCTGGGAACGGATTGATGTAGCTGCTGCTCTCTGGGGATGTTCAGAAACCAGAAGTGGCTGTCGTTTGTGGAGGTGGTTGAGCCCTCGGTTGCCTTTGTCTAGGCTGCTGGCGTTGTGCTGGGCGGCTAGGTCTTTGTCTACCTGCTGGGGGGTAGTATCTACGTTGGCGATAGTGGCCGTCGAGTGTCTCTTCTTGGAAACTTTCTAGAAGAGGCCTGAGACTCCTGAGGCTGAGACGACAATTGTTTTAACGTCTCCGAGTGGTCCTTAAGGGTCGCTACAGCTTCTTTATTTTTCTCCGAAGAGATTATCCCCTAAGCACGGTAGATCGGACAAATGCTCTTGGACTTCTGGGCGAAGATCCGAGGCCTTCAGCCATGCCCATCGCCTTGCCGCTATAGCGATGCTGATAACCTTGCTGCTGTTTCAAAACAGTCATAAGTTGCTCTGACTTCGTGTTTGCCAGAGTCAAGGCCTTTATGTAAGTGTTTGAAATGCCTCTTGATATTGTTCCGGAAGAGCAAGAGAAAGTTCCTGAACCTGTTTCCAAAGGTTCCTTTGGTATTGGTTCATGTACAGCTGGTAAGATGAAATTTTTGATACCAGCATGGAACCCTGGAAAACTTTTCTGCCTAGGTTGTCTAACAACCTACTCTCCTTCCCAGGCGGCACTGAAGCATGGGACTTTTGTCTCTTTGCCTTCTTTTGGGCGGATTCTACCACCACTGATTGGTGGGGCAGTTGTGTTCTTTGGAATCCTGGAGTTGGTTGTACCAATAGTGGCTTCAGCCCTTTTGACCGGTAAGACAGAACTTGGATGCTCCCAGATCCTGTGTTGAAGTTCTTGTAAGACTTCATGAACCGGGATTGCCAACATTCCTTTGGAGGGTCTACAAACTGTAAGACTTCCAAAGTCTTTTGTTGCTGATCCACCTCTGTTTGTATAGGGAATGGAATGGTATCAGCCATTTCCCTAACAAAATTTGTAAAGGAGAGGTCTTCCGGTGGAGACTTTCTGTGATCCTCAGTTGGAACGGTTCAGAGAATAAATCTTCCTCCGAAGAATATTCAGAATGAGAGTCATCCGGTTCATCCTGTGGCCTTGGATAAGGAACTGAGTTTTACAGGTGAATGTGGCCTAGGGGGCCCTGGCACCCCTGAAGGGCCTGGAAGTGGATCCTGTGGTAATTGTTTCGTTAGGATTCCCAGTAGTGTGTCCAGTTATTGAAAACTGGATGTAGAATGGGAACATCCCCTGAGGAATCGGTGCTGGAATCGGCATTCTTGGTGAGGGCACCGGCATGGGCATCGGTGGCACCGAAGAAGGAATCGGTGGGGGCGTATGCGGTATCGGTGAATGTACCGGGGTTGGAATCGTACCGGTTCCCGCGGCATCGTCGATGACCCCGGAATCGTTGGTGCGGGAATGGGCATCGATGGATGTGGAATCGGCATCGATGGTGGTGGAATCGCCTCTCGGAGAGCCTGTTGCACCGCTTGACGTATTAGGGAGTCAAGTTCCACTCGCACAGCTGGTGAAAACAGAGCAGCTGTGGAGGGAGGCGGTGTTGGCGATGCCGATTCCTCCTCAGGGCCCTGAGGAGGTTCGGAACCCGGCACCGATATCGGTGGGGATCGCCCGTCAGTAGGCCTTGGAGCCTCTGCTTCCGTCCGGGTTTCTTAGCCGGAGAGGCCGTACCTGTGGTAGTGTCTCCGGTCACCGGTTCCCGCCTCGTCGATGTCGATGGTGATGCTTCTCGGGCTGTTTGTCGCTTCCTGAAGTCGATGCCTTCGATGAAATCGACGGGATGGAGTGGATGCGTCCCCGCAGCTGGAAGTTTTTTCTTTAACAGCAGTTGCCGAACCGAGGCCGATGGAGAAGACTGAGCCGAAGTGGACGGTCTTGGAAGCAGCTGAACTGAAAAAAGCTGTTCCATCTTCTCGGCCCTAAGTCGCCGACCCTTACTGGTCATTTCAGCACAAGATGGACATGCCTGAATGTTGTGATCCTTGCCTAGGCAAAGAACACATTCAAAATGCGGGTCGGTAATCGACATTGTTCTAGTGCAATTCGGGCACTTTTTAAACCCGGAGGCCATAGCGCCGGACGGCCGTCGACGGCGAAAACCGAATTATATCGATCCCAGCCGGGAATCGAGAGAGAAAAAAGTTACCGCCGGTAACAAATGGGAAAACCCCTGTCGATGAAGTTAGTATTTTTCGAAATTTTCCGAATTTTTTGGAGATGAAAATTCACCTCAGACTCCAATTAACCGCGAGGCTAACCGCTTCGCGGAAAAAAGAAGACTGAAGGGAGACCCCTGTGGCAGGGAATATCATAGCATGCTGGGCATGCTCAGTAGGCACTCCGGTGCCATTCAAAAGTTTCATAGAAACTTTTAAAGAAGTTTTCCGTACATAGGGCTCCATTACTGATGTCACCCATATGTGAGGACTAGCATCCTGCTTGTCCTGGGATAATACGTGTCTAGATTTGCTCACAGTCATATTGCTCACAGTCATATATCCAATACACAATTTGTTTGAAAGTTATTCCCCCTGGCTTTAGTGAAAATATTGGCTATTTATTTTGCATGTTGTTAATGATCTTTAATGAATCGTCCCCTATGTTGCTAAAATATGTTTTCTGAGTTTAAGCATACAAGCTTTTGATGTGCATATGTATTCAAAGAAAAACACTTGTGGCACTGTTGTAAAATAAAGGTATTCTGCAGCCTGAGGGTCCCAGCCCACTTTCCTCTCCCCTCTCATCTCTCCCAGTCTCTGGGAGAGGGGCAACACTAATGAAGAATACCACCTATTTACCTTCTCAGTGATACAAGCAGCACATAAGGACAACTACTTAGCTCAGAATCAGACCTTTTTTTTTTTTTTTTTTTTTTACACATTTCAGGGTTACCAATTGGAATAAGACAGACAACTCGTGCCTCTAAATTCCTTAACACAGCATAGGCTTGTACTGGTTAAAACTTTGTATCATTGGTAAACTCAGAGCAAACACATAAGACACTTAGACTTGCTTAGGGTGTATGAAACCATAGCTAGCTAACTAACCCTATAACTTTAGAAGATTACCATCATCTCTCACCATTACAGAGACCTGGTTTGCAGAGATGTAGTTCATGGAGGGGTCTCCAGGGTGACAGCACATGTTAAGGTGCTCGCCTCAGCTGCTCTGCAGGAAGCAGGAGCTTCTCTGATAGACAGGGACCTCGGGTAGTTGAAGTTGGTCCGCTGGCTGTACAAAGGGGCAGGAAGCAATGGCATGGGCATTGCCTTCCAGTGTTAATGGGTTTACTCCCACTGGCTACTTTCCTGAGCCCTTTCCCCTGCTGTTTTTAACAGGCAGAACACATGCATATGCACGCGTTCTTGTATAGACAAGCAGAGAGATGGCTGGGGGTCACATTAATTTCAGAATGCTGGCCCCCCCTTTCCCATTGAGGGGGTCATGGCTCCTGCCGTGTGGCAACTCCTGACCAGGATGCATGACCTTGGTCTTGTAACCTTTTGAATAGCAAGCTGCCCTGACTGGGGCAGAACTCACCTATGATCCAACCTGTCTGACAAGCCTGCCTTCTTGAGTTGGCTGTTCTCATCTCTAGGCACATTTGGGCACATTTACAAGTTTGGGACCTGACACACACCCTGGGCTGTTTCTTAGGTCAGTGATTATGGAGAAAAGCTATATTCCTTCAGAAATGCTTAGTTAAACAGGTAGATCATATAACTTAGCCATGTATTATTCTGGCCAAAGTTCCTTATCTTTGAATTGCTGCTGAAATACATGTCAGTATTCATCATGTGATGTCAGAGTTCATATTTTGTTGTATACTGTGAAACCTCTGTTATCCTACAGCATGTTATGTATGATGAATTATGTAAGGGTTGGAAGGACATACCGTATTTTCCGGCGTATAAGACGACTGGGCGAATAAGATGACCCCCAACTTTTCCAGTTAAAATATAGAGTTTGGTATATACTCGCCGTATAAGACTACCCTTCTGTGTTACTACATAACCATACTGTATGTGGTACCCAGTATACAACAACCAGCCAATCACGGCAAGCGATATACCTTACCGGCGATTGGCTGGTTGTTGTATACAAATCCTGCTTGGATTGGTCAGCTCTCCCTGCTTGCCCAGCCCTCCCTGTCTCCAAGACTATCAGAGCAGTAACGCATCCCTCTGGCCCACCCTTGTATCCTATTACCGGTACCTCCTTCTCTGGCTCTCAGATCTCGCTCCTGAGGACTGCAGTGAAGCGGCGCAGACGTGCATGTGCGAGATCTGAGAGGCAGAGAAGGAGATACCGGTAATAGAGATGTGAATCGGAACCGGAATCGGTTCTGATTCCAGTTCCGATTCACATCGTGGGGTTTGTTTTCGTCCGGCCCGATCGGGTTTTTTTTTTTGTTTTTTTTTTTTATCGGCTGCGCCCGAGCCGATAAACAAAAAACCCCCCCCGACCCTTTAAAACTAATCCCTCAGCTTCCCCCACCCTCCTGACCCCCCCAAGACCTGCCAAATTAAATACAACCCCCCACCCTCCTGACCCCTCCAAAACCTGCCAAATTAAATACAACCCCCCCACCCTCCTGACCCCTCCAAGACCTGCCAAATTAATTAAATACAACCCCCCACCCTCCTGACCCCTCCAAAACCTGCCAAATTAAATACAACCCCCCACCCTCCTGACCCCTCCACAAGATCTGCCAAATTAGTTTTCTACAACCCCCCACCCTCCTGACCCCTCCAAGACCTGCCAAAAGTCCCTGGTGGTCCAGCGGGGTCCAGGAGCGGTCCGGGAGCAATCTCCTGGACTTGGGCCGTCGGCTGCCAACAATCAAAATGGCGCCGACGGCCCTTTGCCTTTACTATCAGGTCGATACAGTTATGCCGCGTTAGAAAGAGTGTGGCAGTGCCAGGCGCACCCTCGTTCCCCGCACGCACAGTTCTCTTCACCCACCGCTCGATACTCTCTTCAAATTGCATGCAAATGCATGCCGCGTCTGCGAAGCGTTAGGCGAAGATTAGGCCCGAGCAACCCATTTTACTGTATAGAGCGCCTATACAGTATCCTGGGTGCGCGGGCCTAACGCTTCACGGCCACGCTGGTATCTGTCATTTCAAATGTCATTTCAAATGACATTTGAAATGACAGGTACCAGGAAGTGGACAGTTATGTTCTCCGATGCTCGGCAAACTTTCCCCCAGCCCCCGCTCACCTGCTCTGGCCGCGTCCGGTCTCAGGTGCAGCCCCAGTCCTATCCCCTCCTCCCGAAGCAAAAAAAAAAAAAACCGAAAAAGTAGCAAGAGAGCGAGGGGAGAGACGGGCAATCCTAGGCTCGGGCCTGCTAGTCTCTTCTCCTCTCCTCCCGAAGCAGGGCGCGAAAAGCAGCCTTGCTCCGGGAGGGGGGGGGGCGCAGTTTAAAGCGACGAAGCGACTTACTTTTGCAGCCCCCCCCCCTCCGGACATCGGCGACGACCGCGGCTCCAGCCTCCAGCTGTCAGACAGACGCATCGCACGTGGGAAAGCGGCCCCTATGCGTGCAATTGGCTGCTCAAGACGTGACGTCATGACGTTTGGCGTCACGGCATGTGACGTCACGTCTTGAGCAGCCAATTGCACGCATAGGGGCCGCTTTCCCACGTGCGATGCGTCTGTCTGACAGCTGGAGGCTGGAGCCGCGGTCGTCGCCGATGTCCGGAGGGGGGGGCTGCAAAAAAGTTGCTTCGTCGCTTTAAACTGCCCCCCCTCCTCCCGGAGCAAGGCTGCTTTTCGCACCCTGCTTCGGGAGGAGAGGAGAAGAGACTAGCAGGCCCGAGCGTAGGATTGCCCGTCTCTCCCCTCGCTCTCTTGCTACTTTTTTTTCGGGGGGGGTGGGGGGGGTTTCTTCGGGAGGAGGGGACAGGACTGGGGCTGCACCGGAGACCGGACGCGCCAGGGCAGGTGAGCGGGGGCTGGGGGAAAGTTTGCCGCCTACCCTTACCCCTGCCTCTAACGCAGGGGTAAGGGTAGGCGGTAAGTTAGCAGGGTAAACGCGCAGCAAAACGGCAGGGTAAAAAAGCGATAGTCAGGGCGCGCGTTACTGTATGGGAGGGAATAGCTAATTCGCTCGTTTACATTTAATATACATGCCGCGTGCGGAAGGGGTTACCCGGGGATTTTAAGAGGCGGTAGGGATGAGTTAAAGGGGATAGTGTATCGCGGGAAGGGCTAACGCGGCAGGAAAGTGAGTAGAAGGCGAGTTAGGAGCAGGGTAACCGCGGCCGCACTTTACTGTATTGATCTGTATGTCACTGGGGTCGACCAATGGCAGCAGTAGCCCCTGTGACATAGTAAGGGCAAAGGGCCGTCAGCTGCCAGTAATCAAAATGGCGCCGACGGTCCTTTGCCCTTACTATGTCACAGGGGCTACCGCTGCCATTGGTCGACCCCAGTGACATTGTAAGGGCAAAGGGCCGTCGGCGCCATTTTGATTGCTGGCAGCCGACGGCCCAAGTCCAGGAGATCGCTCCCGGACTGCTCCTGGACCCCCGCTGGACCACCAGGGACTTTTGGCAGGTCTTTGGGGGGTCAGGAGGGTGGGAGGTTTTGTTAGATTTTTATTTTTTTTATATTCGCTCCATAAGACGCAGACATTTTCCCCCCCACTTTTGGGGGGAAAAAGTGCGTCTTATGGAGCGAAAAATACAGTAATTATTCGCCCTATAGGACGACCCCCGGTGTATAAGACGACCCCCGACTTTTGAGAAGATTTTCAGGGGTTAAAAACTCGTCTTATATGCCGGAAAATGCGGTACATTATTACATTATATACTGACGCTTTGCAGAATCTGATTTGAAAAGTTAACAATATCATTAAAGAGAGAAAGAAGGCTGATCTCTGAATTTAGGAGTTTAGCAAATCCAATCTGCAAACCAGTCTATTCCTGTCTAAAATTTCACATGGTTTGTTTACAAATGCTGTTTATTATTACCTTAGACAAATACTGTAGATGGTTTCGTTTTGTGCATTAAAATAAACATATCTGAATATAAACCTTAACTGTGTGTCTGACACAATATGGGTTAGGTGCTACTGCTTAAGAAAAACCTGAAACTACTACTAGAATTATACAACAGTGAAGATATTAAACTGAAGCAATAAAATTAGCTATACAGCTCATCCAGCACTCAAGAGCTGAGTTTCTGCTGCTCCGAATCAGAACTTTCTGCTGCCCAAAGGTCACAATTAAATGTCAGATAATACAATGAAGAATAAGGAAAAAAATGTAACCACAATGAAAAACAATTTTTCTTTTCCGTTCCAAGCAGAACATTTATTTATTCATCAATGTTTACATTTGTAATCCAAAAGTAGAAAATATCAATTGGTCATGAAAATGACTCCATACAGATGATAAACACAACAGCAGCTCATAATCTTGAAAATCCAATTATGTATTAGTGAGTTATAGTTAGGCATGGCTATATTTCACCAAGCACATCAAGAGGGACATTACTGCAAAAAGTAAAATAAAACAAAAGGACATGTAAGCAGCATATACTAAATAACAATTTAAATATATACACCAATGGATGATAAGGTAGTAGTAATAAACATACTAGTAGCTAAATAAACCCGTACCTGGGAAGACAGATAAGCATTCACAAGTAGGACAGAGTTTCCAATGTGGATTGTACAACGCTCATGTGCTGTGTAACGCTAAAGAAATGTTAGGTAGTAGTAGATGAGAATCTATGTGGATATGTAGTTAGTGAAATCAGATGGGTGAAATATTACAGGGTTAAAGAAAAGTTGCAATCATGACAATGGCCACAAGGCTTATATCCAGTGTGGTTCGATGTGGGTGTATTAGTAGAGAGTAAATCTAAAAAGACTAAAATGTCTCACCGGAGAGGGGATGCCTTAGATAGGTTACTATTACAATGCGAACAACATTGTACATTCATTCTGTGCTCTTTTCACTCACTCTGCTTAAATCGCAAGATCGAGTGGACTTTATTTTGCTGAGTCTTTCTCTTTTACTGTATTTATCATGCATCCCATTTGTGCCAGTTCTATTAATTCCTTGGTTCCTTGCTACTTTCATTTCACTGGTTCTTTAATGTCATGTGACACATTCGCACCTTTTATAGCAGCTTCTTGTTTGTAGTTGGAGACTTTGCTTCCCAGACCACAATGGAAACGCTGTCCTACTTGTGAATTTTTATCATCTGTCCTCCCAGGTACAGGGTTATTTAGCGACTAGCATGCTTATTACTTCAAACTTGTCATCCATTGGTTTATGTATTTAAATCGTTAAATATTCTGTAAGTCATTCTCTTTTATTTACTTTTCACAGTAATGTCCTTCCTGATGAAGCCACTTGACAAACAATGGCCATGTTGGGGGACCTAATTATAGTTCACTAATACATAATTGGATTTTCAAGATCATGAACTGTTGCTGCATTTATCGTCTGTATGGAGTCATTTTCATGACCAATTGATATTTTCTGTTTTAGGATTACAAATATAAACATTGATAAATGTTTTGCTTGAAACAGAAAAGAAAAAAATTGTTTGTATTGTTAAATTTTCTCCTCACACTTCATTGTTTAATCTTAGATTGTTCAGTGTCAGATTTTTTGCTGATCCACCCCTTTGTTTTTTCACAATTAAATGTCAGTCATTCCCATTTTAATAATGACAGTGTCTCTACTATACGGTTACATTTGAAGCCAAATAAGATTTTTGTTTATTTTATGCTTACGCTCTGATGATATGTTGTTCCAAATGTATAAGCAGCATGAAGCCTTGTCTCAGTGTCCGGGCAAAGCTACAAAAATGAAATAAATTGTCAGCACTGCTCATTCTATTTAAAGACAAAATTACTTTTATGTCATGAAACTAAAATATTGATAATCAATAATCTAATTTTTAATATCAATAATTCTGTTGACTTGGCTTCCCTCATCATTGATCCTATTTCTAGATTTTATTTTTAATATTTTATGTCTGTTAGAAATAAAAAATATGTATGTGTGTTATATGGTCTTGGCCAACATTTTTGTTAATCTCCTTCATAAAGTTCACTCTTCTGCTTCTTATATTTTACTCTGAGTCTGAATCCTGAAGAACTTTGAATGGCAAATATGCAGGAAACTAAATGCACAATAGAACCTTTATGGGCAGAAATCCCATGTGTGTTGGGGAAGAGTATAAATAAGGGTATACACCATCCACCTGGCCGAAATGATCAGACGGATGATGAAATACTAAGAGAAATTAGAAATGCTAACATTTTCCAAAACAGTAATAATGGGAGATGTTAATTAGCCCAATATTGACTGGGTAAATGTATCAACAGGACATGCTAGAGAGGTAAAATTCCTGGATGGAATAAATGACTGTTTCAGGGAGCAATTGGTTCAGGAATCAAGAAGAGAGGGAGCCATTTTAGATCTAATTCTTAATAGAATGCAGAATTTTATACAAGAGGTAACGGTAGTAGGGCCACTTGGCAACAGTGATCATAATGATCAAATATGACTGAATGACTGGAATGGGCACACAAAGTAAATCTTCAGCTCTAGCACAAAATTTTCAAAAGAGACATTTTCATAAAATGAGGAAAATAGAAAAAAACTGAAAAGTACAGCTATAAAGGTTTGGACATTTTTTTTTAAATACCATTTTAGAAGCACAGACCAAATGTATTCATCACATTAAGGCCCAACAACTTCCAGCATGGTTAAAAGGTGAGGTGAAAGGAGTTATTTTAGCTAAAAGAACTTCCTTCAAAAATGGGAAGAAGAATTCATCTGAAGAAAATAAGAAAAAGCATAATTAAGCTCTAGAATTCAATGCTGGAGGATGTGGTTAGGGCAGTTAGTGTAGCTGGGTATTAAAAAAGTTTGGAGAAGTTCCTAAACTGCTATTAATCAAATTTACTTAAGGAATAGCCATTTCTAATACTGGCATTCGTAGTATGGGATCTATTTAATGTTTGAGTAGTTGCCAGGTTCTTGTAACCTGGATTGGCCACTGTTGGAAACAGGATGCCCGACTTGATGGACCCTCGGTCTGACCTAGTATGTCAACTTCTTATGTTATGTTTATTTCTGTATTCAAATATATACAACAGAAAGGTCTGTTTGCAATGGAGCCTTATAAAGCAGGTTATGGAAGGCAGTTAAACCCTTTGGGAAGTTTTTGAAAGTATGTCCAAAGTAATACAGGGTTAATTTCCAAAATGTATAGCTTACTTCTTGCTTTGAAAGTTGGAACTTGGAGAAACTGAATTAGCATGAATTAGATTTAGGTTTCTGCATTTCTGAGGATGGTGTGGCACTCCATCCCATTGTCCCCTAGTAGCTGGAAATTGTCATGTTGCTTCTAAGGAAGCTGCTATGTCACATTCCTCAACTGCTTCAGATTGTCCTGCATTTACTAGCCCATGAAGAGGATGTGGTTAAGACAGCTAGTGTAGCTGGGTTTAAAAAATGATTTGGATAAGTTCCTGAAGGAGAAGCCCATAAACTGTTTTAATCAATAGGGAACAGCTACTGTTTGTTGCCGGCATTAGTAGCATGGGATCTATTTAATGTTTGGATACTTGCTAGGTACTTGTGACTTGGACTGGCCACTGTTGGAGACAATATGCTGAGCGCCTTGGTCTGATCCAGTATGGTATGTCTTATGATAGGATGCTATACGAGCATTAAGCATAGTTTCCTAAAATGCCTTTCTCCCGAATGTATCCAAGACTCTAGAATCCTTCCCTAGGGGCACAGAGGAATGGTTTCTGGTCCTTTTCCCTCTCCTGAGAGTAGATTCAACCACCAAAGACTGATGCATTAGATTTTGCTTTCTGAATGCAGGAGCTTTCTGGACACAATATATTGTGTCTGCCTTCTTACTCATGGAACACACTATGCTTGAAACTCTTTAAGAAATCCTTGAACACACATTTTTCATTTGGCTTTCAATATTGAGAATTGATGCCACTTTCCCTCTGAAGCCACATTTGCGTTTTCCTGAGAGTAATTGTGACGTTCCTCTGCTCCAGATATTTTATGGTTTTAGCTGTTTTATGAGTTTTGTTGTTTTATCTCAGGGTATTTTACTGTTTGTTTCTTCTGTATATCACTTTGAATCCCCCAAAGGGAGTTATTTTCTACCCATATCACATGCAAAAAGTCCCTTTTCTCGTGCGATAGTAAGCGGGGGCAGAGTCAGGGCGGAGTCGGGGAGGGGAGGAGTCGGGGCAGCGAGGAGGCGGGCGCAGCAGTATCTTCGCTAGTGGCGATAAGGTAAACCATGCTATCGCCACCAATAGCACCACTTTCATGGTGGCTCTATTGGGTGCGAAAGCCGGCAGCGATAACACCGCGGTGGTGCAATCGCTGCCGGCTTTCGCAGGCCCGTCTCCCCGTTACCACCGGGATTCACCATTCTTTGTGAGAATGGAAAATCCAGGCCTAAGTGGACTAAACATTTTTTTAAATAAATAAATAAAATAAGCTACAGGGAGAGAATTCTCCCATATCCTTGTCTGTACCACTGAAGGATCTCGTGCACTGGAGAGGGCATAATCTTCTTAAAAGGTTCACAGACTAGAGGATACCCAGCATCTTGTTTGAGAACTCATCCTACATCTAAAAAGTAAATGGAATGGCCTCAGTTATTCTCTGAATAAATCCAGCAAATGAGAGGTCCTCAGGCAGAGGCTGTCTCTTTTCTTGCAGAGGAAAGGAGTTAAAGAGGAGTCCTGTCAATTCCTCTTGATCAGAGAAATCTCCAGATCCATAGCCAAACCCCCGGAATAACTGTGAATCTGAACCCAACTGGTAGGATAGGGGACAAGGACCCAGATCTCACCCAGCTACCAGACAAGGCCTCAGAAAGAGAAGCACTTGTCTGT